>NC_060149.1:647957707-648284525 GCF_021461385.2 Schistocerca piceifrons
CTCGTCTTGCCGTTGCAACTGTGTGATCAGCAACTTGCTTAACATGTTTCAAAAGCAATTCTGCGATCCATTCAGAGTGCAGTGCATAGTCACCATAATTGCAACAGCTAGTGCCACATTCTTTTTTACAGATAAATTGAGTGATCACAAGGGGTCAGATCAACTAACCTTAAACGGTGTAAAAAGATGAAAGACACCAATAATGACTTTAGTTTACTGTATTCACAAAATAGATTATTTAAACACTGACAAGCTTCACACAGACTTGTTAAGTATTCTATAATGTGTATACTCAATAAACACGTCTCCGGCCACAACAAAGATACGAATATTACTCACTATGTTGTAAGGTGTCAGGCAAATCCAACACCTTCCATGAAAACCCTGACATGATAAGCAAATCCGGCAGTATGTCACATAGCTCCGAATAAATCCTGACATTAAATCAACCACAGTAATATGATCAACGAGTGAGCAAATGGACTACCACAGACTAACACAAGAACGCCTAAATGCATGTCATACCTTCCCACCGTGAAACAGACGCAGTTCCGAGGGAAGAAACGAGAACAGAAGCAGAGAGCAGAACCGTGTTAAGCTAGAAGGCCCTACGACAAGGGACGGACACCCACATCGCCGGCTGACCGCCAGAACCACCCCCCAGCCCATGTTAAAAGATAGTCCTCCAGAAGAACGGTATAGATCTTACGATAACGCTAAAAGGGCCACACACCAGCTGCAAGTTTTAGTGTGAGACTTTTTCGCGTCTCTGTTACGTTGCAAACTTTAAAAACATTGCCCAACCACGAAAAGTATAACGTTTCTCATTGGATAGACAGAATTTTTGTAGGCGGAGCTTAAGGTTAACATTGAGAACCTGATTGGTCAGATGAAAACACAGCCAGATAGTTTTTTAAATCAACTTCGATAAATTGTAGTAAGGAGAAGTTAACAGTGGAGTTGCTTCCGAGATGGCGAGGTGAGCAGAGCTGCGCCGGCCGCCGCCCCCTGACGAACACCGACAAGGCAATGAACGCATGCGATGCCGCATTTTTGAGCGCATAAGGCTTCACTCAGAACTGCAGAAGTCTTATCTGTTATATCCCCTTTTTGCGTAATACTAGTGTCGATCGTCAATTAAAGCTCATGGTATTCACATTTGCTACGTGAAGTAAAAATCTGAAACGCGATGATTTTTCTCTTATATTGTTACTGAGAAGCCACATCAGCCACTGTAATTTACGACAAGTTAGATAAGTAATTAAAGATAATTGAGGGTCTCTGTAGACCATTTTGATAGTTTTCTCTTTTATGAAACTTAACTTAAATCTAGATTATAGATGTGATATGTCATAGGTCATCCTTCGATCCATTGTAGAACTTGGAAACCCATTCAGGGAATATTCTTTCACATTTTTTGTTGAACGCAGTTGGTTTTTATCATCCTGTATTAAAACATTTCCTTTTATCAAAAAAATGGTTCAAATGGCTCTGAGCACTATGAGACTTATCATCTATGGTCATCAGTCCCCTAGAACTTAGAACTACTTAAACCTAACTAACCTAAGGACAGCACACAACACCCAGCCATCACGAGGCAGAGAAAATCCCTGACCCCGCCGGGAATCGAACCCTGGAACCTGGGCGTGGGAAGCGAGAACGCTACCGCACGACCACGAGATGCGAGCTCCTTTTATCAATAGTGCAATTTATAAACAATGTTCTGTGAGTAGAATAAAATTTCCAATGGTAAACTTAACTGCTTTTTCGACGTTATTTTACCACTTATCAAACATAGGAAAGCCTTGACCCCTTCCACTAAATTTAGTTAGTATTAAGATTCTTTTACATGGAGTGCAGTGGAGCTGACTCTGAAATCATTAAGTATTTGATTATATCATCGCTAGTCTCACTGAACTCTTCTGAACTCTACATGTCATGTGTGGTCTGGCGTACCCTTACCAGCAACAGGTCCCAGGTTCAAACTAGTCAATTCCCTAAAAAACACGCTCAGAGCGTCGTTGCGCGAAAGTGGTAGGGAGACACGACTTAGAACAAACAGACACCACGCAGAATGTTAGAACTTATGTATACACAAGTCTGACAAAATCCCTCCAGTGCGCAAGCAAGCAACAGAAGAGTGCAACAAAAAGTCAAATCACCAAAAACCCTCAATTAATACCAAAAATCCTCAGTTAATACCAAAGTTTCCTCCGGCGCTGTTAGCACGATCACGGCAGGTTGCGACCCCTCATGTCGCGCGGTTTCTCTCCACTGCAGGCTGCGTCCGACCACTTCCGGCTCGTCTCAATACCTGTTCGCTAGCTACTACTCGCGATAACAATACCTCAGACTCAAAGTTGGTGTATGCACACCACAGCAGAAACATAGGTCAACATTGCAGAGATGTATTAACGTCCAACTTTCAGTATAAGTGAAACATGGGACTGTCGTGCACACAAAAACAAACCAAAATGTCAAATACTTTTTCTTTCTCCCCAGATTATCATTTAGTCTCGAAAGTGTCCGTCTCAGAACGGACAAACTGCGTTTTCTCTCATAAAGCCTTTCCTGACGTTAATCTACGACTCTGAAAACAAATTGTGTGTTGCTAGGTGGGTAGCTGCACTTTCAACCATCATCTTCTCAAAAACGTTGGAAAACATCTGGTAATACGAATTTGGCCTCTAATTCTTGTATTAACTGAAGAGTACTATCGAGTGTTTTAATTTTCTTTGAACCTGACCTCTTCTGAGAATCAAACGAGCTTATGGCACGCTGTCAAAAACAAATCAGTCCACAAACAAGCTACTGAAGAACTCACACCCGCTATCTTGCCTACCAAATAAAGTGGCGCAGCGGTTAGCACATTGGACAAGTATCCCAGAGGACGACAATGCCAATCCCTGTCCAGCTAACAGATTTAGGGTTTTTCGTAATTCCCATACAATCATTTAAGGCAACTTCCAGGTTGGTTCCTTTGAATAGGTCGTGGCCGATTCCTTCCTCATCCTTCTATAATCCAGTTTTGTTATGTCTCTTATGAATGCCTTTTCGATCGGAAGTTAGATCATAATCTTCCTTCTTACTTTATCGCTAAATGGTCATGGAAATCCTATACACGTAATGATGTGACGTTATTTTGTGTAAGTGCCTCTTGCGTGGAGTTTGCCCGGCGTAGTGCAGTAATTCGACGTGGCATGGACTCAACAAGGCGTTGGAAGCCCCAGCAGAAATACTGAACCATGCTGCCTCTATAGCCGTCCATAATTGCGAAAGTGTTGCCGGTGAAGGATATTGTGCATGCATTGACCTCTAGATTATGTCCAATGGATGTTCGAAGAGATTCATGTCAGAAGATCAAATCATTCGCTCGAATTGTCCAGAATGTTCTTCAAATCAATAGCGAACAATTATGGGTCGGTGATATGGAGTCGTTGTTTGGGAACATAAAGTCCATGAATGGCTACAAATTGTGCAAGTAGCCGAACATAGCCATATCCAGTCAATGAATTGTCCAGTTGGACCAGAGAACCCAGTTCATTCCGTGTAAACACAGCCCACATCTTTATGGAACCAACACCAGCTTGCACTGTGCCTTGTTGATAACTTGGGTTCATGGCTTCGTGGGGTCTGCGTAACGCTCGAACCCTACCATCAGCTTTTACCAACTGAAATCGGGACTCATCTTACCGGGCCCCGGTTCTCCAGTCGTCTAGGGTCCAACAAATATCGTCACGAGCCCAGGGGAGACGCAACAGGCCATGTCGTGCTGTTAGCAAAGGCACTCATGACTGCTGCTGTAGCACATTAATACCACACTTCGTCGCACTGTTCTAACTGATATATTTGTCGTACATTCCACATTGACTTCTACGATTATTTCACGTATTGTTGCTTGTCTGTTAGCACTGACAATTCTCGGTCGCGCACTGAGTTGTCCGTGCTGAGAGATAATGCCTGCAATTTGGTACTCTTAGCACACTATTGATACAGTGGATAGGGGAATACTGAATTTACTATTTCTGAAATGAAATATCCCATACGTCTAGCACAACTACCGTTGTGCGTTCAAAGTCTCTTAATTGTCGTCGTGCCGCCATAATGACGACAGAAACTTTTTGACATGAATCACATGAGTTCAAATGACAGCTCCACCAATGCACTGCTCTTTTGTACCCTATCCCATGACTTTTGTCGCCTCAGAGTACAAAGTGTAACTGACTTCGTATGAAAAAGAAGTTGACACGTTTGGCTCAAACGTAGTCACAAATTTAGTCAGTGACAGATTTATCACAGGGACAAGTTTAATTAAATCTATTATGGGAAGCATCATTCAAATCTAATAATTCTTTCATTTTGCAGCATGTTTAACTACAACATCAGTACTTTTCCCTTGACTCTTATAAGTCTCACAACCTATGATTTACACATATCAATCAGCCGGTAAATGATAAAGAATTTTGTTTGTTTCAAAACAATGAGATTAAGTACATAAGTTATAGTAAGCTCAAGTAAGATGGTTCAAATGCCTTTGAGCACTATGGGACTTAACGTCTGAGGTCATCAATCCCCTAGAACTTAGAACTACTTAAATCTAACTAACCTAAGGACATCACACACATCCATGCCCGAGGCAGCATTCGACTGAAGCGCCTAGAACCACTCTGCCACACCGGCTGGCTATAGTAAGCAAACCAATAACATAGTACTAACAGATCTTTTGACTAGATACACTGATTTAATAATTAATACGGTCTAATGGTGCCTGTCCCTATTTTTATTCCGACAACTGGAATAGACTCAATGAAAATGAGCTCCAACCCAAGAAAGAACTGAATGAATATAGTGCTAGTGACGTAAAGATGTAGATAATTTGGAATATCCACGAGAATATCATTGCTATATCTGTGTCCTCGGACAGCCCAGTCAACAGCCCGCTATATATGCTGTGAAAGACTTCACCTGCGGCTGATACGAGGCGCCCGAGAGCATTTACTTGGGCGTGGTCTCTGACATTACTGTCATCATGCAGGAAATAAGACCGGCAGCCTTGCCAACATGAACTCACTTCGTATCGTAGTCTGCTCTAGTACATACCTCGCTGTCGCTGGGTATGCGTGACTGTGCTGCGCACTGGATCTGACTTCCCCCACCTCTTAGGACTCCGAATACATGGGCGGTAATGGGCCTGCGTGACCGCGGACTATCTCAATTCTTCTCTTGGTGCGTGTCTACAAGTTTACGACGACCCTGCGCGGACTTGTTTTATGAACTGTCAGATGATAATTGTAGATTAATTCCTTGTGTAATACGGAGTGTTTATTACACGTTAACAGGTGTGATATAGTGAGGTTGTAGATGAGTCAACAAAGTCAAACGTTCTACTGTGACAGTACCAACAAACTGGCCTCTCTTTGGGAAAACCGTGTTCAACGCCAGAGTGACAACGTTGAGAAGTGAATATATAGACATGAACGATAAAGATGTATAACGTTAAAGCTTTTCTTTTATTTAAAAAGCTTTAAGAGTTTCCAGAAAAAAAATCGGAGACACTATTCTGCAGCACCCCCTCGAACAAAGACAAAGACAGAAAGCGCAAATTATGGAGTAGCAGCAGCTTATACTTCGGCAGCTCGTCAAGACAGCGTATCATCCACCATCACCATTCCCACCATTTCATCCAGAAGGTGAAGACTGCTACTTTACTACAGACGTCTGTGGCTCTACTTCAAGGAGTGTACAACAACCGAAGTTGTTAAACAGTTAAATATTCTGTTGCCTACTAGTGTCCGAGGAATTTGTCTCCTACAGCAGTTACTTCCTCTCACAAAATCTGACTGCTTAGTACTGTCAGAAATTCATAGTTTGCTTTCTAAGCATTACATGAAACAAAAGCATATCGTAGCGGTTAGGTTCGCATTTTTTTCGTAGCCAGTAGAAGTCCCATCAGTGGTATCCTGCATGGGCAACTAATCTCAACGGTATGATCCCAAAGTGTCTAATTTTGTGCGCAAATGAAAGTTTTCAACAAATCTGTATCGAATCGGTAACGCGTGATGTAATAATTAAATCAATAAATTATACTCTTAAGGAATTGTTAACAATAGCAAAAACCTTTGAAATGTCAGATTCAGCACAACAGTATTTTGAGAAAAGTAGTGTATCGTTTTTAAAACCACTTAAAATATCTAATGCGGCACAGCAATATTTTGGTGAAAGTGACTTACCTCCTGTAAAACAGCGAACATTCAAGGCACAGTACGTGTAATCAGAACTCATCAAATTCATCTTCGTCATCGGAATTCAAAGCGGCTCCCCCCGTCGGAGGATCGAGAACTCCCTCGGGCATGGGTGGATGTGTCGTCTTTAGCGTAAGTTAGTTTAAGTTAGATTAAATAGTGTGTAAGCTTAGGGACCGATGCCCTCAGCAGTTTGGTCCCATAAGACCTTACCACAAATTTCCAATTTTTTTTCCGGAATCCAAACCCCGACGCCCAGTTATTGACAAAGTCCTAGCAACAAATCCGCAGCGACATGTATTCTTCACGTCGTTCCTCTACTGACTTTCTTGGCTGTAACAGCAGCAGGATGCGGTATCCAGGGTGAACCGGTTATTTTTCTTGACATGTGCACGTTCAGTGCCTGCGTAAGGAATCGCACTGTGTACAGTGCTGAAAGAGCATGTGGCAAAAGTTGGCAAACGCCACACCGTATTGCTCTAAAAATGATACCTCAGGGAAAACACTGTACAGCCATAGCTGAACCCTTCAACAATACGACCTTAAAACTTTTTCTCCCACTAACAATAACCACTTAATAAAATTCCTTGTTAATACGGGATCTCGATTTTCTATCATAAATGAGGAAACATATGCTCACACTGGTTCGCCGCCTCTTCAGACGACATCACAAATATTACAGTCCTACAGCAAAGACTGCATAGTTTTGCCAGGTAAATACACAATAGGGACTTTGTACAAGAAAATTAGTTTTTCGGTTACTTTCTCTTGTTGTGGTATCACCGCGGGTACAAAATACTTTTGGGATGAATACCTTTTCCCATTTTTGTTTGAAAATAGTAATGATATCAATCTGTGTCAGCAACAGTACCACTTGATGATCTTGAGTCAGTATGCACGGAATTGTGAGGTCTATTTTCAGCAGGGTACGTTGCCACGGTAGATAGCGCTGACAAAAGACAGTTCCACTGAGCACGTGCCGTGTGTTCCTTGTGTGTTGCGGGCTATGTGATTGACGCAGCGTGCTGCAATCAGCCGAATGGTCCGGTATTCATATCGGGAACAAGCCAAGATGGTTTTTGTGAAAGGCCAAGCAGATGGAAACGGTGGAGAGGCAGCTCGGCTATACCAAAACAAGTACCCTCACAGACCCCAAGCACACCACACAACATTTCAAGCCCTTTTTGGGCATTTGTGTGATCATGGGTTCTTTCAGGTAGACTTACGTCCAGGGAGGCAGCGGTCTGTGCGTACACCAGATATGGAGGACCGGGTTCTACAGAATATTGAGACGAACCATAGCACAAACTCCAGGAAAGTGGCACGCCAATACGATTGTATGTATCCTGCATTACAACCGCTACTATCCTTATCACCTGTAATCCCATGGAGGCCACTTTGAACATCTGTTGGGATGTGGATGCGATGTAGCTCTGTACCGTGTTTCGGGACGATTAGTCGTTGCACGCACACCGTCCATTTCCAGACACATGGGAATAGAACCTTTTGCCCTCTATTTCCATCAGGAATCCGTTCCTACAGTTAGTCGGTTTTGTTAATGTTCGCCCTGTATATGTCACGTTCAGCTTACGTCTTGCTCGCTGCTTTACAGCTATACCAGTGCCAACAGCATTGCGAGATGTCCTCAAGACGGAATTAGCTCATCTGGTACAACAAGGGATTCTCACAGCCATTATATCAAGTCACTGGGCAACAAAGTTGGTATTTCTATTCAAATCAAATGGTTCTTTCCATGTCTGTGGTGGTTTTAAAGCATCCATCAATCAGGGATTGGCGTTTATCAAATTACAGGGCCAGAAGTGCCCACGTCACAACTCTCAAATGATTTATCTTAAGCATATCTGCAATTGCTGTTAAATGAACAGTCACGCCATTTAATGGTTATTAACATCCTATTTGGATTTTACGGGGCAACGGCCTTGCCGCAGTGGATACACCGGTTCCCATCAAATCACCGAATGTAAGCACTGTCGGGCGTGGCTGGCACTTGAATGGGTGACCCTCCAGGCCGCCATGCGCTGTTGCCATTTTTCGGGGTGCACTCAGCCTCATGAGTCCAACTGAGGAGCTACTCGACCGGATAGTAGCGGCTCCGGTCAAAGAAAACCATCATAACGACCGGGAGTGCGGTGTGCTGACCACACGCCCCTCCTATCCGCATCCTCAGGGAGGATGACACGGCGGTCGGATGGTCCCGATGGGCCGATGGGCCACTTGTGGCCTGAAGGAGATCTTTTTTTTTTTTATTTGGATTTTACAAACGTAACAGGTTCCCATTCAGAGCTGCTAGCGTACCAGCAATGTTGCAACGTTTTTGGATCAGCTGATTCAAAAGATTCTGAATACATTTGACTATCTGGAGGATATACTAGTAAGTGTCGATACAAGAGAGCAGCGTCTTGCAGACTATTGTCTGCTGTTCCATGCACTACAACAAAATATCTAAAGTGCAGTCTACAAAAGTGTGAATTCCTTCAAGATCATGTGGAGTACTTAGGCCACATACTGAGTCGTGTAAAACCTTGTCATTTATTTGCTCTGACATCTACCACGTTGTCGCTGTCTATACATGACTCAGCAGCTTATTAGATCTGACTTCGACACCTCTGTGGACTGCGAATACATCAACGCTGATAGATTTGCGTGACAGCTTATTGGTTCTCACTTCGACTCCTCCGTGGACTGCAAATACGCCAACGCTAATGGAGTTGCGTGACTGTAGGCTATCTTCATTGTCATTGTGTATCCATTTTTACTGTGCAATTAAGAATGTTTTTTTCACTTTAGCAGGAGTAACAATCATGCTTTGTTTCCAAAAACAGTTGATCTATTATTAACAGACATGCTTGAAAATTTTACACAAACACGTGTAAAACAGTATGGATTAGCTCCTATGTTTTACTTTCTAACACCAGGCTCATCATGGGATGCAGTGTTGAAAATTACAAAACAACTACTTAAATCATTACGTGATTGCGATATGATTTTAACAATCGAAAAGAGAATAATAAGGGTTTTGTGTCTTAGTCTGACGTAAACCACACAGGTCACAGCCGTGAACCAAGTAGCGTGTGGAATCCAAGATCAACGCTAAGCTGATGGCCGAAAACGTGGAAGAGGGTGAACATTACGACTGCGAGTAATGTGAGCCCCTGTCAGTGCCCATGAACAAAGCCAGAGTTGCATTAAACACAACAAACGAACACTTCTCTGCTGTGGTCATCGGTCTCTATACTTACACGCTACTTAAGCTAACTTACACTAATTTATGCTAAGAACAACACACACACCCACGCCCGAGGAAGCACTCGAACCTTCGACGGGAGGGGCCGCGCAATCAGTGACATGGTGCCTCTAACCGCACGGCCACTCCGAGCGGCTAAACACTTCTTGTTCGAGGTCGTATTACAGGTCCAGAAGATGAGGTATAAGTTGTATTCGAGATCAAACATACGTTGGCTTCAGTAACGAGTTCCAAGCTACCAATACACTCGCCGTGCCGGATATTTCTTTCTTGTAGATCCCAATCGCCATTCCCATGTAACGTGTCTACCACGATTCTTGGAGTCGCGCCAGAAGGAAGTGCATATATGCGCGAGAAACAACAGTGCCGCTACTCTTCGTGTCTGTATCCCAGTCGCTAGAATGGCGGGATATTAGAAAGAGGAATATCTTAGTTTTGTATGCGATATCTTGTGGCGAACAACTAACATTCGAATGACTATGATTACAACAAGGGACGAAATAATTTGATGTAGACTGATTGAAGCAGTTTGTCTTGGTGAAGCCTAAAACGCTTTGCATCGTCTGTGGATTTAAATAGATACAAAATTTAAATGTTTGTATGAGTAAGAAACCACAAACTAAATATAAATGTAAACTTGAAGTTTATCTTATAATAAGCATAAGGATCTGTCATTAGCCTCTGAGAGAAAACACAGAATATTAACTACTTTAGGTTGTAAAAAAACTGTGATGTCCATTAGAGTCGTCAATAGTATCTCTCTCTAGAGATGAGAATTACATAGATAGATTGTATTCTGAGGTTCACCCTAGTAAAATAGTTTTTAAGAACATTGATTTTTATGCAAGGCTTAAATAAGAAATGACTGTATTGGGAAAGGCCTTAATTTACAAGTGCACGAATAATAATGTTTGGTAAGGCTGTTAACAACATTAGTAGTAGGATAAGGGTGGCATGAGGACAATTTTGATATATATATAAAAAAAACTCAGAGGACGAGAAATCGGTGAATTATGCTCTACAGACGACAGAACTAGCATTTCGTAGGACTGGGATATTCTTGTTTAACATTCGATGGCTTTGTATACTGCAATCACAAGGTCATTAACAAGCTCTGTGATGCACTGCTGGGTGCGACTGCACTACTTGTGTGCTTGGCTGATCCATTCCCCGCATCAGGATGCAGCCGCCTTCCATTACGTTGGGGGCTTGGTCTGCCTCCACTGGACAGCATTCATGACGGCTGCCACAGATGCCTCGCCTCGCATTTCATTACCACACTCGCCTCCTGCTCTTCTCCGACATCTTGAGATGAAAGGGTGGTAAACACCCTGTGCCGCGCCCGCTCTTAACTCTCCAGCGGCCGGCAGGGTGACCACCCACACTCGCCTGCCTCCCCGCCCACACTAGGGGCCCCCAGCCCCCGGCTTCCACGCTACAGAGGGTTGGCAGCCAGCAGCTAAAGAGAGAAATAGGCAGATGATTGTAATGTACAACGCCGTCAGTCCCAAGGCTCGTGGCGGTGGGCACGTACCACGTACAATAGATGTGTTTTCAAAGGTCAGCGTCTTTCTCTGACAGCTGTGCACCTGACAAAAACAACAACATATGTTTCGTTTCGAGGGATGCAGCTGCCACTGGGAGGGCCAGGCTATCTACACTCCTGGAAATGGAAAAAAGAACACATTGACACCGGTGTGTCAGACCCACCATACTTGCTCCGGACACTGCGAGAGGGCTGTACAAGCAATGATCACACGCACGGCACAGCGGACACACCAGGAACCGCGGTGTTGGCCGTCGAATGGCGCTAGCTGCGCAGCATTTGTGCACCGCCGCCGTCAGTGTCAGCCAGTTTGCCGTGGCATACGGAGCTCCATCGCAGTCTTTAACACTGGTAGCATGCCGCGACAGCGTGGACGTGAACCGTATGTGCAGTTGACGGACTTTGAGCGAGGGCGTATGGTGGGCATGCGGGAGGCCGGGTGGACGTACCGCCGAATTGCTCAACACGTGGGGCGTGAGGTCTCCACAGTACATCGATGTTGTCGCCAGTGGTCGGCGGAAGGTGCACGTGCCCGTCGACCTGGGACCGGACCGCAGCGACGCACGGATGCACGCCAAGACCGTAGGATCCTACGCAGTGCCGTAGGGGACCGCACCGCCACTTCCCAGCAAATTAGGGACACTGTTGCTCCTGGGGTATCGGCGAGGACCATTCGCAACCGTCTCCATGAAGCTGGGCTACGGTCCCGCACACCGTTAGGCCGTCTTCCGCTCACGCCCCAACATCGTGCAGCCCGCCTCCAGTGGTGTCGCGACAGGCGTGAATGGAGGGACGAATGGAGACGTGTCGTCTTCAGCGATGAGAGTCGCTTCTGCCTTGGTGCCAATGATGGTCGTATGCGTGTTTGGCGCCGTGCAGGTGAGCGCCACAATCAGGACTGCATACGACCGAGGCACACAGGGCCAACACCCGGCATCATGGTGTGGGGAGCGATCTCATACACTGGCCGTACACCACTGGTGATCGTCGAGGGGACACTGAATAGTGCACGGTACATCCAAACCGTCATCGAACCCATCGTTCTACCATTCCTAGACCGGCAAGGGAACTTGCTGTTCCGACAGGACAATGCACGTCCGCATGTATCCCGTGCCACCCAACGTGCTCTAGAAGGTGTAAGTCAACTACCCTGGCCAGCAAGATCTCCGGATCTGTCCCCCCATTGAGCATGTTTGGGACTGGATGAAGCGTCGTCTCACGCGGTCTGCACGTCCAGCACGAACGCTGGTCCAACTGAGGCGCCAGGTGGAAATGGCATGGCAAGCCGTTCCACAGGACTACATCCAGCATCTCTACGATCGTCTCCATGGGAGAATAGCAGCCTGCATTGCTGTGAAAGGTGGATATACACTGTACTAGTGCCGACATTGTGCATGCTCTGTTGCCTATGTCTATGTGCCTGTGGTTCTGTCAGTGTGATCATGTGATGTATCTGACCCCAGGAATGTGTCAATAAAGTTTCCCCTTCCTGGGACAATTAATTCACGGTGTTCTTATTTCAATTTCCAGGAGTGTATTTGTCCCAGAATGAACAAAGTGTGTTTTTCTAAAGATAGCAGATGCATCCAATTTTCCATCCACATACCAGCAAACAAAATATGTTTTCAGAAATAGCCTCTATCGGATTCTCAGAATTTTTTTCTCCCCCACAGCAACCGCCCGCACTAAGGCTGCTTGAAGAAGAAAAAGAAGTTGAGGTTAGCATCATCCTCGCACAGCTGTACCCTAACTAGGAACAACATGTATTTTGAGGGATGAAGCTGATGTCAGAAGTGCCAACTGTCTGTTTGCCTCAGAATGAACAAAGAATGTTTTCTAAAGTTAGCAGCTCCGTCCAATTCTCCAGCAACTTGCCAACAAACAAAGGATGTTTGACCCAGAACTTTTTTTCTCCCTCACAACTGTGTTCTGTTTCTCAATCACCTGCACCAAGCCTGCTTGAAGAAAAAGGAGAGAAGTTATTACTTGCCAGTATGGTATTCTGCGTTCCTGTCGGTCCTCTGCAAAATAGAGGGTGTAGTCTGAAGGTATATGAAGCCCAACCGCCACCGCAATCATCATCAGTCTTTGACAGTGACTAGTTGTGCCCATGTGATTCCCACAATATGAAACGGTCAACCAGTAGTGATGTCAGTGGCAGTGGTGATGGGAAATGGTCAAAGTTGGCAATTGACATATAAGTGTTTATAAAATAAATTACGAGTTAAAATTGAGACATTTATAAAATTTCGAAGCAAAGTATTCACACTTTCATAACAAGTGGTTATAAGAGTTTTTTTTCCTCACTATTACAGCACTCATTGACGAAATGTTAATGGAACTAGAACGCCAGCTGGAAGCTGAAAGTCGCCAGCAATTTGAAGAGATTGTGCTACGACCATGTAAGAACATCTCCAAATTCTGTGTGATAGTTTACATATTCAGAAAACAACTCTTGGTGTATTGAGATCGTAATAGTGTTTATAAAACTTTTGATCCCGCTGTTGCAGCATTAAAGTGCAGGCTGATGGACATTGAGCTGCTGCTGGAGGCCAACCGAAATTTTGCAAGAACGTAGGTACATTTGTAATATATTGTCGTTCGACGTTTTTTCCATCATATACAGTTGCGTGAGGCATATCTTCTTCATTGTTGTAGATGTTATTATGGATAACAGGAGGATGAGAATGTAGTAGGGGTATGCATCAAGAGACAGGAGACATCACTTCAGCCTGGTATGGGCGTTTTATTTGTTTATTTTTTTCGTAGGTACGTACAACCAATATCTCACTGTACGCAAATTCAATACAGATTTTGTTGTTGTTGTTTCTTATAATCAATATGTTGTTGCAAACGATTTCCATGAGATGGATTGGTGGCTCCAAAACAACAACAACAACAATTCCAACAAGGGTGAAATACCGAAGTGGGTGCATGAGATGGTGGCTGCTGAAAGGCAAGTGCGATCTCTCTTTTGGAAGAGGAGGTGGGGATATTTCAGTAGGCAGAAGAACTAGAAGAAAGATCAACTGAACTTCTCAATCCTGAGACTCAGAGTGTAAAAGGTGATTATAACGAAGCCATCGTCGTAATAGCATATAATTATAATTCTGGAACGTTTATTACTTAATTGTCATTATTTAGTTACAGAATACATTTAAAAAACCTTGAACATTGTACTTAACGTTTTCTATTATTCGTTTATTAGAGAGGTGCCACCAAAACTACCACAATAGCTTGCTGCGACACGTGCACCTAGAGGGGCGGTTGTGTTGGCACGTATCGAACATGCACCGGCGCGACATGCATCACCATGCAAAGCGCCACTCATTGCCACACAAGAGCTGGCAGAAGCATTCGCGGCTGGTGCAGTGCCGGCCCCCACACTATCGCATACCCTCTGGCGTACGTGTGTAGTTAAGTCAGAGCAACGATGGCTCATCCCCCAGGCTGGCAATGTGAAGGCTCCAGCATGCAGCAGCAACAATGAGCGCCTTCTCCTCAGCCCACGCAGGAGCTCACCACCGCCACCTCCTCCTACTCCTGCTCCAGCTGTTCACTCTCGCCAACAGCGAAAGCTATGTGTGCCTCTGTGCATACGCATCCCACCTGAAGGCACCTCTTCCCCAACACTGTTATCCACTGGGCGCATGCAGTCGTCTCCTAGTTGTAGTGTTAATGAAAATGACCTGTGGCTAGCGGAAGTGCTCTATCCCATCTCGATAGTGAAGGATATCAGATTAGCTGCGTCATGACCCCTATAGAACACCCAGTGGTTGGTAGGGCCTTTGAGGGGCGTATCTCGTTTACTAGAATTGAGAATTGGCCTGTGGGTATCACGACCCAGTCACGTTTCTAGAAGAATGTCTCCCAGTGCTGGAGGCAGAGTTCCTTAAAACCCTAGATGATCTGAGATATAATACCATTAAATGTGATGCAGTATTCTGCTGCGAGTTGACTCACCCTCACCCTCAAAAGCAGGGTACTGCTCAGGGGAAAAGCACGCACTACATCTGAGATGATACTAGCATTATATCTTGCAGCACATCAATCGCCAAGTGATATTGTGACTCCACCTTGCGTGCTAGACTCGCCTGGTTTTACGAGAGTCAGCTAAAGTACTCAGTCAAATACCACACTTCAATATCCATATTCATACCTATGATCTATTAAATGGTGGGTCCAGTTATATCAGACTCACTGAGGATATTAACAACAAGCGGGCTCGTTGTATTAACATTCAAAATGAACAAGGTAACGCTTGTTTTGCGCGGTAAATCCTGGCTTCAGAGAGAAATTACAATGTATATCTGGAGCATACATGTCAGTACCACGTTAGCAAAAATACGATCCCCAGGGGTATAGCTTTGACGGTATCGAGTTCCCCATAAAGATTCAGGAGATACCAAAATTAAAGGCAAAAAATCCCAGAGCAATAGTTCACATTTATGGCCTGAAGAAGCAGAAAAACAAACTAGTTGAGCAGGACAGGCCGACTGCAGTTGGATCACTCCATTTTTTCGAAATATGTAGGTAAGCGTGAAATTCATGTAAACATGCTACTCTTCTCTGAAGGTGATAATCAGCATTTTTTATGCATCAAAGACATGTCCCGCCTCCTTTACAGCCAATTGTCGAAGAAAGAAAATAAAAAACACATTTGCTTCATGTGCCTAGATACCTTTTCAGAATAAAAGAATTCAGCCTGTAAATCCAAGGAACTGGTACATGTTATTATGCCTGCAGAAGAAAACAAGTTCATTAAATTCAAGAATCCTCACCACCAGGAATAATGTCTATTTGTTGTACACGCAGACTTCTCACGTTTCCTTGTCCCTGTCAGCCACTGTGAAGAGAACCCTTTAGCCTTACATAACAGCTTCATGCAGAAACACATACTTATATGGCAGCGTACCTAACTGCATGTTCATATGGTTCAAGTCTTAACCACTATGAATCTTATGTCGGGGATAATCCTGCAGTTTGGTTTCTCACTGAGCTTGAGAAACTCTCATGGGATGTTCATAGCTTTCCAGCACCAACATCCCCATGGTCGACTCAGAGGAGAATAAAAAATTATACAATTATGTGGTTAACTGCCGTATTTGTGGGATGCCATTAGACAGAAAAGCTGAAACTCCCTGCAGAGATGATTGTCATCTTACGAGGAGGCTCCATGGTGCAACTCACAATGCGTGTAATTTGGACTATCAGCTACCGCGACACATACCTACCTTACTCCATAATTTAAGTAGGTATGACACACACTTTCTAGTTGAGCAGTTGGCTAGTTTCGGTTGGGAGAAAAATCAGGTCAGTGTCCTGCTTGAGAGTGTTGAGGAATATATTTCATTCCCCAAACGAATGACACCAAAAATTGTACTCCACTTCCTTGACGTGCTACGTTTCATGCAGGCGCCATTCCAGAAACTCGTTGAAACTCTACCTTGGGTGGATATGCATATCACCCAATCTGCATACTCCAATGAGGAAAAGTTTCAGCTTGTGATTAGGAAAGGAGTTTCCCATAATGAATATCTGGCTAGTAAGGTGAAACTCGACAAAACCAGGCTATCTGACATATCTGCATTTACTCTCAAATCTGCAGTACGCTCACAGAAAAAGATGATATAACTAGCGCAGATTATGAGCATGCCGTGAATGTCTGATGGAAATACAATGTTCCCAATTTTGGCGAATACGCAAGACTATACATGGACGCCAACGTAAGCTTGCATGCGGATGTTTTTGAAAAGTTCCCGAGTGTATGCATGGCCAAAAACTCTCTGGATCCTGTTTTTTTATTACACATCACCTTTTTTGTCCTGGGATGCAGCCTTCAAGAAAACGAGGCGCAACATCGAACTTTTCCCTGACGCTGATATGCTTCTTTTCTTTGAACACGTGATCTGTGGAGGACTTCGCCAGTGTATCCATAGACAAGCTAAGAGAAACAATCCACATACGGACGCTAGGTTCAATGCATCTCTCGATTCAAGTTATATTCTATATTTGGATGTAAATAACTTATATGGGCACGCCATGATGCAGCCACTGCCAGTTGATGGGTCTCAATGGGTGCCCAAAAACGAATGAGAGGGATTAGGTGGTAAAATATTGGTTCTGGTGGCTACTTCTGATGTAGGGTATGTGGCTGAGACACACCTCATATACCATGTTAGTATGCACATAATGATAAGCGGGTAACCATGATGTTCAGAACAAGTTCCGCAAGGAAGCGCTATCCCTCAACTGATGACCACTGTTGGACACAAGCAGGGGTACATAATTCATTATCGTAATCTCCAGTAGTGTCTCACATTAGGGATGGAGCTAGGTAGAGTGACCTGGTCTATCTCCTTCACTTAGTCCCCCTGTCTGAAGAAGTATATATATTAATTAAATAGCAAAAAGGGGGCTGGCACGACTAGTGATTTCGAAAAAGATTTTCATAAATTAATGAATAATACCATTTTCGGTAAAACCGTGCAGAATGTAAGAAATGAACGAGATAATTTCATTAGGACAGAATGGGATGGGCAGTGGGGTCTAAGAAAGTGCATCGCCAGACGACATTTTAAGCAGGTCACTACTTTCAATGAGAACTTTGTTGCTGTCAGTAGTTCACAAAACCTGCCTCTTTGGGTATGTCTATAATGGATACCTCCAAACTCCACATGTACCGATCCTTGAGTTTTCTAAAAGTCATTTCAGGAACCAAAGATGCTTTATATGGATACAGATAGCTTCATGTATTTGGTGAAGAACTGCTATCCACATGAAGTAATTAGGTGTCTCATTAATGAATTCGACACATTGGGATACAGAACTGATAATACATATGCTATTGTTCCTCAGGACAAGAAGGTTATCGGGTTAATGAAAGATGAGGTGGATGGATTGGTTGGTTGATTTGGGGGAGGGGACCAAACAATGATGTCATCGGTCTCATCAGGTTAGGGAAGTATGGGCAAGGAAGTAGGCCACGCCCTTTCAAATGAACCATCCCGTCATTTGCCTGAAGCAATTTAGGGAAATAACGGAAAATGTAAATCAGAATGGCTGGATGCGCGTTTAAACCTTCATCTTCCTCAATACAAGTCCAGTGTGCTAAACACTGCACCACAGTACTCGGTGTGGATGAGTTATCAATTGTAGAGTTTAGGGTCTAAGATCCAAAATGTATGCATATTGCACAATAGATGGAGGCAACCAGAGGCAGGCTAAGGGTGTGTGACGTGTGGCATTGTGGGTGTTCATGGTCACATAATACTTTCAGTTCCTGTACTGTGGTGTTCGTGGTGCTCCTCTGCAACTTCCGCATTTGGTACAGCAAACTAGTATTCGATCGCGAGGTTGTGAGGTATACATTGTGCTGCAGTCTAAAGTAGGATTCTCACCTCAGACGATAAGAACGCCATTTGTGATGGTGGGATCGAAACCCTCCCATACTCACACTGTTTACTTGAAGCACGAGAGGGGGCGGGGGACAGTGTGAATGGGAGAGGGAATGAGTGACTGGCTGAGTGTGAGCTTGTGTCGAATAGCGTGCCTCTTTCATTAGAATATAAACATTGTACATGTGTGATGTATGGTGTGCCTACATGTGTGAGTGCTTATGTTTCTGTGCATTCTTGTAAGTGCGTTTGAGTGTATATGTCTGTGTAACTTTGTATATCTGTGTGTACAGATATTCTGTTTCTTTCTTTCTGAATAAGTACCATAATATGAATGCAAGAATATATAAGCATCATGCGTTGGGAAAAAATTATAAAAACTATAAAAAATTAAAAAATGCACTATATATATATATATATATATATATATATATATATATATATATATATATATATATATATATAAATGTTAAAATATATATATAAAGATTATAATTTAGAATAAAATCATAAAAAGCTAAAAAAATTGTAAATGAAGGAAAAAATAGTTTACCACACTTCTCTCTTTTGCACTTCATGTGCGTGTGTGATCTTGTGAGTGCGTGTGTAAATAGATGAGTTTTTTAAGTTTTGCCTAACGCTAGCTGTACAAGTCATACTGCTTTTAAGTGTGAGCTCCACCCAGTTTATTTTGGTGCAGATGTATGGGATAAACATTTTGGGGCCATCGGCAGCATTGTATAATTAAATTATTGCAGCTGCTTGAAGTGGAAAATGTTTAGACCCACCCACCTCAGAGTATAAATGAAGTCTTCTGTTTGGGTGGAATTTCACTAGTAACAGAAATAGTATTAGTGTAAGAGAAACTGTATCTCTGCAATAGCTGTAACCAGTACTACAATGTAAAGTAAAAAATTTGTTCAACCAGTACTATTATTTGTAAAACTAAGAACTGTGAACAAAAAAACGTTTCAAACAGTAACAAGAACTGTGAATTTAAAAGCAGTGTTACTTCGTGTAATGTGAAAATAACAAGATATGTGGATGTAAAGCTGTATTAGTACTGTCAATATTTATGTATGAAAGAAAAATTGTTGTTCGGTACCATACCTCTTTGTTGTTATTTCACAAATCGCTACACTTACAAATGTATATAAAGAATGTGCAAGATGCAAAAGGTACTAGTTCGAAGCATGAAGGAGGTGATGTTTAAGATGGAGGAAAAGAAAATAAATGTAATGATTGCATGGGATTTCGAATAGTGTGCTGCGTGTATAGGTTTCTGGGAACAGGCGCCACGTGATCGTGTCCGCTTGCAAAGATACAGGGTTATTACAAATGATTGAAGTGATTTCAGAGCTCTACAATAACTTTATTATTTGAAATATTTTCAAAATGCTTTGCACACACATACAAAAACTCAAAAAGTTTTTTTAGGCATTCACAAATGTTCGATATGTGCCCCTTTAGTGATTCGGCAGACATCAAGCCGATAATAAAGTTCCTCCCACACTCGGCGCAGCATGTCCCCATCAATGAGTTCAAAAGCATCGTTGATGCGAGCTCGCAGTTCTGGCACGCTTCTTGGTACAGGAGGTTTAAACACTGAATCTTTCACATAACCCCATAGAAAGAAATCGCATGGGGTTAAGTCGGGAGAGCGTGGAGGCCATGACATGAATTGCTGATCATGATCTCCACCACGACCGATCCATCGGTTTTCCAATCTTCTGTTTAAGAAATGCCGAACATCATGATGGAAGTGCGGTGGAGCACCATCCTGTTGAAAGATGAAGTCGGCGCTGTCGGTCTCCAGTTGTGGCATGAGCCAATTTTCCGCGGGCTACGCGTGAAACTTGCCCGCACGCGTTCAACAGTTTCTTCGCTCACTGCTGGCCGACCCGTTGATTTCCCCTTACAGAGGCATCCAGAACCTTTAAACTGCGCATACCATCGCCGAATGGAGTTATCAGTTGGTGGATCTTTGTTGAACTTCGTCCTGAAGTGTCGTTGCACTGTTATGACTGACTGATGTGAGTGCATTTCAAGCACGACATACTCTTTCTCGGCTCCTGTCGCAATTTTGTCTCACTGCGCTCTCGAGCGCTCTGACGGCAGAAACCTGAAGTGCGGCTTCAGCCGAACAAAACTTTATGAGTTTTTCTACGTATCTGTAGTGTGTCGTGACCATATGTCAATAAATGGAGCTACAGTGAATTTATGAAATCGCTTCAATCACTTGTAATAGCCCTGTATATAGCAAATGTGTCTGAAATTATATCTCCTGCGCTTGAACAAAGCCACAGTGGCAGTATCAAAAAAATGGTTCAAATGGCTCTGAGCACTATGGAACTTAACATCTGTGGTCATCAGTCCCCTAGAACTTGGAACTACTTAAACCTAACTAACCTAAGGACATCACACACATCCATGCCCGAGGCAGGATTCGAACCTGCGACCATAGCTGTCACACGGTTCCAGACTGAAGCGCCTAGAACCGCGCGGCCACACCGGCCGGCGTGGCAGTATCCGGGCACAGTTACATGGTATCTAAGTAGGAGCTAGATAGAAATAAAGAAAAACACAAAATGTGAGGTAAAAAATCATTTATTTTTATTAATCCACCTTAAAAGTAATTTTATATTTTCATAAGCATACACAACACTATTATCACACATCTTCTTCTTCTTGATCTGTTTCATCACTCAAACAAAGCAGTAGGCTTTACCAGAAATATCGACCCTTAGACAATGTTTCTCATAGTGTATTTTGAATACGGGAGTATGCCATCTTAGGCACTGTATAACACTTAAAACACTTGATAATGGCACTTTGAAGCCGAAATCATGATCGTGTAAGTGTAAATGTAACAATGCCAATAAACAACAGTCTAATGGCGGTACTGACTTTAAAGAAATTTCTGCTTAAAGTCAATCAATGCATTCGCCGTCCTTATTTCAGGCTTAAGCGAACTGATCTTTGTAACGAGCTCAATCCCTTTCCCAGACTGTTTTAAAACTTCGTTTAAATCGTCAATATCGTATGCACAAGGTTCAATTTCCACAATTTCGTTTTTATCATTAATTTCCAAACGTAGTTTGCTGTTAGCCTTGAGAGGCACCCACGTGCCTTGCTCATACTGTGGCATCAAGCAGTCAGGCCTGCAAGATGAGTGGTCTGCCAAGCGAGTGGATTCATTCTTATTTATCGAGTTACATGAGCTCTAGTACTCACAATTAAGTTACAAATTATTCTCCTGTTTGAATATTACGCAACGGAAACGGAAACGCACATCTGACTATTAGTGATTTACACAACTCTGACTGTTTACTACGCACTGGCAATACCACATTTTCTTTCTTATTTAACGGCTTTGATCAACACGTGGCCATCGCACTGAATATGAATGGCGCACACATTATAAATTCCGGATATCATGACAACATACTATTCGAAGGAAAAGACCACCAATCTTTTTCTTTTCACTATCTTTTTTATTCCGATAAATTCTATAACCTAAACACACCAGTACATTTTCTACAACAATTGCACATGAGAAACTCCGCCCAGCGGGCATGGCTTTACATTGGTGATTCTCTATCTTATGGTCTCGTAATTATCTAACACTACAGTGCAATTTCTGGATAGGATGGTGGATTTTTTCCTATATCTCACACTTCGACTCTCACACCCATCATCAAAAATTTCCTCCCGACCGAGCGGTACAAAAGGAACATGCATATCCCACTGCCTCTCTACCTATCTTGCTACTCTCCCATGCAAACCACACATACTTAAATTACATGAAATACACCACACTGGCAACATGGAATACAACACAAGGAATAGTCACAACGTTATAATCACATCACTTTCAGTTTTCCCACTTCAATTAGTATTCATCCCAGTTTCACACGACACTGCCCCACTTCGTAACTTTTCTTTCCTACTATGAACTCTGGAGGATATATGCACGTCTTCCTGTGCAATGCAAGCCGAGTGGCGTTGCTGGATAGACGGCTGACTCACCTTGCTTCTCTCTCAGAGTATTAGAGTTTGAATCTAGCGTCACACGGAAACATAGCACGCAAAGTAATATTAAGAACATATTCATCACACACGCGAGTCCTCAACTGATACCATGGACGAGTACTTCTCTTTATCCTTTGTCTCATACACAGATTGAGACTCACACAGTACTCATCACGTGGAAGTACTCGTCTCTAATTTCAAGTCCTGCACACGCCATTTCTTAAATATTTCCAACTTATAGTACACACGCCAATAATTCAGCTTAACTTTAGCACTCGGAAGTATTTCAACTTATTGCTACACGTGGTTTCATTGTGACCGTTGGTCACTTCCGAAGATTACTACGATCCCCTTAATATTACCTGCCTGACATTTAATTCTCCCCACAAAAGTTCCTGAAATAGAGAAATTATTATTCCAAACTACTCTTAAGTATTCCACACTCACACCATTCTATCCACTCTTTTGTCTTTACGGAACACACCTAAGACAGGTCTTACCAACACAAGATCCAGCGCCAGAAATGCTGAAACATGGCCGATCTCGAACCTCCGCCAAGGTGGGGGAGCACCATGCTACCGTATTTGTCATCCACATTTCAGGCGCTCAAAGCTGAGGTAAATTTCATCTCTTTGGTTCCACCAAAGGTGACCAAAGTACCGTCTCAAAGATGATTATATATCGCACATTCACTATCTGCAGTTAGCAGACGACCATACATTCATTGATTTCACAGATCTCACCAAATTGGATGTAGGGATTTATTTTGTGGGAGTGCACATGTAATCAATTAAATAAACAAATTGTCATTCTTTCCTACACTGGCCGGCCGGTGTGGCCGTGCGGTTCTAAGCGCGTCAGTTTGGAACCTCGTGACCGCTACGGTCGCAGGTTCGAATCCTGCCTCGGGCATGGATGTGCGTGATGTCCTTAGGTTAGTTAGGTTTAAGTAGTTCTAAGTTCTAGGGGACTGATGACCTCAGTAGTTAAGTCCCATAGTGCTCAGAGCCATTTTTCTTTCCTACGCTGGTATCTGGCTTCGCTGTATTAATTGAAACTGAGTTATTATTAGAAAAAATATGTTGTTCTGACAAGAATAACGAAGAATGTTGTACCTATTTTCGATGTCGGGCAGTACTGTACCCTTTCAGCCTCTGTGATATTTGGAATTGTGTTGAATGACTCCAGTCCAGTCAGTGCGATACTCCAATCTCCAATCACCAATCCCTATATCTACATCTACATGGATACTCTGCAAATCACATTCAAGTACATGGCAGAGGCTTCATCGAACCACCTTCACAATTCTCTATTATTCCAATCTCGTATTGCCCGCGGAAAGAATGAACACCTATATCTTTCAGTACGAGCTCTGATTTCCCTTATTTTATCGTGGTGATCGTCCCTCCTTATGTAGGTCAGTGTCAACAAAATATTTTCGCATTCGGAGGAGAAAGTAGGTGATTGGAATTTCGTGAGAAGATTCCATCACAACGAAAACGCCTTTCTTTTAATGATTTCCAGACCAATTCCTGTATCATTTTTGTGAAACTCTCTCCCATATTTTGCGATAATACAAAACGTACTGCCTTTCTTTCAACTTTTTTCGATATACTCCGTCAGTTATATCTGGTAAGGATCCCACTCCTCGCAGCAGTATTCTAAAACAGGACGGACAAGCGTAGTGTAGGCAGTCTCCCTAGTAGGTCGTTACATTTTCTAAGTGTCCTGCCACTAGAACGCAGTCTTAGGTTAGCATTCCCGACAACATTTTCTATGCGTTCCTTCCAATTTAAGTTGTTCGTAATTCTAATACCTAGGTATTTAGTTGAATTTACGGCTTTAGATTAGACTGATTTATCGTGTAACCGGAGTTTAACGAGTTACTTTTAGCACTCGTTATTTAGGGTGAACTGCTACTTTTGGCACCATTCAGATATCTTTTCGAAATCGTTTTGCAGTTTGTTTTGATCCTCTGATGACTTTATTAGTCGATAAACGACAGCATCATCTGCAAACAAGCGAAGACGGCTGCTCAAATTGTCTCCAAAATCGTTTATATAGATAAGGAACAGCAAAGGGCCTATGGCACTACCTTATCCAATTACTTTCCTTCAATTTCTACGAACTGTGACCTCTCTGACAGGAAATCACAAATATAGTTACATAACTGAGACAATATTCCATAAGCACCCAATTTCACTATGAGCCACTTGTGTGGTACAGTGTCAAAAGCCTTCCGGAAATCCAGAAATACGTAATCGATCCGAAATCCCTTGTCAATAGCACTCAACACTTCATGTGAATAACAACTGGTGGGAAGTAATTCCCACGTAATACAGACGATTGTTCTTCTAAAGTCAGAGTGTATGACACTGCATCTAAATACCAACTGCTGAATGGATCCTTAATACCCGTCCTTATATATCATTCGTAAACGTCAGGAGAAACATGATGCATAGACGAAGACACAGGGATGTATTAAAGTCTAGGTAGCATCGAAAACTGTAGAATACATGTCTTCTGCCTGTAAAGTATCGTTGTAATTCTTCTTGGGGGTTGTAGGTCACCGAATAAGTCAAAATAGCAGACATTATTTGTATTTCTTTCTTTAACAAATTCTATCCATTGAGTTCCAGTGCTACATTCAGATTCAAAGTTCCGTATTCGCCGATTTCCACATAGTCTTCGGTAATGTATTCCGCATAAACACACCTCAGAACCTCGGAATGTTGAATTTCTTCTTAACAAACTTAAGCAGATCTGTATTTGTAGGCACGCTTTCTGGTAGGACTGCTAGGGGCCTTTTTTTTGTTTATGAAGAGACCTAGTTCTTCCTTGTACGGTTTTAAGTATAACCCTTTTCCGATGGCTGCTCCTCCATCATGCAGTTGCCTTCGTGCTTCCTGTAGTTGCTCCTGAGAGTTTTGTGCATTCTTGACTATCCTGGCAATAGCCGCTGTACCCCCAGCCAGTGAACCCACCCTGGAGAGACCGGCTGGGCCAAAAATGAGGAAGGGAATAATTTCACCTGATGTCTTGGGTATTGGTAGAACCTTGGGTGGATTAATCAATCTTTTTTTTTTTTTTTTGTCGCTCCTTTTTGCTTCAGGGGGCTTTTATTTTATCTGCATGCAACGCTGTCAGGATACAGTTTTTCATCCATCCTTTGGTTGTCATCTCTTTGAATTTAATCAATTTCCATATCGATTTCATATAAAATTTGTTCTCATGCCGTCCTTACCCTACTACTAACATTCAATACGAAGTGAATATAATAATTTTTTCTAATCGTTAAATGTGCGACAAACTCACAGCAAAACCTAATGTTGAATCATTTTATATAGGTTAAACCGTCTTTTCGACTATAATAAAATACTTATTATCACCAAACGGGATTCACTCTATTTTAAAACCTTCAGCTGTCACTGTAACAATATCGCTTTCCGTGCAATTTTGTTCACTAGGATGATGAACATTTCTCATCTTTTCACTTACTACTGTAAACAGTATTTAATTATTTAACGTTACTCAAGGGTTTTTTGTTTCTTACGTCATTCTTCACGTTCTTCTAAACATATGTGGTAGATTAGAGAGCACCATCTCACCATTTCGTGTACGTTTCTTTATATTGAGGGATGCGACCGTATTTTGTTTTGTTTTGGTGGTAGCAGGAGTGTATGCTGCTGCTCTCCATGTGTTTGTATATTTGATTGGTGTTTGGAGTGTGTGTGTGTGTGTGTGTGTGTGTGTGTGTGTGTGTGTGTGTCTAAAGAGATCTAATGTGTCCTGTCTTCTGAGTGCATAAATTATTGATTTGTTACAGTACAGTGGTGGGTGATATTGGGTACGTGTATTGTCTTGTTTATCTGACACTACTATTGTGGCGTCAAGAAGGGGTGTTCTTTACCTGCTATATGCTTCATTAGGTTAAATAATCATCCTGTTTAAATAATGTTTGGTTGCTAATGATTGTTTGATCTTTTATTACATGTTTCTTTTCTATTACTGCCTTTTATCCATTTGGAGGTTCTCTTACAGCGTCAGAAGTTGTTTCTTTTTACTAAATCCGTTTATTTTCATGAATGTTCCTATTGTGTTGGCGTAGTGTTTTCCTTGTCAGAGATGTTCTGCATATTACGTTAAGTGGTTAGTGCCTTATTTCCACGCTCTTTTTGTTCTTTATACCTTATTTCAAATGTTCTGGTGGTCTGTCCTAATTATAGATCATCACAACTATTACACTGGAGTTGTCTGTTAGTGTCATCTTTCTCGTTTAGACATTTCTATGATGAGTTATTGCTTTGGTGTGCTGTATTTGTTCCTAGATTCTTCAGAATATTCTCTGCTGTGTGAGTCAGTTTGTGTCCGTACGTGTGTATCAGCTCGTCTGTTGAGTGCCTGTCCTCTGTCCTTCTTGTGCAGTGGTGCTGTTGTTGGTGTGTGTGTGTTTGTGCTGTGCGTTATGTGTCCCTGGGTTTGTGTCGTGTTGTGTTTATTTTTATTTTTATGTTTTCCTGTGCTTGCTTATTCAATTTCGTAACTAGAGATTATTGGTATCCATCATCTTTTTGCAATTTCAATTATGTCCAGCTCCTTATTACATCTGTGTTTGTCAAGTGGTACTTTGGGATCATATATCTGAGAGTTGCTTGTTTTGGGAATGGACGTGGTTAGATGATTGGTGCAGTACTGTGTCTGTTGTGGAGTCCGAAACCGTCGTCCACCGAAGCAACAGAGTATCACATTCAACGGAGACAAGGTTTTTCTACACAGCAGCTAGCTCCATCTTCTTCACTGGAGATCATGGCAATTAATCGCGAACAGCGAATAACAAACAACACTTCTGCCTACGGTCCGTCAATGTACACATAGTCATATTTGCTGCCGAAGAGTTGATCTAGTGCGCAGGTGCCAGCGCCTATAACTTCAACACTCTGTAGCACCACTGGGTGATATTCCCGACATGGGTTCCTATTCTGAGTATGAGCTTCAAGCCACCCACTACAACCGCTCAAAGATTGTTGTAACATTTCTGGACACTCTGCATAACCATTTTACGTGATTTAGCAGCTCTTCTGTGTTTTTCTCTGTTGTGTATTTTTGCGTTTTGTATTCCTGTGCGAGTATATTAACCATGTGTCTGGGGAGCGTGTATGTGTATGTTGTTCTGTAATTTAAGACTGACCTCACATGTTCGAGATAAGAAGGCAACTGCTTATAATTCTTTAATAGAGAAAATGAGAGCAGCTGACCCTACAGCAAACACAGAAATTGTAATTTCTAAAAATATCTTTGTGAGCTTAACCAAGATGCTCAGTTCTGCCTAGTTTGAACTTAGAAATCCCTCTCATTATGTTAATCGGCTTAAGGGATTGCAGTATGCTTTCACTCAGTACTATCCAATGCCACAACCTCTCGTGGCGTTGTAGCTAAAATAAAAAAGGTTTTACTTCACAGAACATTGCACCAAAATAATGTTTAAAGTTGATGAAGGAACATCTTGCGGCAGTGTCTTCAGGTACTTTGGGATTCATATACTAGTGTTAATGTATTTGCTCTGAAAGGGAATATGTGATTCATAGCAAGAGTGAATTAAAGATGAACTGTTCAATACGATCTCAGAATATTGAAAGTAAAGCTTATCAGTAGACTACGAATCCTGATCTAGAAATCTGACTTTTATATTCAGGAGCCGAAGTTTATAACACGTTGCTGGTAGATTTCATACAGGCAATTGAAAATCCTCATATACTCAGAAACAAAGTAAAAGATACTTCAATGGCATTCCTATAATTTAGTAGAAGGTGTGGAGTTTAAAACATGTCTAAATTGTAAAAATACTATCTGTAACTTGTCACAGTATTTATATATTACGTAACTGATATACTTCACTTGTCTTCATAAAATCATTATTGAGGACAGTGTCTTTAGTTTCGCGTGTGCCACGTATCACTTTGCTCAATGCTTGTTTCGACAGTGCTATTGAAAATTCTAAATCTTTGTGACTTTTTCCTGTCACAAGGAATAGGAATATTGCTGTCAGTCCTTGATGTGGTGAAGTTACTCTCCTCATACAAGTATTTTTACGTTTTATGTGAGGAGTTGCTGGCGTCAATAGACATTTACATGACTTCACACCCATTCGTAAATTATTTCGCTAGTTGTTGGGTAGGCCGTGTAACTCATGAAGTAAATCAATATGTGAAAAATGCTGTGGCTTAAGGAGCCACTGTCTTGGCCATATAGATCGTTGTTTCTGCCTGTAAATCTTTGTTAACATTTTCTTAAGGCTGGTTGTTAACACAGACCACAGCAGAATTTCCTGCTTTACTAGTTAGTGCCCTAAACCGAAATCCTATGCGAGAGCCTGGGAGGGTAGTCGCTTGTCGCTAAAAGTTTTTTTCTACACCGACAGATAGTAGAACAGCGTTAGCTTGAAACTGCGCCTTGTGGACGCAAGAGATTTCTGGAAATTTGTTGCATACACAGATATTTGCGCAGAAAGGTGTTTCGGTATGGACTGTTTCCCTAAGTCATTTACGAAATAATCCGGTAAGGTTCTTTTGAAAACCTTAAGTTCGATTCCTATGCCATGCCTTATCTAG
Source organism: Schistocerca piceifrons (assembly GCF_021461385.2). Taxonomy (NCBI): domain Eukaryota; kingdom Metazoa; phylum Arthropoda; class Insecta; order Orthoptera; family Acrididae; genus Schistocerca; species Schistocerca piceifrons. Next base: position 647,986,798 of record NC_060149.1, read on the forward strand.
AGTATGTCTGATGGCGTTAAACCCTGGTCTTCCTCTATTTTTTTCGTATTACTACTAAGAAGTCGCCAGACAACTTAATTTTGTCTAAAGGTTGATTATTATCCTTGGAGGGTGATATTTCAAACATAACCAAAGAGCCGGCTTGTTTATTCACAGATAAATTCACTTCAAGATATCTCAAAGACTTAAAAAGAACCAAATCTGACATTTACTGTGATAAAAATTAACCTCATTTAAGTCAGTCATTATTTTCAACTACTAAATCAAGTTAGGAGTCACGTCGCCCCATATGCGTTCCGTAAACTCTTTGCCGCTAAGACGTCTTGGCAAACGACCCATCCAAACCAACAATGTAAACTGTAGCAATCTCTCTCCTACATAATTTGTAAAATACGTTTTATACAAAACAAGCACCGAATGAAATTAACAATTAAATTACAAGTATTTCTGTTGTATTGTATGATAACTCTTGAAAAATCATGATATCAACACTGATGGTAATGCTTCCAAAATAACAGTGGGGTTGTGAAGGTCTTGGTTTAGGCCAGGCGCAAATATTACGTAGCTCCGTCTCTTCAATTTGGTGTCCATAAAGTCAGTTTTGAACAATATGATAGTATCGGTCTGCAAGTTCAAGATAGCAGCTATGAAGTCACTTACGGTTAAAATGACGGGAAAAATGAAGCTGTCATGAAATTACCCCTTATCCTGTGTAAAAACAGCGGGGAAAGTTTCAGGGTGGTGGAAAGAGCTCAACTGTATAGGACCACATGTTGCCAAGGTTGTTCCGACTACGCTGCAGAGCTTTCGTTGGGAAGCCCTTACAATAGGGCTTGGCACATGAGCTACCCGCAAAGCTGCGCGCGGGCACTGTGGGCACGTTTGCCGCCGTGCAAACACGATGATCGTGCAACTCGCGTCCTCTTACTCGCCAAAGAGACCAAGGACAGCTGATAATAGACGATCGACGGCTGACGCTAGAGTTCGTAGTCGCATTAGAGGTATTCTTCGCATTGTCGTAATTATTACAGTACGATAACGCAATGAATACTTAACGTCGCAGTATAACATGTGCATAAATAATATTTGAGGAAGGCCAATTTTGCATGTCAATTATTAGGCTGTAAAACAGTAACATTGTTTTCCTACTTTCGTCAGTGACTGAAATTTTATTTTTGAAAATTTTCCCTATGCGACCAGATCGTACTTCATGTTCGACTTCTCTCTGAGTGCGCATGTATTGTATCCCGCTTCGTTAGAAAAAATTAAAAACGGATACACGCGTTCAGATGACACAGGCAGACGATAGAGAAGCGATTGACAGTTTGCAGTTCGGGTTAGACACGACACAGCGTCGAACAAAGAAATAAAGAACAATCTTTTCACTGCCTATTGCCGTAAATGGTATTGGAGCACCACAAAGTAATGCATCGCACGGCTTGACAGCAATCAAAAGCAGTCTAAAACATTTTAATTTCTTTCGTTCAGTTCATTCGAGAAGTGGGGGAGAGAAGCAGCGTAGAAAATTAAGAAAACAAAATATCACTCCCGTCGACTTAATGTCCTGGTCACTAAGATCAGACACAAAGTAATAAGCAAAGATCCAATGCTTTTTTTTTATTAATCATCAGTTAACTTAATACATTTAATCTTACAGAGAAGTCTTAAGTTCAGAATCGCCCTACCACTTATGAAAGAGAAAGGAACATTTATTTTCATCACTCTACAATTGTCTTTAAATGTATTTTTAGTAGGATCTCGATGTTTCGAGTGAATGGAGTGATATTATATGAGAATGCAGGCTTTCTCGGCGAATGTCGATGATAAAATCTTCTCGGGTTGACAGCCGAGTCAATGCGTAGTTCTACAGCAATGTTTCAGCAAGTTTCTTACTTGCCATCGTGGAGTGATATTGCTTACCATCAAACTCATTGCTCCAGTCAGATGAAAGACAGTAAGACTACTAAGCTTCGATTTTCGTAATTTCATCGTTGAAAAAACACTTTCACCCACATATGTATGTGATGGTTCAAATGGCTCTAGGCACTATGGGACTTAACATTGGATGTCATCAGTCCCCTAGACTTAGAACTACTTAAACCTAAGGACATCACACACATCCATGCCCGAGGCAGGATTCGAACCTGCGACCGTAGCAGCCGCGTGGTTCCGGACTGAAGCGCCTAGAACCGCTCGGCCACCACGACCGGCTCCCACATATGTGATACCGAACATTGTGCAGACTCGGGCAGCTGTTCGAAACGACTGCGGTAACTGTTGTCGAGAAAAGTTCTTGTAAAACATTTCAGTATATCCTGCAGTGCGAAAACCTGTCCCTGAGCGCACGACTACGCTGAAAATCAATAAACTCCAACTGAATTTAGGAGGCGCAATTGGAACGCCCACTGCAAGAGAAGTTGCAACAATACTAAAATAAATTTCAGATCGATTTCAGTCACTAAATCTACTATCGAAACTTTCCAACAAAACCTGTAGCACCGTAACAAATTCGTGAAACTCTTCGCTCAATGTCTCCTTCTCAAGATTTATTTAATTTATAACCAGTGTAAAATTCGAAAAGTACGCAATCAACCTTTCTGAAAGTTGCTTTATGAACAACAGCAATTTTTCTTTAAAATCCAAAAACATCGGAAATTAGTTGCTGACTGCTCTGCATACTTTCAGACACTTTTAAGGTCAGTTACATCATCATCATTTACGTTTTGAGGATCGAAGGTCTTCCTCAGCCATTTCTTCTCAGTAATTTTGTTCAACCGTGAACACCAATGACATTTTGATACCAAAAACACTAACGACTCGAAGTAGAAAATCCCGTCTTGGTGCGCGCGCGTCGTTAACAATCGAGCGATGTAAGCGGAGAGGGCGTGGGGGAACTGTTGGCTCATAATGCCCTCAGGCTGTGGCCGCACACGGGTGGCCGCGCCCGCGTTAGGGCGTTTGCCCACCCCTCCCACATTCTCCTCCGATCTCTCCCCATGCATTTTCCACAGTTTTATGCACTTAAGAAAGACGTTCGTGGCCGTCGATTTGGTTCGGAGGAAACGTGCACGCCGAGGTACAATCGTGGTTCCGCAAGCAACTGCAAACATTTTCCCATGAAGGCACTGACCGTCTAGTCGATAGTTGGATATATGTATTAACTGTTACGGCGATTGGCCGGCCGGTGTGGCCGTGCGGTTCTAAGCGCTTCAGTTTGGAACCACGTGACCGCTACGGTCGCAGGTTCGAATCCTGCCTCGGACATGGATGTGTGTGATGTCCTTAGGTTAGTTAGGTTTAAGTAGTTCTAAGTTCTAGGGGACTGATGACCTCAGTAGTTAAGTCCCATAGTGCTCAGAGCCAATTTTTTTTGTTACGGCGATTACTTTTGAAATAATAAACAGTTTACTTACTTTTTCCCATGGTTTTATTTGACTGCTCCTTGTAGTAACAAGACAAAAACGCTGCAATCTACTGCACTGGCGTTACGAGAAGAGGTCCCATAAATGTCTGTTCTAATGCAACAAATTTAATCAAACACGTAACTCAGGTACGGTTGGATTTATTATTATTCGTTTTCCTGTCATATCGAGTGCTCAAAGTGAAGAAATTGAGCACTGATACATGCAATAGGCGCTACTTTTTCTCTCCAGCCACCGATCGTTCGCGAAATAGAAATCACAGCGAAAATTAAAAATGTGTTCTTTGCAACATTTAGCTATACTTTACACTTACTTCTCTACAAAGTCACCGCTCCGACACAGACATTTGTCGTAGCGTGGTACCAGCTTTCCATACACCCTCGTCATAGAAGGCAGCTGCCTGTGATTTCCGCCAATTCTCACGCTGGTCTTCAGCTCGTTGTGTGAGCCAACATGCTGTCCTCTTACCCGTAGTTCATGTGAGTGAAGAGATGAAAATCCTAGGGAGCCACGTTAGGGATGTATGTTGAGCGATCAAACACTTCCTACTGAAAACGCTGCAGGAGTGTCTTCGTTGCCCCTGCAGTGTCCGGCCGAGAATTATCATGAAGAAGAAAAGACGTAAACGTTACGTTGTGTGGGCTGCATGATATCAGGCGAAAATTCTCAGCTGTCAGCTGTGGCCGAGCGGTTCTAGGCGCTTCAGTCCGGAACTGCGGTGCTGCTACGGTCGCAGGTTCGAATCCTGCCTTGGGTTAGTTAGGTTTAAGTAGATCTACGTCTATGGGACTGCTGACTTCAGATGTTAAGTCCCATAGTTCTTAGAGCCATTTGAACCATTTGAAAATTCTCAGCAGGTATTCACACTTTGCGGGAGAAACTATTTTTTGGTCATCTGTGCGCGCTCTCGTTACTGATGAGTGCGACGTGACGTGATAGACGGGCATAATGATTCTGTGCAACACATCAGCACAAAACGTTACCGGATTTTCGCTGTAGTTATAATTTTGCGACCGGTTGGAGTTTGAAAGAAAAATAGCCCTCGTGCAAGCGATTGAAGAAAGATAATACTGCAAGCTGAATTTCATCCGGACAGCACAGGCGCGTGCTACATGCCATTTCATGTCTTCTGAAGTCGTTGCTGTTTACCCACAGATCATAGGTTAGACATGTTAAGTCTGGTGAGCTTGCAAGGTATTTGACGTTTTTCGTACGTCCGACAATGTGATCTCCAAAGTTTTTGTAAGAATATCTGTAATTACAGATCTTCTGTGTGGAATGTACGGGATATCCGTCACGTTGATACCACTTGGATTGCCTTGTGTCCTGTGGCATGTCTTCCAGTAACTGCGACAGCATATTTGTCAAGCACTGTAAATACTGGTGGCTATTTAGAGTCTGATCGATAGGTTAGGGAATAATGATGCGAGTCTTCAAAAGTCCGCATCACACAAGAACAGACCAATATGATTGCTTAAACATTTATTTCAGCCAGCGTAGATTTTCAACTGACAAGTAGCGCATGTAGTGAGAACTGATTTGAGCGTGGTTTGTGAACATTTCTTCATCCATAAACGCATCACGTTGGCACGTTTCGTTGGCACCAGTCAGAGTACTGAAAACGATTTCGAAAGTCATTGCCACGAAGCTGCTGATGTCGCGAAATGAAGTAAGGATGAAACTTTTATGGTTTTGTATTTGCAAAATACTCCTTTAATTTGATGCAATTACATGTATTGGCTGCACTGAATGGGTTCTTAGCTGTGTTATTCATTCTGTAGAGTAAACGAATCCAGAAAACAGTTACAATTTTCTTTCGCGTGTGTTATCTGCAGAACGGTTTCGGGCCACTCGCTTCTGTATCATGTGGCAGTATGACACCACACCACACAAAAGAGCGCTAACGTCAAAAATTTCAGAAACCAGCCTTACCTTGTTGTCAGCGCTCAATAATGTGCAGTAGTCTTTCAGTACATTTGGTTTATTCTTCTTCCTGTTTTTAAAAAATACCTTTCGTCGATACAACTCACACACTCAGTCTGCCTCATAGTGACATGTGGAAAATATGTTACATCATCTAAATGGTTAATAGTATTTCTATCACTAATTTCTGCCGCGCGAGGTAGCCTCGCGGTCTAGGGCGCCGTATCAGGGCCTTTGCGGCTCCCCCCGTCGGAGGTTCGAGTCCTCCCTCGGGCATGGGTGCGTGTGTTGTCCATAGCGTAAGTTCGTTTAAGTTAGATTAAGTAGTGTGTAGGCTTAGGGACCGATGACCTAAGTAGCTTGGTCCCATAAGATCTCACCACAAGGAAAGAAGATCAGGGTTTAACGTCCCGTCGACGTCGAGTCATTAGAAAAGAAGCAAAAGCTAGAATTCTTTCAAGGAGGGCAATTTAGGGAAATCACGGAAAACCTGAATCTGGAAGGTTCAAATGGTTCAAATGGCTCTGAGCACTATGTGACTTATCTTCTGAGGTCATCAGTGGCCTAGAACTTAGAACTAATTAAACCTAACTAACCTAAGGACATCACACACATCCATGACCGAGGCAGGATTCGAACCTGCGACCGTAGCGGTCGCTCGGTTCGACTGTAGCGCCTAGAACCGCACGGCTACTCCGGCCGGCAATCTGGAAGGTGGAACGTCAATTTGAACCGCTGTTCTCCCGAATGAAAGTTCAGTGCGATAATCACGCATTAATTTGCTAGGTATCACACATTCAACAGAAAGTTCTTTCAAACACAGGACACACTGTAGACGCCCTTTATCATTCACAAAGTGCAAGTCAAACCAAAATCTAAGCAGCTACCGTAGTGTTTTCTATACTTATGTTTCCTATCTTCAGTACCACTTTTCTTGTTGTCCTCGGCAAGTTCTCGCTTTTTACTTCCACGTAAAAATTTAAAAAGTTTTCCATAATTTACCTCCTTTAACAACTTTATAACGAAGCCACAGTATAACAAAAATTGCTTGACAACGCAACAGTCACTGCTGATGTCAGTGTCACGCATGGTAGTTTGGCTTCGGCATTATAACTGTTAACGCAGGCTGGGCAATATATAAAGGATAATTCGTGCGAGGCTACACAGTTTGACAGGCCTGCCGCACCGGCCAGTGCCGAGTTGTCTCAAGTCGCGTACACAAGAGGCCAAGGAAGGCCAACGAACGACAGCCAATGGATTCGGTCGAACGTTGGTCGCCAACGCATCCTCGTTAAACCAAACGGTTGCGGCGAAGGGATCAGGCTATGTGGAATCGCAGTTGGCTCTCATAACTTGAGATAGCTCCCATTTCGTTCTAGTTCTAAAATGGCGTTTTAATGAAAATTTCACTGGCCGATATTATGAGGGAAGAAGAGGATTTAGCCAGTCGTCACATGTGCAGCTATTATTCTATTGCACAAAGATGATCACCGGAGAAAATAAGAAGAAACGATGCAAGTGGACGATTGCTCTTTTAAAAAGTAAGGAGCAGTGTACTGGCACAAAATTAATGTCTGATCTTAAAGCAGAATTGTAATATGAGCTATTTCATATTTTTCCCCTGATGAAAGCAACAGGTTTCGAATTTTTATTGAATTGTGTAGGACCTAAAATTTCCAAAGACGAAACCGCTTTTAGGAGAGCTGTACATGCAGCAGGAAGATCAATGGTCACTCTGCGATATTTAGCTAGTAGGGATACATATACCAACTTAATGAACAACTTTAAAATATTAAAACAGCTCTTCTGCAAGATTGCACCAGAAGTCTGTTCATCAATAAAATAAGTAAACAAATTTATTGTAGTGTTCTGTAGTATCACCTTCATTCATGAAACAGAAAACAGCATAAACAGTAACTGTATACATCTGTAGTAAAAAGTAAGGTATGTACTCACAAATATTTAACATCATTGTGGGTACGTTTACTTTTGTAGTATCTGGTTACTGTGGTGTGAAGGTTTGGACAGATGGTACAAACTGTGAGAAAGTTGTGTGTTTAGGGATATCTGGCGCAAATTGATGAATCGATTGAGGAGGTAGTGTGTCGTCTGTAGTCGTACAATTACTTTGGTGTAACTCAGCATTACTGCTTTGAGAAGCAGTGGATGGTGATGCGGAATGAGTACTGGATGCAAGTGGCAGTCAATGAGATAGCCAAATATGGGTATTACTGACATATCGCTGATAAGAATCATTGAAACTGTGTTGGTGTTGTGATGTGGTACAGTAAATTTCAGTTGATTAAAAACCGTATCGGCTTTGAAAAGGATTTATCCGATCAAATGCTCTACAACACTTCTTGTACGTTGATCGTATTTTCTGTGCTTGGGTGCAATATGGTCCCCATAAACAGAGCTTTCGTCTCGTGAACACCAGTATTCGATGAGCTCCATCATTAATTCGTATGGCTTGTCTGCCCTCGACTGGTTAAGTTGTTTTTGCGCAGACGGATCTTGGATACGAGATTTCGTACAGCTACTTTCTGGCATGTTTGGTTCATTTTTGTCTGTGTTCTAGCCGTCTGGCTATTGATTAAGACTTCGTCTTTAAGTGGAATTGAAATTTTCCGCTGTATTATATGCTTTTTCTCAATATACCGTCACGTCAGCTCCTGAAATAGAATGAACTATATTTAAAAATATAGTCCTATACGGCTACACAGGGCCGACGAACGTAGAAGCACTGGCAAAAAAACACAGCACGCGTCCACAGCACGCGACCAAATCCGCTACATACGGCCTTGGAGACTACTGAAGACGGTTCCCAGTGATAGGGCTTGGTTGCACGCAGTGTCTGGATGTGTTTCGTACTTAATTACCAACTACGAACGTAGAGAAGATTTTAAGTCTTGTGAATGAGAACAAGTCGCTGTGGAATGGGTTAGACAAGCGATATCACCACCGCAACTTAGAAGAAACTATTGTTGAAAGCTGCAGAGGACAATAGTGTCTGAACTAAGTGGAAACGGTAATCATAACCTAGCATAAAACGTAATTCTGTGTCACCAGATTTATTGAATATGTTATACGTGACGCACAGTGTGCATTCTACACTGAAGAGCCAAAGAAAGTATACACATGCCTAATCTCTTGTAAGGCCCCTGCGAGCACGCAGAAGTCCCGCAACACGACGTGGCATAGACTCGACTAATGTCTGAAGTAGTGCTGGAGGTAACCGACACCATGAATCTTCCAGGATTGTCCGTAAACCCGTAAGAGTACGAGGGGATGGAGATCTCTTCTGAACACCTCGTTGCAAGGCACCCCAGATAATTTTCATATGTGGGGAGTTTGCTAGCCAGCGGAAGTGTTTAAAACTCTGATGAGTGTTACTGGAGCCACTAAGTAGCAATTCTGGAGGTGTGGCATGTCGCATTGTCCTGCTGGAATTCCCCAAGTCCGTCGGAATGCACAATGGACATGAATCGATGTAGGTGATCAAACAAGATGCTTACGTACGTGTCGCCTGTCAGAGTCGTATCTAGACGGTCAGGGGTCCCATATGACTCCAACTGCACGCTCCCCACACCATTACAGAGTCTCCACTAGCTTGAACAGTCCCCTGCTGACATGCAGCGTCCATGGATTCATGAGGTTGTCTCCATACCCGTACACTTCCATCCGCTCGATACAATTTGAAACGAGACTCGTCCAATTGGGCAACATGTTTCCAGTCATCAACAGTCCAGTGTCGGTACTGACGGACCGAAGCGAGGCTTAAAGCTTTGTGTCGTGCAGTCACCAAAGGTACAAGAGTATGCCTTCGTCTCTGAAAGCCTGTATCGACGATGTTAAGTTGAATGTTTCGCACGCTGACACTTATTGATGCTCCAGCACTGAAATCTGCAGCCGTTTGCGGAAGGGTTGCACTTCTGCCACATTGAACGATTCTCTTCAGTCGTCGTGGATCCCATTCTTGCAGGATCTTTCTCTGGGTGCAGCGATGTCGAAGATTTTATGTTTTACCGGATTCCTTATATTTACGGTACGTTCGTGAAATGGTCGTACTGGAAAACACCTCTTCATCGATGCCTCGGAGATTCTGTATCCCATTGCTCGTGCGCCGACTATAACATCACGTTCAAATTCAATTAAATCTTGATAACCTGCCATTGCAGCAGCAGTAACCGATCTAACAACTGCGCCAGACACTTGTTGTCTTATATAGGCGTTGCCGACAGCAGCGCCGTGTTCTGCCTTTTCACATATTTATGTATTTGAATACGCATGCCTGTACCAGTTTCTTTGGCGGCTCAGTGTAAAAGACTGTTTAAAAATTGCAGCAGTATTTAAAACCAAAACCGAGAAGAACCTAAAGACGGTCCACAATCCCGTCTTATAAGACTTTAAAATATTCTAGAAACTGTATTTAAAATCAATACCATACGTTCACGATGCGCAACTAGTAAAGTACTCAAACCGCTGTCATAAGTGCGCTTCCTTTAGAAAAAGAACGTCGTAAATTTATCTCGTATGGAATGCGCTGCACTGATACCGCTGTTCTCGTCGCCAGGAGTGTTTCTGTTTGTGTGTGTGTTAGCTGACAAGTGAATTCAGATGCTGTATATTTCCCCTCTTTCTGAGTTACGATATTCTGTAACCAGCATAGACATTTAAATACGTGAACATCATCAGGCTTAATAGTTTCAGTACTTGTTTTCAGCACTCCCTATTTACTAGTCACTTGAGACTTTCGATCAAATTGCGTGCCTATCAAGAGTCGCTTCAGCTGTTTGACTGGATCCGTGATTTCCTCTCAGAAAGGTTACAGTACATAGTAATAGACGGTAAATCATCGAGTAAAACAGAAGCGTTATCCGGCGTTCTCCAAGGACGTGTATAGGCCCTCTGTTGTTCCTAAATCATATAAACGATTTAGGAAATAATCTGAGCAGCCCTGTTAGAATGTTTGCAAATGATGATGTTATTTACCGTCTAGTAAAATTGTCAGAATCCGCCACACGTGGTCTCTCGGCGGCGTTCTCCCTTCCCGAGCACGGGATCCCGGGTTCGATTCCCGGCTGTCAAAATTCCCTACAAAAGAATGGTCCTGACTATCAATAACCTATACCTTTCATGAATAACTTACCTCACAAAAATCTTTGTTACTCGAACTACTGCAATACAGCGAGCGCCAATACTACCAGCTAAATAAAATATTCTAACTACTGAAGGCACTAACTACGGATAGACATAGTTAGCAAATTAAAGATTTTCAATGTATTTACCATAATAATGTTCAAAATGTTCAAAAGTCATCATATATCAATTCATGACATCCATCTTTACAAACTTCCTTTTTCTGGCAGACACACGTCTAGATCGTCCGCGTATAGCAACCTCTCAAAACTCTCACCGAGCGAGATGGCGCAGTGGTTAGACACTGGACTCGCATTCGGGAGGACGACGGTTCAATCCCGCGTCCGGCCATCCTGATTTAGGTTTTTCGTGATTTCCCTAAATCGCTCCAGGCAAATGCTAGGATGGTTCCTTTCAAAGGGCACGGCCGACTTCCTTCCTTGTCCTACCCTCATCCGATGAGACCGATGACCTCGCTGTCTGGTCTCCTTCCCCAAACAACCCAACCCTCTCCAAACTCTGGCATCTCTCTCTCTCCACATCCATCACTACTGGCGGCTCACCTCCAAGTGGGCAACGCTGTGCGCTGTTCCCATCCAACTGCCCAACATTCCAACAGCAAATATTCCAACAATGGGTCCAACCAGCCACAGACTGCACACAGCGTAGTTAGTGATTTTCATATACAGCATTACGTGGCATTACCAACATAAAAACCTAAACAGCCTACTTACACAACATACATAGAGAGATATGATCATCATAATAAAATAAGAGAGAAAGAGAAATTACAGTTCTTGCAGAGACATTTAAGTGGTCATTTTTCCTACATGCTGTTAGGAGTGGAACGGTAGAGAAACAGTCTGATGCTGGTGCGAAGAACGCTCTGCCAGGCACTTAAGTGTTGTTGTTGTTGTTGTTGTTGTTGTTGTTGTGGTCTTCAGTCCTGAGACTGGTTTGATGCAGCTCTCCATACTACTCTATCCTGTGCAAGCTTCTTCATCTCCCAGTACCTGCTGCAACCTACATCCTTCTGAATCTGCTTAGTGTATTCATCTCTTGGTCTCCCTCTACGATTTTTACCCTCCACGGTGCCCTCCAATGCTAAATTTGTGATCCCTTGATGCCTCAAAACATGTCCTACCAACCGATCCCTTCTTCTAGTCAAGTTGTGCCACAAACTTCTCTTCTCCCCAATCCTACTCAATACCTTAAGTGCGGATTGTGTGAATTGCAGCGTAGTCGTTTAGATGTAGATACAGATTATTCCAAACGCACATTTTATCATTTAGAGGGGCTTAGAAAGACTTCTGTTTAAAGTTGTTTTCTTTGGCCCGAGTTTTGACACAGGGAATGGTCTCATTATGAGAAGTCTTACTTGGCGACTAACTGCTTGCTGGCCGTGTGTGGGATGTTGCTCGGCTGAAGTGGACGAGCTTCAGCGGTCGGCCGCCGTCGTACGGCCACGCGGACAACCTCGTTAGTCGAACAAATATGGCCCAGTGGACGTTCAGCGCAGTGTGTTCTCGCCTTCAGAATTCAGATTCGCCGTAGGCCGGAGCGTCAGTGTGCACCCGCTGGCGCGTTTCACCGCCATGTGGCAGCAGCGGCGTGTGGCAGTTCTGTTCTACCGCGCTACACACCCAAGCTGCTAATGAGGTTTAGGCCGTTTCCACCTTGTGACAGCAGAAGCCGCTAAGGCAGTGCCGGCCAAACGCTGCACAGTGTGCAGACGTGTGGAAGTGCTGCACATGTGCGCACGTGTGCGACAGCGAGCGACAGCGACATCTGTTATTAGACGTGTGTCCTAAATGAACGGCGGCGACTCCACTTCCCTGTTTATGTGGTACAAGCAAGAGCGCAACATAGCCAGTCTCGTTTACCCCTGGTAACCGTAAGCTTAACAGAGAAGTACTGAGAAATGACAGGTACTGTGAAAAAGCAAAGGATGGAAGATGTATGTTCTCAGTCGTTTAAAAATGACTGGGAACTGCAATTCTTTTTTGTAGCCGTTGGTGAAAACTCACAGTGTTTGCTATGCCGCCGAATAGTAGGCGGCCGCGTAAGTTTTCATTTGAAAGACACTACAATACATATCACAAAGACGAGTGTAGTGTAATAAAGAGTGAAGAACGGCAAGCAAAATTAAATGTCCATAAGAAAATAGATGAGACACATCAACTCGATTATCGTTTCTCATGACCAGTGATAAACGTGTTTGGATTTATTCCTTTCATAATTAAAAATTGTTTACTAACTGTGCATTAGTGCCTCATTCTGCTCCATGTTACATTATTATCAGGAAAGTTGGTCATTAAACCGATTCTTCCAATGTATTCTTACATTTACGGTATTTTTTTTTAAATGTGTGAAGGGCTACGCTCAGCTGAAGTCGATAAAACGTAACATTCATCTAATTGTCGGTTATTATGCTGATTTTTAGACGGAGCTGATGAAAGATGTAGCAATAATGGTATTGAAATAACAGGTGATCATCGAGAGGTCTGCGGTTATCATTCTGTTCAGAGGTCAGTGAGACAGAAATTATGTGGGTGTAACTGAGGGCACCGAGAATTAGTTACAGGAAACCTTGCATTAGTTTAATGTTATTTGAAATCATGAATAAGGTCCGCTGGAAGTCGCTGACTGCTCTCTTTCTTAAATACTGCATCAAAAACATTACACGTATTTACGTGCCGTCAGTCAAGCTGCCTTAATAAAAACCCACGGTTGTTAACTGTATTACTTGTCTTACTGGGTTAAACTGTTAACATAAAAGTAGACGTCTCAATGAGTAGACTGTGACAGCATTTTAAATGTTTAATACGCGAAATACCTTCCCATAGTTGGCTTGCAAGCTGTGGAAAGAGCACTAGAATGCGCCGGTACAGAGTATCCCAGCAAGTGGATAAAGCGACATCTGTGGGTAGAAACATGCACTACATGAACGCTGACGGCTGCGGCGTGCACGCTGTGACCGGGAAGTTGCACATTAGCAGGAGCACCGCACGCGTGCAGAATTTCTGGCCGGCTCTGCGCTAAGGCCAGCATCTCTCGCCTGTGTGGCGCCCCTTGTCGCTGTACGTGCCGGCCACCCGCTGCGGCGAGAGCAGCACCGGCAGGCTGCGTTCTATGTCATTCATGCCTCAGCAGGCGATCACAGTGTACAGGGTGAATGGCGCCGGCCTAAGGAACAGCCTAGGAAAGGGGAGCAGGGAACATTTTTATGATTGGTGCTCGACGGGTCTGTAGCCCATCCAATCCAAGTAGAGTAACTAGCGAAAACGCATTCCTTTTAGTGAACACTCGGAACAAAGTTAGTTGTTGTTCTACTTCTTCCTTGTAGAGAGCCTTCACCTCCTCATCCTGATCTCCGAGAACGCCGCCAGAGTAGATGCACTGAGGAGCTTAAAAAGATTTCGTGCTGATTGGCACTTAGCCGTCGACGGGAGTCGTTGGTATGCCGCCAATAACAGCGATCGTGAGAGACCCAATTCGCTTTATTTGTTCATGAGACCCAGAAAATATTAGATACAGGCTCCCTGGTAGATGCCATTTTCCTTGACTTCCGGAAGGCGTTCGATACAGTTCCGCACTGTCGCCTGATAAACAAAGTAAGAGCCTACGGAATATCAGACCAGCTGTGTGGCTCGATTGGAGAGTTTTTAGCAAACAGAACACAGCATGTTGTTATCAATGGAGAGACGTCTACAGACGTTAAAGTAACCTCTGGCGTGCCACAGGGGAGTGTTATGGGACCATTGCTTTTCACAATATATATAAATGACCTAGTAGATAGTGTCGGAAGTTCCATGCGGCTTTTCGCGGATGATGCTGTAGTATACAGAGAAGCTGCAGCATTAGAAAATTGTAGCGAAATGCAGGAAGATCTGCAGCGGATAGGCACTTAGTGCAGGGAGATGCAACTGACCCTTAACGTAGACAGATGTAATGTATTGCGAATACATAGAAAGAAGGATCCTTTATTGTATGATTATATGATAGCAGAACAAACACTGGTAGCAGTTACTTCTGTAAAATATCTGGGAGTATGCGTACGGAACCATTTGAAGTGGAATGATCATGTAAAATTAATTGTTGGTAAGGCGGGTGCCATGTTGAGATTCATTGGGAGAGTCCTTAGAAAATGTAGTCCATCAACAAAGGAGGTGGCTAACAAAACACTCGTTCGACCTATACTTGAGTATTGCTCATCAGTGTGGGATCCGTACCAGGTCGGGTTGACAGAGGAGATGGTTGGTTGGTTTGGGGGAAGAGACCAAACAGCGAGGTCATCGGTCTCATCGGATTAGGGAAGGACGGAGAAGGAAGTCGGCCGCGCCCTTTCAAAGGAACCATCCCGGCATTTGCCTGGAGTGATTTAGGGAAATCACGGAAATGGCCGGACGCGGGATTGAACCGTCGTCCTCCCGAATGCGAGTCCAGTGTTCCAGCCACTGCGCCACCTCGCTCGGTAACAGAGGAGATAGAGAAGATCCAAAGAAGAGCGGCGCGTTTCGTCACAGGGTTATTTGGTAACCGTGATAGCGTTACGGAGATGTTCAGCAAACTCAAGTGGCAGACTCTGCAAGAGAGGCGCTCTGCATCGCGGTGTAGCTTGCTGTCCAGGTTTCGAGAGGGTGCGTTTCTGGATGAGGTATCGAATATATTGCTTCCCCCTACTTATACCTCCCGAGGAGATCACGAATGTAAAATTAGAGAGATTCGAGCGCGAACGGAGGCTTTCCGGCAGTCGTTCTTCCCGCGAACCATACGCGACTGGAACAGGAAAGGGAAGTAATGACAGTGGCACGTAAAGTGCCCTCCGCGACACACCGTTGGGTGGCTTGCGGAGTATAAATGTAGATATAAAAGTAGATTCTGCACCCACTTCAGCTTCTGCCTACAATTTACCGTGGTGAGATCGAGCGACGACCTCCAGGTGAATAGGCTCATTAAAGCCGTTTTATAGAATTTTATAACTTCAAGTTTCACTTTGCAGGCATGCATTCAGATTTAATGACCAACTTGCTGTGAACATCGACCCAAGATTCAACGCATTCCCTGCTGTAGTAGTATCTGTCTTTCCTACTGACGTCACAACACTCACGGTACAACTTCGTGCGTGCAATTGTTTCGCTTACGCGATTATTAGGATCTTACCCTGGACCATTTTATCACATGTGCCTAGGTTTTACTAGAATAATCCACACCTCCTACCTGAATCACACGACTGCTAACTAGTGAAATAGGACTGGATTCAGTAGAATTGTTTTGTGCTTCCAAATTCCTTCGTTGCGGTTCTCTGCCGGGATACATCTCAAACAGTGCTACTCTGGCTGAGGTATCCAATTATCCTCCTCGTGCATGCATATCCCGAGAAATTGTAAAGCGAAGTTGACGCTCGAAATAAACTAAACGCGCCGCTATTGCACGTTCCGAGTGCGCGAAGTTTTCTTCACTCTATATATACGGATATACATAATTTTTATTAACGTTTAAAAACTCCATACGTCTTCTCATGTCACGTGTCGTCAGGCGCATTTTCACTGGTCATATAACCAATTTCGCTCATGCACTGCGTAACTGGAGTCAGTCCAAACAATTACTGCTCGTCTCATATTTCACGCAATGTCCAGTGTCAATTGAAAGCACCGGTTTGTTTCCCATTACAAATGCGGAATTTTACGTGCCCATTCGATAGAACGATCCCAGATTAGTCTAGTACGATGTCTGTTTTATCGATAAGTATATGTATATTACTGCACCCTTGGCAGTAGCAGTCAGAGCGGGCCAGGGCAGTGCTGCCGCTGCTGGAGTACTGATTATTCTTGCAGTTACACTATCCTTGCTAATACATACCGACAAAACAAATATCACACTTGACTAATATGGGACTGCTCTATCGAATGGCCGGCCGGAGTGGCCGTGCGGTTCTAGGCGCTACAGTCTGGAACCGAGCGACCGCTACGCTCGCAGGTTCGAATCCTGCCTCGGGCATGGATGTGTGTGATGTCCTTAGGTTAGTTAGGCTTAATTAGTTCTAAGTTATAGGCGACTGATGACCTCAGAAATAAGTCGCATAGTTCTCAGAGCCATTTGAACCATCTATCGAATGGGCACGTAAAATACCGCTTTAAAAATCATTTTGTTTGTAAGGGCAAAAAAACCGATGCTTTCCGTTCACACTGGGGGTCGCACGAAAGAGGTGATGAGCACTGATTGTTTGGGCTGACTCCAGCTGCACAATACAAAAACGAAATTGCAAATATCTACCGAAGCATCAGAGAAAACGATCCCGATTACTCTTAGTTGAGGCATCCTATTCCAGAGAGTTATCATCTTCGCTCTGTCTTTTTCCGGAGTCGGTACTGCGATAAACAGATTCGAAATCAGTCTCAACCAGCCAGCACTAATCCTCAAGAACAGCCTGAAGAAATGGAGAACTCCTCGAATATGGTTTTTCTGCCTTATGCTGGTGGCCCTTCCTTTATGATCGGCAGATTATTCAAGAAACATCGAATAAAGTGCGTTTTCTCCTCTCCAGCGCGAGTGCAAACGATTCTGGGTTTCGTTAAACACAACCTAGGCGTAAGGAGACTAGGAATATATAAAATACCGTGGCAGTGTGGGAAATCATACATTGGCCAAACGTTTCGCACTATTAGATATAGATGTGGCGGAGACAGGCGTCACGCCATATTAGGTCAGTGTTCAGTAATAGCAGATCTTTCTGGCTGTCTTGTCACGGGTCATAACATAAACTAAGGAGAGCCGAAGATCCTGTCGGGAACCTCCACCTACTGGAACTCCGTCATTACAAGAAGTGTCGAAATATTTACAAAAATGTTCAAATGTGTGTGAATCCCTAAGGGAGCAAACTGCTGAGGTCATCGGTGCCTAGACTTACATACTACTTAAATTAAACTAACTTATGCTAAGAACAACACATATACCCATGCCCTAGGGAGGACTCGAACCTCCTGTGGGAGGGACCGAAAGATGTATAAAACGACTTGATTAACAGATACACGGGAACTCAACTTAGCAAGGTATGGAAGCCAGCATTGGCGCTACTAAGGCACAGTCGGCCACAAACGAACAAATTCAGTGAGTCAGCACGGACGAGGAAGGACACTTAAGAGGGTGCCAGCATGCTGTCCGATGCGCGCTCTGGATCCGGCCTTCGCGGGCGCGCTTTTCCCTAGTCGCGCAGTCAGGGACCGAGCCCCGTTTCTACGGGGGGCCTCTGGATGTCGACGTCCTCAATGATTCGTTTACAGAGACGTTCCAAAATGGTTCAAATGGCTCTGAGCACTATGGGACTCAACATCTGAGGTCATCAGTCCCCTAGAACTTAGAACTACTTAAACCTAACTAACCTAAGGACATCACACACATCCATGCCCAAGGCAGGATTCGAAACTGCGACCGTAGCAGTCACGCGGTTCCGGACGGAAGTGTCTACAACCGCACGGCCACCGCGGCCGGCAGGGACGTTACAGCTACACCCTTCGGAGCCTGCGCTTTTATAGCGAGCCTGCGCGTATGTTGGTGGGCTTCAACATAAATGCGTCAGTAAGCACCTGAAGATGACGGGTAGCTGTCTCGTTGAAACACTGGGCGCCTTCCACGACAATATAGAATGCGACGCCCGTGAACCACTGAGGCTTCACAAAATCTATATAATTTGCAGTTTCCCATCCCACGTGGTCAAAGTAGTTAGCAAGTCACTTAACTAATTAACGGAATTGGAGGTACCTTGGATGAGTTGCTCAAAGTTGTTGTTGTTGTGGTCTTCAGTCCTGAGGCTGGTTTGATGCAGCTCTCCATGCTACTCTATCCTGTGCAAGCTTTTTCATCTCCCAGTACCTACTGCAACCTACATCCTTCTGAATCTGCTTAGTGTATTCATCTCTTGGTCTCCCTCTACGATTTTTACCCTCCACGCTGCCCTCCAATACTAAATTGGTGATCCCTTGATGCCTCAGAACATGTCCTACCAACCGATCCCTTCTTCTGGTCAAGTTGTGCCACAAACTTCTCTTCTCCCCAATCCTATTCAATACTTCCTCATTAGTTATGTGATCTACCCATCTAATCTTCAGCATTCTTCTGTAGCACCACATTTCGAAAGCTTCTATTCTCTTCTTGTCCAAACTACTTATCGTCCATGTTTCACTTCCATACATGGCTACACTCCACACAAATACTTTCAGAAATGACATCCTGACACTTAAATCAATACTGGATGTTAACAAATTTCTCTTCTTCAGAAACGCTTTCCTTGCCATTGCCAGCCTACATTTTATATCCTCTCTACTTCGACCATCATTAGTTATTTTGCTCCCCAAATAGCAAAACTCCTTTACTACTTTAAGTGCCTCATTTCCTAATCTAATTCCCTCAGCATCACCCGACTTAATTAGACTACATTCCATTATCCTTGTTTTGCTTTTGTTGATGTTCATCTTATATCCTCCTTTCAAGACACTGTCCATTCCATTCAACTGCTCTTCCAAGTCCTTTTCTGTCTCTGACAGAATTACAATGTCATCGGCGAACCTCAAAGTTTTTATTTCTTCTCCATGAATTTTAATACCTACTCCGAATTTTTCTTTTGTTTCCTTTACTGCTTGCTCAATATATAGATTGAACAACATCGGGGAGAGGCTACAACCCTGTCTCACTCCTTTCTCAACCACTGCTTCCCTTTCATGCCCCTCGACTCTTATAACTGCCATCTGGTTTCTGTACAAATTGTAAATAGCCTTTCGCTCCCTGTATTTTACCCCTGCCACCTTTAGAATTTGAAAGAGAGTATTCCAGTCAACATTGTCAAAAGCTTCCTCTAAGTCTACAAATGCTAGAAACGTAGGTTTGCCTTTCCTTAATCTTTCTTCTAAGATACTCTGAAATATTGCAAGAGCGCTTGCAACCCACAATGTCAGTCTTTTATAACGGTACAGGTCGAATCACGTATTATTCACTAAAACTGTACTCCTGATCATCTGCAGACAACTGAATCTTGAAAAATTAATGAGTCTCAGCCGGTTTTACCAAAAATTCCTCTGGCTAGGGATACGATAGATTGTAAGTCGACAAAATTATGGAAACATCGCGAGAAACGCATGCTTGATCGTAAATACATGTGCTAGTCAAGCCTGCAGGTTGCGCTGTTGTATTTGATCACTAACAGCACCTGTGCAATGTTCTCAATATGTTGCAAGTGTCAGTCGTGGTCAGAACAGTGTTCTGTGTAGCTGAGAGGGCATCATGTCGGAGCTAAGTGCATTTGAACGTACGCAAATTGTTGGTGATCGTATGGTGCGTGCTTCCATAACCAAGGTAGCAGAACTGTTTGGTGTGTCAGGAGGCAACATATCGAAGATCGCATACAGGGATAACGGAAAAGCACCATTCTTTGCATCAGAACGAGGACGAAAGTGTTTTGAGTGACCGCGACAGACTGTCATTGAATAGAATTGTGACGAAAATTAAGAGTACGACAGCTGCAAAAGTCACTGCAGAACTGAATGTAGCGCTCACGAAACCTGCCCGCACAAAAGCAGGGAGCTCCAAAAGCAGGGAATTGTAGAGCGAGCTGAAATGCCAAAGAAATGCCAGAACTACTCACCATGGATAAAAATGCATATCAGGAAAACGTGTTGTTGAAGGCATAAAAAAATGTTCCGATGTGTGTGAAATCTTATGGGACTTAACTGCTAAGCTCATCAGTCCCTAAGCTTACACACTACTTAACCTAAATTATCCTAAGGACAAACACACACATCCATGCCCGAGGGAGGACTCGAACCTCCGCCGGGATCAGCCGCACAGTCCATGACTGCAGCGCCCTAGACCGCTCGGCTAATCCCGCACGGTGAAGGCATAAAACATGGACTATGGAACAATGGAAGAAAGCCATTTGGTCGGATCTTGTACACTGTTTCCAACTTCTGACCGAGTTTACGTCCCATGAGTGAAATATTGTGGCAGTTCGTTGATGATTTTGACACCCGTATCGTAGTATTCCATGGGCTCCATGGGTGCTCTGCAATGTCGCATTATTGACAATGGTTATTTGACCCACTGTGCGAGGTTTGTTCCCCGATGGTTTTCCTCTGTTCAAAGACGACAGGGCTTTTGTCCATACAGCTCGCGTCATCAATGTCTGGTTTCGTGAGCACGAGGATGAGTTACCGCATCACCCCTGGCTACCAGCCTCAATATTATTGAGCCTTTGTGATCTACGTTGGATCGCTACCCACCCCCGTCATCTTTATCTGACTTACCACTATTTTGCTGGAAGAGTGGTATAAGATTCCCTTGAAAACCACATAGGACCTGGATGCATCCATTGTTGTGTTTTTTTTCATATTTTTGTCTCCCCCTGTACGTTAGCTTCAGTATTAGAGGCAAACATAAAATCACCACATAAGATTATGCCATCGGGGTCCAAGTTTTGTACAATTAACGCATCCAACAGCGTATAAGTTTTGTGGGCACGGTAGCTAAAGTCGGACTAGCTAGATTGCAAGACATGAGAGTAATACGTTCAGTTTCGTCTAGCCAGTAGACAACGCCCATGTTGGTAACGAAGTACCAAATGCAGAAATGAGATCTAATAAGGAGCCCGGTCACTTGCGCACAGCGTCAGCGAGGTATACACTAGAGCACATCCGATACGAAGTGACTTCATGCTTGCAAGGCGACCGGTTCTATTTCTTTCACGAGGTTAGATATCGACCTCGCTGTCTGAGGATACAGGCATAGGATTGTGTACGTCTGTCTAAAACCTGCTCATTATATTTGTTGTGTATCCGAATCCAGCTGTACCGGGTGATCAAAAAGTCAGTGTAAATTTGAAAACTTAATAAACCACGGAATAATGTAGATAGAGAGGTACAAATTGACACACATGCTTGGAATGACATGGGGGTTTATTAGAAGAAAAAAAAAGTATTGCTAGACGTGTGAAAGATCTTTTGCGCGCGTCGTTTGGTGATGATCGTGTGATCTGCCGCCACTTTCGTCATGCTTGGCCTCCCAGGTCCCTAGACCTCAGTCTGTGCGATTATTGGCTTTGGGGTTATCTGAATTCGCAAGTGTATCGTGATCGACCGACATCTCTAGGGATGCTGAAAGACAACATCCGACGCCAATGCCTCACCATATCTCCGGACATGCTTTACAGTGATGTTCACATCATTATTCCTCGACTAAAGCTATTGTTGAGGAATGATGGTGGACATATTGAGTATTTCCTGTAAAGAACATAATCTTTGCTTTGTCTTACTTTGTTATGCTAATCCCTGCTATTATGATCAGATGAAGCGCCATCTGTCGGACATTTTTTGAACTTTGTATTTTTCGGTTCTAATAAAACCCTACGTCATTCCAAGCATGTGTGTCAATTTGTACCTGTCTATCTGCATTATTCCGTGATTTATTCAGTTTTCAAATTTATACTGACTTTTTGATCACCCAGTAGATGTGAAAGTGACAGTTACATTTGTTTACATTTTGAACCACTACATTCTACGGTTTTCTTTTCGCCCCTATTTTTTTTAATAAATTTCATCTAGTCCCGAATTTTCTAGTTTCCTTCTACTTTAATACTGTCGCAATAACGCATCCCCGAACAAACATCAACATCAAAGTGTCTTGTCCGTGCGGTTCCCCCCGTCGGAGGTTCGAGTCCTTCCTCGGACAAGGGTGTGTGTGTTGTCCATAGCGTAAGTTAGTTTAAGTAGTGTGTAGGCTTAGGGACCGATGGCCTCAGCAGTTTGATCCCATAAGACCTTACCACAAATTTCTAAATTTTTTCAAAGTGTCTTCAAGCCAGGCCACACTTTGTAAGTTCCCGTACCCATTCACTCCAACTTTGTACAAATATTTGCCCACAGGAACCAAGGAAAAAACGGATGTGAATACTACTCTTATTAAAGGTCCGAATACTTGTTGCTTGTCAAAAATGACTGACCGCTTAAAGTTTTATTTCATTTGTTTTAAGAATTCCGGTGGGAAATATAGACGGTATTTAAAATTTTCAGTGTATGTTCATGTTCACACAGTGGTTCGTCCCCTAAATAAGCTTCATAGCCAAAATTCTAGTGTCCAAATATTTTTAACATCCGTGGCATATTCCTAATTTTCCTGATTTAACTGATCCAAATAATTTTTCTTGCTCTCTCGGGAGAATCTTTAATGCGCAGTGCCTGTGACGCACAGATTTCAGTACGCCAAATTTTCATTGACTGTAATTTATATTCATACAAAGGAGTAGAAACTTAGTAATCAGCCCTGTTTTAACGTATGATGAGGCAAACGATTCTATGTACCTCTTAATATTCGTAGGTCTGTGTATGTCTCATTCATAAATTATTAAGAGACAGATCTGAATTTATGGAATTTTTGTAAGTGGTCAGTCACTCGCAGTATCCTGACTTATTATTTTAGCCTTATCTGTGGTATTTTATCGCTACGTTAAGGTGGTTGTCGAACTGTGACACTTTTCACAGTTTGAGGGATGTTATGATTCCGAGAGTGAATGTCAGTAAAAAGAGTTGAGAGTATGTGATTTTGACGGAGTTTATATTTGATGTGTTTTTTTTAAGTTTTATGCGTTTCAGTCACATTCGCCGCGGACTATTTTAGCAAGAGAGCTGATAACGTCCCCGCTGTGTGTGCTAACCCAAACTACGCGCATGTAAATTTACCCGTACACATACACTGTTTCCTTCTTCGTATTTACATAAATGATCAAACAACTCGTAAAATTTCACGAGTTTGTAAAATTATTTGTCAGTTACTATTCTGGCGCGTTTGTCAAATAAAGTCCTTGTTTAACGTATTTCAGAGAACTGGCAGCAAAATTAACAAACAAGTTTGAAGGTTTACGCTTGCGGATGACAAACAAAAGTTAGTTTCTTTGCAGTCTTCCAACATTACTGATCGTACAGGTAGATGTGTCGGCCCTCAATTTAACTGACAAGTAAAAAAATTTACTAACATTTGTACCATTGCATACTGACAAGGAAACATCAACAACTTCACCTCAAATTCTAAAAAGGAAAAAGCACACTTGCAAGATACTGACCCCAGTAATCGATCCTGCGAAAAAATTGGGCCTTAATTCTGATAGTACGCAGTTATGACTTTGTGAAAGTACAGTTTTTTAACTCCTCGCACCGGTTGTTTGTCACTGACTGAGCTAAGTGAGTAAGAGGTTTGTGGTCATAATGTCACTGAACCAACAAGCGACGATGCGGCACCTGCAGGAGTGGTATGGAATGACTTTCAAATTACCACACTTAAACGTCAAAGAAGGAGAGCTCGCAAGTCAAGACTGGTAAGCATCATTACATGAGGCTATTCGACTAACTATTCTATACGGCAAAAGTAATCATACGGTGTTTTCTTTGTACTATAATGTATACCCTTCACATTCGTTGCAGTAGTCACAGTCAACGTCACAAATGAAGGCGTGCTAGATATAAAGCAACATAGCAGGCTGACGCGCGATGCTTTATTACTTAAGGATGACGATGAAGACACTGAGGTTTCCCTTTTACTACAGTCACATCGGTCGAACAGCTACATGAAACGAGCTTTCGCCTTTTGGAATAGTGGAAAGAAGTGAAAGTTATCGTTTTCAGGACCGTCAAGAAGTACTTTAATTTACTAAAATGTCGAGCAGAAGACACTAAAGTTTCTGTATTGTCAGTACCACAAGGTGGAAAAAGATACTGTCAACTGCTGGATATATTTGGCATCCGCAAATTCAAGGATTTTGTTCTCAGGTTTGACAACTCGACACTACTCCTGGGGATCGATGTGAACTTCGGCCAGAGTGACAACGTTCTTGAAATGCAGTCTCTTCGTTACAGGCAGTTACTGGCACCAGTATTTCACCACTAGAATCCTGCAACAAACACCACTAACATTCTAATTTACCCTTCTTTTAGTTTGTTAATGTCAACAGGCATTGGTTCATTAAAAAAGTGTATGTTTGCACAAAAGTACACTTTTTAAGTATTATTATAATCTGTCGATTGGCTAACAGTACCAGCCCCTTTCAATCCATTCTATGGAAATCGCACATCAATAGCACTCACCATTTCCGCAATATTTGCGGTACAAGTTTTAGATGATTCTCCCTACATATATACAGGGAAATTCCCGTTACAAACTTCTAGGACTTGCGGAGATGAGTGAGTACATTATGCTTTGAACAGGAACCCTTGTCCCGAAACGTACCGTTTCCGTTGTACGACCGTTTCAATTTAGATGTTTAACTCATCCACTTCCGCTTGAGGAATTGAATTAAGCGTCACGCAGTAAAATTATTAGGTAACAGTTCAAAAGGGAACATAACGATAAATCCATTTATTACTTGAACACATTTGTTTGTATTAACAATTAAACATTCGTGTTGACGTTATTCCAAAACAAAAAAAAACCATTTTATTTTACGTACAGAACAGTAGACGAAGCCCGAAGCTAGAAAGCTTTATGTTCACGAGGTCATAACTGCATGCTGTCAGAATTACTCACCAAATTTTCAAGTGGGATCGATTGGTGAGCCTAATATATCGCAAGCGTGCTTCATCCTCCTTAAAATATGAGGTCAACTTGGTGACGTTTCCTTGTGAATTAGCCCGCCTCTCGTGGTAGTGCGGTAGCGTTCTCGCTTCCCACGCCCGGGTTCCCGGGTTCGATTCCCGGCGGGGTCAGGGATTTTCTCTGCCTCGTGATGGCTGGGTGTTGTGTGCTGTCCTTAGGTTAGTTAGGTTTAAGTAGTTCTAAGCTCTAGGGGACTTATGACCACAGCAGTTGAGTCCCATAGTGCTCAGAGCCATTTGAACCTTGTGAATTCCAACAGTTATGGAATATCCTGAAGAAAACATGGTCAAAAATAAAGGATTTCAGTGTATTGCGAATCGTTTAAGTGGTAAGACTTTCTCTTTCATGTCCACTATTGTTTATGAAAACTACAAGACCAAGAATAAAATACGTAGACATGCTGCTGGGGATAACACTGCCAAGTGGTTTCTAGTAGCGACCACAAAACATCGACAGTGGTTGTAGGACGACCAGAACGAATAAGTTACCTCCTGACCATATCCCAGACATTTTTCTGGGTGACGTGTCAGGCGAACGTATGGGCTAGGAAAGAAGTGGTAACTGTCGTTTTCCGCGATAGGCTTGCTCATTCGTCGCCACATGGGGCCAGGAATTGCACTACTGAAATGATGTGGCAGTTGGTGTTTAGATTCTACTCAGTACGAAAGACATGAGATCGCATGTCGTATTCAGTGGAAAACCAAACCATTACACTTGACTACTATCCGTTATGCTGCTCAGTAATGCAGTCTGTTCGATTGCGTTCACCAATGTAGCGTCTAACACATACGCGCCCATCACTGTAGCACGACCTGAAGTGCCACCCCTCCAGTCACCCCACATTTGGCCATTAATCACGCTTGTGACGTCGTTCAAGTACCAATTGTTAGCCGGCCGAAGTGGCCGTGCGGTTAAAGGCGCTGCAGTCTGGAACCGCAAGACCGCTACGGTCGCAGGTTCGAATCCTGCCTCGGGCATGGATGTTTGTGATGTCCTTAGGTTAGTTAGGTTTAACTAGTTCTAAGTTCTAGGGGACTACTGACCTCAGCAGTTGAGTCCCATAGTGCTCAGAGCCATTTGAACCATTTTGAACCAATTGTAGTCTCAGGCTTTGGTTGGTTTCTGTTCACTGAAAACTGATGTAATGACCTGCGTACCACCCGCATAGTCCTCAGCAGACAGCGCGAAAAGCCGACGCACCCATATCCAAGTTCGCTGCAGCTCTCCAACGACGAACTGACACCGTAGACGAAGCCCTTGTGGACAAAATGGTAGTCATCCCGTGCTGCTGTTATATTGTGTGGTCCAGTACCCGTTCAGAGGTGTGTCTTTTATACACTGGTTCCACAGACGCATCACTATCCTAGCACTGTACCCTGCACGAGTTGCAATGTCACGTTAAAACAAACCCGCTTCCTAGAGACCTGTCATTCTGTCCCACTAGATCTCGTTCACATACTGTTATTGCGCTCTTTGTAGTCGACGAGGCATACAGGGTGCGGCACTTAAATCCGGACAAATGAAACTTTTTTTAAAACAAAATACAAATGAAAATGAAAACCTTTTTGCTTACACACCACTGGCCATTAAAATTGCTACAGCACGAAGATAAAGTGATACAGACGTGAAATTTAACCGACAGAAAGAAGGTGCTGTGATATGC
Organism: Schistocerca piceifrons; assembly: GCF_021461385.2. NCBI lineage: Eukaryota > Metazoa > Arthropoda > Insecta > Orthoptera > Acrididae > Schistocerca > Schistocerca piceifrons. Next base: position 648,013,573 of record NC_060149.1, read on the forward strand.
AAATGATTAGCTTTTCAGAGCATTCACACAAGGTTGGCGCCGGTGGCGACTCCTACAACGTGTTGACATGAGGAAAGTTTCCAACCGATTTCTCATACACAAACAGCAGTTTACCGGTGTTGCCTGGTGAAACGTTGTTGTGATGCCTCGTGTAAGGAGGAGAAATGTGTACCATCACGTTTCTGACTTTGATAAAGGTCGGATTGTAGCCTATCGAAATTGCGGTTTATCGTATCGCGACATTGCTGCTAGCGTTGGTCGAGATCCAATGACTGTTAGCAGAATATGGAATCGGTGTGTTCAGGAGGGTAATACGGAACGCCGTGCTGGATCCCAACGGCCTCGTATCACTAGCAGTCGAGATGACAGGCATCTTATCCGCATAGCTGTAACGGGTCGTGCAGCCACGTCTCGATCCCTGAGTCAACAGATGGAGACGTTTACAAGACAACAACCATCTGCACGAACAGTTCGACGACGTTTGCAGCAGCATGGACTATCAGCTCGGAGACCACGGCTGCGGTTACCCTTGACACTGCATCGCAGACAGGAGCGCCTGCGATGGTGTACTCAACGACGAACCTGGGTGCACGAATGGCAAAACGTCGTTTTTTTCGGATGAATCCAGGTTCTGTTTACAGCATCATGATGATCGCATGCCGGCCGGTGTGGCCGAGCTGTTCTAGGCGCTTCAGTCTGGACCGCGCGACCGCTACGGTCGCAGGTTCGAATCCTGCCTCGGGCATGGTTGTGTGTGATGTCCTTAGGTTAGTTACGTTTAAGTAGTTCTAACTTCTAGGGGACAGATGACCTCAGCTGTTAAGTCCCATAGTGTTCAGAACCATTTGAACCATTTGATGGTCGCATGCGTGTTTAGCGACACGCGGCGAACGCACATTGGAAGCGTGTATTCGTCATCGCCATACTGGCGTATCACCCGGCGTGATGGTATGGGGTGCCATTGGTTACAAGTCTTGGTCACCTCTTGTTCCCATTGAACAATGGACGTTACATTTCAGATGTGTTACGACCCGTGGCTCTACCCTTCGATCGATTCCTACGAAACCCTACATTTCAGCAGGATAATGCACGACCGCATGTTGCAGGTCCTGTGCGAGCCCTTCTGGATACAGAAAATGTTCGAATGCTGCCCTGGCCACCACATTCTCCAGATGTCTCACCAATTGAAAACGTCTGGTCAATGGTGGCCGAGCAACTGGCTCGTCACAATACACCAGTCACTACTCTTGATGAACAGTGGTATCGTGTTGAAGCTGCATGGGCAGCTGTACCTGTGCACGCCATCCAAGCTCTGTTTGACTCATTGGCCAGGCGTATCAAGGCCGTTATTACGGCCAGAGGTGGTTTTTCTGGGTACTGATTTCTCAGGATCTATGCACCCAAATTACGTGAAAATGTAATCACATGTCAGTTCTAGTATAATATATTTGTCCAATGAATACCCGTTTATCATATGCATTTCTTCTTGGTGTAGCAATTTTAATGGCCAGTAGTGTATATACACTCTAAGAAAGAGAAACGAAGCTCCGCGATGGATTATCCGAATGGGACGGAAATCGATAGATGTGATGCACATGTACAGGTAAACAGATGATAACAGTTTCAGCAAAATTGGATGATTTATTCAAAAGAAAGACCTTCACAAATTGAGGATGTCAACAGCGCGTTGGTCTCATTGACTGGAGTAGAAATGTCTAGTAATGAGTCCCGCTGACCAGCAGAGACCTGACTGGTGACGCCGTGGACAGCAATGGGTGACCAGCCTGACTGCCGCCCGCCATACGGCCCGACAACCAGGATTGATAGTCTGGGTGTCATTTCTTTTCACAGTAGCACAGCTTTGGTTGTCATACACACCAACTATACAGCCCAGCAGTAAGCCGGCGATATTCTAAGCCGTGTTTTGTTTCCGTCCGTAGCAAGCCTTGCTAGGCTCACATTTCAGCAATATCACCCCCACCCACTCACGGAGAGGGTTTCTACGGCTTGTGTTCGTGCTTGCCAAAGCCTGTCGTGGGCGGTAAGGTCGTAGGATGCCTCCCCAACTGTGAACGTTTGGAGCATTATGCGCAGGGCCTTGCAAGCGTCTCGGGATTTTGACGATCTAACGGGCAAGTCAGACAGAATTTGGAATGATATCCTTCTAAAGGACATCTAACATTTTTATCAATCAATGTCAAGCCGAATAACTGCTTGCATAATGGCCAGGGGTGGACCAACGCGTTACTGACCTGCTCTATTTGTGATGCTCTTTCTCTTGAACAAATCATTTAATTTTTCTGATATTACGATTATTTCTTCGTCTGTACATAACATCTAAGGATTTGCGTCCTAATCGGATAATTGCATCGTGGTACACTTTTTTCTTAGTGTATTACGTGACAAATTATGTAGTTCCGCACTCCGGGGGCCTTCGAGGCGATGTCTAATTTTCAGAATTGCATCGTAAATCAATCTTGAATACAGTATATTTTCTTTGTATTTTCATCCTGGAAAAAAGTTCTATGGCCTCAATGAAATTTCTGCGCAGCTTTGGATCTCTTCCATACATACATAAAAATATCACTGCGATCACTTAATAGTACTCTAATGACCATCTTTTTACGGATTTAGCTGATAACTAAAATACGATCGAGTAACACTACGCCTTAATCACATCTACACGTCATACACTGAGGTGACGAAACTCATGGGGTATTTCCTAATATTGTGTCTGACCTCCTTTAGTAGAGCAACCCGACGTGGCGTGGAGTCAACAAGTCGTTGGAGGTACCCTGCAGAAATATTGAGCAATGCTGCCTCTATAGCCGTCCATAATTGCGAAAGTTTTGGTTGCGCAGGATTTTGTGCAGGAATTGACCTCTCGATTATGTCTCATAAATTTTCGTTGGAATGCATGTCGGACGATTTAGGTGGCCAAACTATTCGCTCGAACTGTCCAGAATGTTCTTCAAACCAATCGCGAATAATTGCGGCCCGCTGACATTGTGCGTTTGCTTCCATAAAAATTCCATCCTTGTTTGTCCTTGAATTGCTGCAAATGGTCTCCAGATGGCCGACCATAATCATTTCCTGTCAATTATCGGTTCAAATGGACCAGAAAACCCAGTCCATTCCATACAAACACAACCCGCACCTTTATGGAACCACCACCAGCTTGCATTGTGCCTTGTTGATAACTCGGGTTCATAGCTTCGTGGGGTCTGCGTCTCACTCGAACCCTACCATCAGCTCTTACCAACAGAAATGGGGTCTCATCTGACTAGTCCACGATTTTCTAGTAGTTTAGGTTCCAGATGATATGGTGACGAGCCCAGAAGAGGCGCTGCAGGCGATATCGTGCTGTTAGCAAAGGCACTCGCGTCGGTCGTGTGCCGCCATATCCCATTAACGCCAAATTTCGCAGCACTGCACTAACGGATACGTTCCTCGTACGTCTCACATTGATTTCTGTGGTTGTTTCACGCGGTGTTGCTTGTCTGTTAGCAGTACTACTCTACGCAGACGCCGCTGGTCTCTGTCGTTAATAGAAAGCCGTCGGCCACTGCGTTCAAAGTCAGTTAACTCCCGTCGAGCGGCCATAATCACGTCGAAAACCTATGAATCAGCTGAGTAGAAAATGACAGCTCCACCAGTGCACTGCCCTTTTATACATTGTGTACAAGATGATACCTCCATATGTATAAGTGCGTATCGCTATCACGTGACTTTTGTCGCCGTAGTGTACCTTAGATATTTTAAATAAAATTTTTACGTAATATGTTTTTTATAATAATCGATGTATGCGGACAATCGACAAGACAGTCTATGTAACTGTAGATACGAATATTGGGTAGGAGGTACTTTCTAGTAGGGAAACGTGAAGGGAGAGGCGGAAGGTTCGAGCTGTATGCTCACCATCCGCACAAACAAACAGAGGCTAGTGCACACTTGGGTGTGCAACGTGCGCCTGAAACGTTCTGGAGCGGTCTCTGATAATATAGGAAACAAGAGTTACAAACATAATACCATTATTGGCCTTCAAAGTAAGCACCATTAGCTACAACACGCTTCCGTTATAGGTTATAAAGCTGTTGAAAACCGTCGTCAGACGCTTCTTGTGGAATCACTCGAAGCACCGTGGTCACGCGTTGTTGAATATCCAGATCATTACAGGAAATGAGACATAGTGCAACGAATACAATCCGGAGCCCAAACGACAGTCAGTGGAATGATGTTCATCGTCTTCGCCGCCCATGATGGATCAAGTTCGTGCTGTCGAAAAAGTCAATCAGTATCGTCTTAATCTTGGATTTTGTTAACCGACTTTTATGGGGGGGGGGGGGAGGGGAGGGGGGGGGGGGAGGACGATGACCACAGTGCCACTGACTGTCGCTTAGTCTCCGGATCGTATTGGTAGCACCAGGTCTCAAATATCCAACAACGCGTGACCACGTTGCACCGGGTGATTCCACAAAAAGCGTTTGCTGACAGCTTCCAACAGCCTTACAACCGACATCAAATTGGTTCATGTGGTTCAAATGGCCCTGAGCACTATGGGACTTAACTTCTGAGGTCATCAGTCCCCTAGAACTTAGAACTACTTAAACCTAACCAACCTAAGCACATCACACACATCCATGATCGAGGCAGGATGCGAACCTGCGACCGTAGCAGTCGCGCGGTTCCAGACTATAGCGCCTAGAACCGCTCGGCCACCCCGGCCGGTCATCAAATTTGTGTTGTAGCCAGTAGCGATTACTCTGAAGGCCAGCAAAGGTATTAGTTAGTAAGTTTTGTTTCCTTTATTTTCTGAGACCATTCCTCGAACTTTTCAGACGCACTTCGTGTTGTATCGTACTTTAGATACAACCACAGAATGAGATTTTACTCGGCGCCACCCTCAACTATTTATAGTGCGCTTAGGGAAACACTATAAGAGGAGAACGAGGAAAATACTGAAACACTGATAATGATTAGTGACAAGAAAAAAAGCACTCCGTCTTCAGGCCACAAGTGGCTCATCGGGACCACCCAACCGCCGTGTCATCCTCAGCCGAGGATGCGGATAGGAGAGGCATGTGGTCAGCACACCGCTCTCCCGGTCGTTATGATGGTTTTCTTTGACCGGAGCTGCTACTATTCGGTCAAGTAGCTCCTCAATTGGCATCACGAGGCTGCGTGCACCCCGAGTGACAAGAACACACACATTTATTGACGAGTACTCAACTTCGTACAAATCGGCTTAGGCATAGATCCTGAGTTCAACTACTATTCCAGAAGCTAAGGCTGGATAGTAAACAGTTCTCGTCACACTAGAATGTTTACTGAAAACGGGCTGGTGTGGACTCGACAGAAGCAGACGATACGGCGCGAAGTACACAAGTAGAAGGCGGTCTTCTCGTTAGTCGGGTTGACTTGGAACTGCCCGCACTACTGTGGCGCTGGCGCATACCACTTCTCTGGTGGCGCCACCGCTGCGACTTCTTCGTGCAGCAATCGCTGGGCTGTACCCCGTCTCTGCAGTGGGTTGTCGACCTATCGAAGGCTGTGGTACTGCCTGGTGGTGCGTTGTTAATGTATACCACTCCTGACACCAATGTTAATGCATATGATCCCACTTCTGGTCACCAGTGTTAATGTATATAGTCAGGGAAGAGCGGAGAAGGTTGTTACATTTGCCTCGTGACGACATTGTGCAGGCCAACAAGGGGCAAATGCTGACTAGGGTCTTGTGCCCCATCTTCCGCAGTAGGGAACTTAACCTGCCTACCAAGCTCCGTGTCTACCGGTCAGTTATCCTGCCTGCCCTCACGTATGGCTCTACTGCATGGTCCACAATTAGTATCACCAGGATGCGGACGTCGCAGCGCCTGCAGAAGAAGTTTCCAGGTGGAGCCTGCACGCCCCGCCACTCACGAGGATTGTGCCTCTCCGTGAGAAAGCAGGTATCGTCCCCATCAAGGAGACCATACGCAACAACGCGCGGCGGCTCTATGAGAAAGTGACTGCCCTACGGGACACTGTCCATGGGCTACGCCACGTTGGGACTACACATCCCCGCCGCTGGCATCGACATCCGGTTCCGCTTACCATCCTAGAGGAATCGGCTTCCGAACAGGACTAGCGCTGGGCCTGGCACGGCTGCCTCCTTTGGCAGGACTAGCCCTTCATTCCACGTCCACTACTTTCCAATCCTACCTGCTCATGTCGGACTAAGTTTTTATGCCGGACAGAAGAGTACTGTCACCGTTGCAGGGTAGTATGGGACTCCAAGTCCCACCGCCACACCTCCAAAGCGTATTGCAGTGACACAGTGACACTGCCCTATGGTTTATATTCAGTTGCTCACCAACACAGACCGCGAAGACTGGTGATGCTGTATTGTACTGTATCACAAAAAAAAAGTGTGCGGGAGATCGAGCGGCCAGGATCTGAGAGTGGGCATCCAGGCTGCCGTTAAATGACAAAACAGGAAATCAGATACAATAAAGAGAATATATTTCAATGTACGGTGTATGAGGGGCGCGCCTAGGGTCGGAAGTTACCAGGTTTAGGCCATCTAGGAGGTCAAACAATTAATTGAAATTGGCAACGGAAGGGGAAGCGTTTCACGTTAACTTACGTTGGTCGCCGGTCGTGAAAAGCAGATCCAGAGGCTCTGCCTTCCGAAAAGACGTCTTGTTCTGCTGAGGGCTGGCTTACAAGAGAGAGAGGCAACTGTGTTCCGCACTGCAGAACACTCCAGCGTCCACACACGTGACCTGTATCCCACACACGCTATTGGCTAAAGCCAATGGCGTGAATTCGCTAGCAGTTTCAGCAGAGGTCTCAGGGCGTCGCTTGTCAGCAGCTTTAACTGGACAGAACCGCCTCGGTTTTGTGAGACAGGCAACTTGTGTCACGTAGGCACAGCGTAAGTTACTCTGGGAGAAAACTTGTAAAGATTTCACTGTGCCTTTGAAATAAATTTTTTAAACAAATTCCCTAAATGTGCCTTGACTGGCTGCCACCATGTACAGCGTGCTGTGCTTGTGACATCACACCTTGTAATCGCCTAGGATGATAATTGCGTTTCAAATTATGACACATGAACACATCAGGCCCCATTGGCACGATAACGGAGGTTGTTCGAAGAACCCTCTGCCAGATACCTGATTTGCGGAGCAGTTATGTAAATGAACTGGAAAGAAGAGCCAATTTATGTCAAAGGTGCTATGTGTGAGCCACAGTTAGTTCGAAGCTATCTGCACGAGCCAGTAGAAAGCAAAATTTGAATGTCTTTTGGGTGGTTTATGGAGAAACAAGATTACCCCAGTCAGATCGTCAGTAAAGAACCAGTAAAATGTTTTTAAAGTTCAGGTTCAAAGAGGCGAGTCAGATATACGTGCGAGTTTAATGGCATCCGAAATACTTGTGAAGTCTGACCGACTTTTTACTGACAGCGAACGAGTAAAACAATGTGCTTTAGTTATGGCTGAGGCAGTGAGTCCAGATAAAAAAAATTGATGAGATTTCTCTGTCAGAACTTATTTCCGGCGTACTGAAGATTTGGACAATAATTAATGCAGAAACTTTAGGAAAAGGCGCAATTATTTGAATGACCCTCTTCAGCTATCGATGAAGGTAATAACGTTTTCCGGCCGGGGTGGCCGAGCGGCTCTAGGCGCTACAGTCTGGTACCGCGCGACCGCTACGGTCGCAGGTTCGAATCCTTCCTCGGGCATGGATGGGTGTGATGTCCTTAGGTTAGTTAGGTTTAAGTAGTTCTAAGTTCTAGGGGACTAATGACCTCAGTAGTTAAGTCCCATAGTGCTCAGAGCCATTTGAACCATTTGAATAACGTTTCAGACACTGCGCAGCTACTAATATATTTGATCGTGGTACTGATCACAACTTAAATGTTTTTGAGAAGCCTTTAAGGGTATGAGTTTTGAAAAGTGTGACTACAGGGGAAGATTCATTTCGTCGCTTTGAACAAGCTTTAGTATCACTGCAATTACCATGGCTAACGTTGGTAAACTTTACAGCTGATGAACGCAGAAACACGAGTGGACAAAACAAGCGTCTGGTGGGTAGAAGTAACAGAAAACGAACAGAAATAGGTTTTTATACCCCATTATTTTCCCATTGTATTGTAAGCCAAGAAGCGTTATGCTGCATAGTTCTTGCGAGGAAAGAAGTACTAGACATCGTGATATCCACAGCAAACTTAATCAGAAAAAAAGTGTTGATGCATATCTGTTTTAACAGTTTCTGTGGGATATGGAAGTATATCACCGAGACGTGCTGTATTATTCTGAAGTGAAATGGTTAAGTAGACGTGCAGTACCGAAAAATATTTTTACCTCAGAAACGAAATCAACACATAAGATAGGGAAAGGGAAATGTACTCCAGAACTTACAAATCTTCAGTGGTTTATAGATCTTGAATTTTAAATAGATGAGTCAAATATGAGGTTTCAAGTAAAAAATAAATTAATATTTGATATTCACATAGATGTAAAAACATTCCAAATAAAAAACAAGATCTTCACAAAACATACTGTTTGAGGAAAAGCTGGACCATTTCCCAAATTATAAAAAGGCTGTTGAGCAACCTCTATTAAATTTTCGTTGGAATGCAGCTACAAAGTCAGTTCAATAAAGAGATTTTACGACTTCGAGAAGGTTTCTGGTAAAATGGAGATTTTTGCGAAGTTTTTCATGTGACATGACGAATAATTTACAAATGAAAGTGACTGATCTTCAGGCTAATGACAGTCTAAAAATCCTTTTTATATAATCAATAATCTTGTTAAATTTTATGGCAGTTTTACATGTAGTTTAGAAGAACTGAAAAATTTTGCTCAGAAAATAATTACAATCTTTGCCAGCACTTACTTACGTAAACAAACTTTTACAAAAACAGATATTGTCCTTGTCTCACAGATGAGTATTTGAGAGAAATTCTGCGAATTTCTACGACAGCAATGAATGCAAACATTCCACAAATAGACAGTCAAATATAATCTCAAAAATCACATTAAGTTTGTTTCAACTCGAATGTATAATTACTTCGAGGTTCTCATTTAATTTAAAGGTTTTTTCATTTTCGTTTCGTCATTGTTCCTACATATTAATAAAGTGATGATGAATAAAATGTAAATGTTTGTGATTTTGCATTTTAATATGATCTATATATTTATAGGTACACAACATTATTAACAAGTGCGGCATACCTTTATTTCATTTTGCCACTATATGGCCCTTGCCTGCTATAAGACCAGTACTTTAGACTGATTTGCGTGTTATATTATCGCCCAGTATTATATTTTTGTTTTTGATGAGGGCGCACGTGTGTGATGTAGGGTACCTCAAAGTTTCTTGTTTGTTCAACCGTTTCAGTTCAACTTTCTATCAGTCAAACTCATCTTTGTGAACGCTATCCCCTCCAGTATTTTCTGTTGGAGTAAATTCAAAGTTAATCTTAATTTCTTTGTGGTCCATGCACACGTGGTGCTGAAGAGTGTTTCGCAGTCGTTCAGTTCTCTCTGTAAGTTTCTGTCACCATTTTCTTATTTTTAAGGTGAATTACCCTTACATTGACTAACTTGTTGGGGTTCTTCCCGCAACCTATTTTGATGAATTTCATTGGGTTCCACTTTGTATCTGAGCCAACGGCTTTGCCATGTTGGTTACATGGTTTCCCACCCGATAACCGCAGTTAAGCAACGTTAGACCCGTCCAGTACGTGGATGAGTAGCTGTCCGGGGAAAACCGAGCGCCGTTGGTTTTAAAGATACGCAAGTCGCCGAAGTAGCGTCCAACCAGGCCGCGGTGCTACACAACTTTGTTTTGTGCATCCGGGACACGTGAGCAAGCAACATTGTCACACTCAGTACCAGATAGAGATGAAATCGTTGTTATGCAATCATTTTCAACATTGTTGTCGCGCCCATGGAGATTATTCACACGAATCTGCGAACAATTTAATGTACAGTGAAATTTTGCCTTTTTGTTACCACGAGACCGACCCACGTTGGTTGGACTAAGTGATTGTTCATTACAATGCCAGCGGCATACTATTAACTAATTTTGCACGTCTGTCCCGCTCCCAAAGAAGGGTCGAGGCAATTATTTTTGTGCTATAGATAACAGCTGAGTCGAGGGTTTGTTACCTCTTACACTATGGCCTGCTCAGAAGTGTTTTTAAGTCTGATTCATACAGCTCATTGTTCTTCGATGTATGTTCATGGTATTTGAACATAAATTTTCTTTACGTGCTCTGTGTATGCGTGTCACCATTGGAGCCAATAAATTGGGCATTAACTGAACCTTTTTCTGTTGAATATGTAGTTGGATAATCCTTGCCCTGATATCATTGACTTTGTAAAGCTGACATCTATTATTCATTAACGAAAGGCACGTCTTTTTAAATCTTATATTTTAAATTAGGTATCTGAATGACTTGGCAGCTTTCTGACTACCGGGAGGTCCACCCGACACCAGACACTAAAAGACGACACGTTTCGTCGGACTGCGTGTGGCAGCTTGCCTGGTTTCAGTACAAGTTGTAGAATCCAATTCGCTTCCTTTGTTTCGTCTCTGCTACCTGAAGCTTACCAAAACCTTTCTCTAAATATGAAAATACTGTATACGTAATATGGCTACGAAGTTTTTCGCGTCGGAGACCTGACATAAAGAGTTCCTGGTTTACTTGCCGCGTCAAATTCGGAATAAAATTCGAAGCTTCTGATGACTGTCTCCATCGACATCTTCAGGGGCTAAAACACTGCCGTGAACTGGCAAGGCTCCCACTTTTACAGCCACAGGATGGCATCTAATTGGCTGTATTACGTCATAATGACAAAACGGAAATGGCGCGTACTGAGGTGGAGCTCTCTACGTCGATAAACTTTGTTTGCGCTCTCTATTCAGCGTTGCTTGCAGCACCGTCCCTCGCATCAGGCAGTAAACTGCGAGAAGTCTTCCCTTGTGCTTTTTCTTTATCAAGTGCACGCTTCCATGCATTGCTATGTGTACAAACTGCGAGAAGTCTTCCTCTGTGCTTTTTCTGTATCAAGTGCACGCTTCCATGCATTGCTAAGTGTACAGCCGGTGTCTATTGAAGTTGATGCAGAGGGCGCCACCTCAATACGCGCCATTTCCATGTTGTCATCATGACGTAATACAGCTAATCAGATGCCGTCCTGTGGGTATAAAAGTAGGAACCTCGCCAGTTCATGACAGACAGTTTTACCCCTGATGATGATGATGATGATATTGATGGAGGGAATAATCGAAAACTTGGAATTTTATCCCAGTTTGACGCGGCAAATAAACCGAGAACTATACAGGGTGTAACAAAAATGTTCGGCACAAAATGCAGGACACATTCCTCAGACGTTAGTCGAAGAGATTACATTATATGAACATGGATCTGGAAACGCTTTGTTTCCATGTTACATCTCATTTTCTCCAACCCATTAATCGTGAGAAACACACAAAATGCAGTTTTGATGATGTCTGGTTACACTGTGCACAGCCAGTGTTATGTTTTACTTGTCCCTGTTGCCATGTGACGTACGTCATTGCTTGTTTACAGGTAACATCAACTTTTCCAGCGATCAGTACGACCCCTGCAAGTACACGGATTACTGCGCAGAGTTAATCACAGACTTGGCTCGTGCACTGGCAGTGCACACAAATGCAGAGATGGCAGATGCCCATTTGATGTATGAATTAGTTGACGGCAATAGTGCTCGCGATGAACGTTTGCACTGGGAGAGATTTTCAGGATGAAGGTGCCCCGAGAGGAAAACGTTTAAGCCATTGACTGTCGTTGATATTCGCGAGACCGGGGAAGACCTAGAAAGACGAGGACACCGCAGCGGGAGGTGGCAGTTCTTCATGCAGTTGACGACGACCCTAATGTCAGTACAAGGCGTGTAGCCGCAACACTGGATGTTGACCACATGACTGTCTAGTGAGTGTTACACGAGGACCAGCTGTATCCATACCATGTATAGCGCGTGCAGAAACTATTACTAGCTGATTTTCCGATAAGGGTACTCTTCTGTGAATGATTTATTCAATCAAGTGTCAACCCTCATTTTAACGTAACGGTGCTGTCCACAGATAAGATATCGTTTCAACGAGATCTCATTGTAAATTTTCACAATGGGCATGTACGGGCAGACGTCAGTCCTCACGCTACTGTTGAAGTGAGTCATCAACAAAGATTTTCTGTTAATGTTTGGGCCGTAACTCTTTGTTAGTGCCTCACTTTCTTCCACCCAGGCTCAACGGACAATGTTATCATAATTTCTTAGAGAAAATTCTGCTTGATCTTTTAGCAGATGTGCCTTTAGCTGTGCACCAAAACATGTAATTCATGCACGATGGAGCACCTCCTCATTTTAGTGTCCATCAGCTTCTAAATAACAGATTGAGTGACAAATCGATAGGTAGAGATGGAACAATTGCCTCACCTCTACGCTCTCCGGACCTAAGCCCACTGGTCTTTTATTTGTGGGGGCATTTGAAAGCTCTTGTGCATCGAACCCCATTGCAAGATGTTCAGAGTCTCCGTGTCCGTATTCTGGAAGGCTGAGAAGTCATACGCAGTACTCCAGGGATATATCAGCGCATCCGAGATCCATTACGATGGCGGTTTGATGCATGTATCAGTGAGCACAGAGGGCATATTGAACATCTCCTGTGAGAAAGAGTTGCATGTGGTATGCTGGTGCATTCTGTTCGTGTGTCATTCCCATGATTAATGAGTTGGAGAAAATGAGTTGTATCATGGAAACAAAGCGTTTCCAGACCCTTGTCCACATATCATAATTTCTTCGTCTACGTGCACACAATAATGTGTAACATTTATTACACTGTAATTTCAGCAGTAAGCTTTGTGTCCATACAACAACAAATCGTTATAAACGGATCATAGTAACACTGGGAGAAACACCGTTAGTATTGTTGATAAATATACTCTTGGTATTGCAACTATGAAAAAAACTTTCCATTTACAACGTTTTTAGATGAAGAATGAAGATCACGTGCCACATTGATTATGTCACGTAATTTCAAAATCAAATACGAGTTTATTGTGCAAAAGTAAATAAAGTTCTCTTATTTTAGTTTTCTTATTTTTGACGTGGCCAAATTTGAAGATAAGCTGTATGTTGCGTTAAAGCTGTGGATTCAGAAAAATCTTTGATAGTGTAGATCGCAAATATTGTGTATTGTGCATTCAACTGGGGACTTAGAAACGACGCAGAGGATTCGTCCCGCCTCATTGGTTCACAACCCCGCAACAGGCTACAGCAGTCCACCCGCCCCACCGCCACCCCACACCGAACCAAGGATTATTGTGCAGATCGGCCCCCAGCGGACTCCCCTCGGGAACGTCTCATACCAGACGAGTGTAACCCCAATGTTTGCATGGTTGAGTAATTATGGTGTACGCGTACGTGGAAACAGTGTTGGCGCAGCAATCGCCGACAGTGTAACTGAGGTGGAATAAGGGGAACCAGCCCGCATTAGCCGAAGCAGATGGAAAACTGCCTTAAAAACCGTCCACAGGCTGGCCGGCACACCGGACCTCGCTACTAATCCGCAGGGCGGACTCATGTCGTGGCCGAGCGGTTCTAGGCGCTGCAGTCTGGAACCGCGCGACCGCTACGGTCGCAGGTTCGAATCCTGCCTCGGGCATGGATGTGTGTGATGTCCTTAGGTTGGTTAGGTTTAAGTAGTCCTAAGTTCTAGGGGACTGTTGACCTCAGATGTTAAGTCCTATAGTGCTCAGAGCCATTTGATTCATGTCGGGGACCAGCACACCTTCCCGCTCGGGAAGCAGCGCGTCAGACCGTGCGGCTAGCCGGGCGGGCTAGATCGCAAATATACTTTTTATACTTTTATTGATTCCTAGTTTCGGTTTACCTACAGGCCATCTTCAGAAATGTGATATAGAAAATTGCATCTAAGATATGAAGAAATTTAAATTGTTAATAGTAAAGTTGCATTACACGATACATACGATAACAAAATACTTTGATTAGAGTACAACTACCAAACGGCGAGCCACGTCATCACGATTTGTGTGAGCAGGATAGTTTGATGTACAATCCAATGGAATGATAACGCAAACTATCCTAAAAACATTTAAATATTGACAATACTATTACAGTGCAAAAATACATAGGAAGCAAATGGAAGTTGAAACTACAGCTCTTACCAGAATAAGTTCAAAAATGGCTCTGAGCAGTATGGGACTTAACGTCTGAGGTCATCAGTCCCCTAGAACTTAGAACTAGTTAAGCCTAACTAACCTAAGGACATCCCGCACCTCCATGCCCCAGGCAGGACTGGAACCTGCGACCGTAGCGGTCCCGCGGTTCCAGATTGTAGCGCCTAGAACCGCTCGGCCATTCCGGCCGGCACCAGAATAAGTGTTCCGGCGTAACGACAAGCGCGAGCACGAAGATGAAGAACGATTCAGCAGAGAGGGCTGTGAGACGAGGTCAGCCAATAGCACGCTGACTGGGCAGTCACTAAGACAGGAGCGGCCTCTACACGAAGACAATTTAAGCTAAGCGCCGCATAGCCTCAGGCGCACTAGAAGAGAGGCTCTAGAAGAGACGTACTAGAAGAGTAGTGACTTGTGATCCGTATCAATTGCTTACATGCCAATTGTATACACTGAAGGACATTGATTATTTGCATGTCGCCAATTGCTTGCGACACGTCATTGTAAATCAAAGTTAAGTATTGTGAATTCAGTTACTGTAATAAACTCCATTAATATGTTTTGCAGTATGTTGTCCAGCTACCTGAGAAAACAGCTTCCTAGACACCCTATAAGACACGAGTGGGCAGGATACCACATTGGCGATGAGGATTCACAAACAGACTCCGCGCCACACCTCCACGGAATTTTCGTAATGTTTTGCTGGCGCCTTAACTCTGTCTTGTCTTTCCTTTGCAGGAGCGTTTACTTGCTTTAATAGCCTCATTTGTTGATCAGTGTTTTCAGGTGGGCTTTGCAGAAAATTTCTTTAGTTTTGTACTTCTTTTTTCTTGCTTGCCTAGTCTCAGGCACCACAGCTGCAAGCGTTAGATGCAACAGAGCTAATGCAGATGTTTCAGTTCCAGACGCAACAAATATCTACCCTGCTCAACTCGATGCAGCAGCTACGAGCCAAAGCTGCGCGCCAGACAGAACAAGCACCACCAACAGCAGTACCGCCTTTCTGCCAGTCTCATGAACAAGAAGAAGAATGGCTCGAGTGGTTGCAACAATTCGAAGAACATGTAATCGCTCACTACATACAAGGCACTATCTATTATCCAGCCGCGCGGGATTAGCCGAGCGGTCCAAAGCGCTGCAGTCATGGACTGTCCGGCTAGTCCCAGCGGAGGTTCGAGTCCTCCCTCGGGCATGGGTGTGTGCGTTTGTCCTTATAATAATTTAAGTTAAGTAGTGTGTAAGCTTAGGGACTGATGACCTTAGCAGTTAAGACCCATGCGATTTCACACACATTTGAACATTTTGAACTATCTATTATCCACGGTAGGAAGTGCAGTGTTCCGTTTAACTCAGAAGTTGTTCCCTAACGCCACTCTGAGTGAACTTTCTTATGAACAGGTTGTAGATTCGGTAACTAACTACACTACTGGCCATTAGGATTGTTATATCACGAAGATGACGCGCTACAGACGCGAAATTTAACCGACAGGAAGAAGATGTTGTGATATGCAAATGATTAGCTTTTCAGAGCATTTAAACAAGGTTGCCGCCGGTGGACACACCTACAACGTGCTGACATGAGGAAAGTTTCCAACCGATTTCTCATACACAAACAGCAGTTGACCGGCGTTGCCTGGTGAAACGTTGTTGTGATGCCTCGTGTAATAAGGAGAAACGCCTACCATCACGTTTCCGACTTTGATAAAGGTCGGATTGTAGCCTATTGCGAAAGCGCTTTATCGTATCACGACATTGCTGCTCGCGTTGGTCGAGATCCAATGACTGTTAGCAGAATATTAAATCCGTGGGTTCAGGAGGGTAATACGGTACGCCGTGCTGGATCCCAACGGCCTCGTATCACTAGTAGTCGAGATCAGATGCATCTTATCCGCATGGCTGTAACGAACGGATCGTGCAGCCACGTCTCGATCCCTGAGTCAACAGATGGGGACGTTTGCAAGACAACAACCATCTGCACGAACAGTTCGACGACGTTTGCAGCAGCATGGACTCTCAGCTCAGAGACCATGGCTGCGGTTACCCTTGACGCTGCATCACAGACAGGAGCGCCTGCGATGATGTATTCAATGACGAACCTGGGTGCACGAATGGCAAAACGTCATTTTTTTCGGATGAATCCAGGTTCTGTTTCCAGCATCGTGATGGTCACATCAGTGTTTGGCGACATCGCGGTGAACACACATTGGAAGAGTGTATTCGTCATCGCCAGACTGGCGTATCACCCGGCGTGATGGTATGGGGTGCCATTGGTTACACGTCTCGGTCACCTCTTGTTCACATTGACGGCACTTTGAACAGTGGACGTTACATTTCAGATGTGTTACGACCCGTGGCTCTACCCTTCATTCGATCCCTGCGAAACCCTACATTTCCGCAGGATAATGCACGACCGCATGTTGCAGGTCATATACGGGCCTTTCTGGATACAGGAAATGTTCGACTGTTGTCCTGGCCAGCACATTCTCAAGATCTCTCACCAATTGAAAACGTCTGGTCAATGGTGACCGAGCAACTGGCTCGTCACAATACGCCAGCCACTACTCTTGATGAACTGTGGTATTGTGTTGAAGCTGCATGGGCAGCTGTACCTGTACGCGCCATCAAAGCTCTGTTTGACTCAATGCCCAGGCGTATCAAGGCAGTTATTACGGCCAGAGGTGGTTGTTCTGGGTACTGATATCTAAGGATCTATTTCTAAGGATCTATGTCAGCTCTAGTATAATATATTTGTCCAATGAATACCCGTTTATCATCTGCATTTCTTCTTCGTGTAGAAATTTTAATGGCCAGTAGTGTATTACGACCAACAAGTGAATGTGGTAGCAGTTAGGTATCAATTCTTTAATTGGAAAAAACGGTCACATCAAACTTATCGTGAGTGGATAAGAAATTTGCAGGGTATGACGAGGAAATGCAAACTCAAATGTGCTTGTGGTGCTTTATATTCCATTATGACATTGCGTGATGCGATCACGTTCAATATGCCTTATGCTAAACTCAGAGAACAGATTTTGAAACAGTCCAATCCATCACTGCAGCAGGTAGTGCAAATACTAGATCAGTACGATTCAGTTGCCCTGTCGGCCGATAAATATGAGCAGACAGTAATTTGCCGGGATGAGTTCCTTGTCTGCAACCAACCCATTCAGCTCAGCTTGCCCTCGTCATGCTGCGTAAACAACCCTCTACGCCACGTAAGAAGCTCGTAACAGGTGGCTACACGGGCGAACAGAATTAAGTCTTGCCCTCAGTGTTATTCACGACACAAACGCTATGTCTGCCCCTCCCGACAAGCTCAGTGTCACCCTTGTGGTAAGGAAGGACATGTACAATCTGTATGTTGCAATGAAACAAAAATAAGAATTCAGCCCACTCACAAAAATCTCTTCAGAAGGCCCATGACATTAATGCAGTATAATCAAATGGTTCAAATGGCTCTGAGCACTATGGGACTCAACTGCTGAGGTCATTAGTCCCCTAGAACTTAGAACTAGTTAAACCTAACTAACCTAAGGACATCACAAACATCCATGCCCGAGGCAGGATTCGAACCTGCGACCGTAGCGGTCTTGCGGTTCCAGACTGCAGCGCCTTTAACCGCACGGCCACTTTGGCCGGCGCAGTATAATCAGAGTCTGCAATAGGCCTTAGCAAAACTAACAAGTGTACAGTTCCTGCAGTGATACGCCAGTCCAACAAATTTATGGTTAATTTCCTTTTTTTGCAGGAAACGCGTGAAATTTCAATTGGCACGGGTGCGTCTGTCACATTGCTAAATCGTCATACATATGAACTGTTAGGCTCCCTACACCTGTCTAAAAAAAGCACACTGAACTCGCATTCGGGAGGACGACGGTTCAATCCCGCGTCCGGCTATCCTGACTTAGGCTTTCCGTGATTTCCCTAAAACACTCCAGGCAAATGCCGGGATGTTTCCTCTGAAAGGGCACGGCCGACTTCCTTCCCCATCCTTCCCTAAACCGATGAGACCGATGACCACGCTATCTGGTCTCCTTCCCCAAACAACAAAACCAACCAAAAAAAGCACGCAACTGACGGCTTATAATGGACATGACATTCCCGTTCTCAGAAATGTACTTTGCCTGCCACGTATCGCTCGCATACGCGAACAGTGACGTTTACAGTGCTACAGTTACGCGATTGTAAGAACATATTTGGTCTTGATTTGTTTGATTTGTTTTGCTTTAACATTCAGGACAATCTGTTGTCAGTGTCAACATTCAATGCAAAAGACAGTGTAGCTAGGTTGTTGAAAGAATTCCCTGTACTCTTTTTCTGGAAGTTTAGGCAAGGCTAATAATTTTGTTGCACCTATTACCGTGAAAGACAGTGCTCAAATTCTGCGGGGCCAGAACTGTTCCCATTGCATTACGGGACAAGTCACTGCTGAACTTAAAAAAACTGCAAGATAACAGAGCTATTGCGCCCATACAAACTAGTCATGGGCAAGTCCATTGGTTTTGCTCCCCAGACCTTCAGATCGCAATCGCGTCTGTGTTCACTTTACGTCTACAGTCAACTCACAAACTGTACTGTTACTTATCCATTGCCACGCCTAGAGTATCTCATGGTCGCTACTTTTCAAAAATTGATTTGCGCGACGCGTATTTTCAAATACCACTCGATGAAAAATCCCAAAAAGTCTGTGTAGTAAATATTCATTTAGGCTTGTTTAAGTATTTGCGTTTGCTTTTTGGCAGTGCTTCCGCACCCACCATTTTCCAAAGGTATCAGGAACAGCTGACTGCACAAATGCCAAACAGTTCAAACTATTTGGACGATATTGTAGTAGCAGGTCGTACACCTGAAGAACATATGGCAAATTTGGTTGCTTTGTCTCGTGTGTTTTCTGATGCAAGGCTAAAGTGTAGACTAGACAAGTGTGACTTTTTTCAACCTGAGTTGCTGTATCTTGGTCATATCATAAACAGTCAGGGTGTGCAACCTCTTCAGTCTCATTTGTTAGACATACGAGATTTGCCAGTTCCTCGCAATGTCACAGAATTGCAGTCAGTCTTAGGGAAAATTAACTATTATATTCTGTTCATACCGAATGCTGCACAAATTGGGGCTCCATTGCATCGTTTCCATCGCAAGAACGTCCCATTTGTTTGGACAACTGAGTGCCAAGTAGCTTCTCAAAAACTTAAAGATGCATTGCTCAGTGATCGATGCTTAGTTCACTTTGATCTTGACAAAACAGTTGTATTGCAAGTTGACGCTTCCTCTTACGGAATCCGTGCTGTACTTTCGCACAGAATTGGTGATAAAGATAGGCCTATTGCTTTCACATCAAAAGTGTTGTCCAAAGCACAGTGTAACTATTCACAAATTGAGAAAGAGGCTTTGGCTATTACGTATGGTGTCACCAAATTCCACCACTATTTGTATGGCAGAAAATTCTACTTAGTAACGGATCACAAGCCTTTGCAGTCCTTGTTTCATCCGAAGAAACCGGTTCCTGTACGAACTGCCCAAAAACTACAAAGATGGGCCCTGTTCTTGTCTCAATACCAGTACAAGATTGTGTATCGTCCGACAGCTCAACATGGTAATGCGGACGCGTTCTCACGTCTTCCGATTATCCCTGATACAGACTTTGACGCTTCTGCTGCATCTTGATGTCACATCGATGCTTGAATCTTTTCCGCTGAACAATAGGAAATTGCACAGGCCACAGAATCTTATTCATATTTGTACATTTTGCTAACATACATTCGCACATCTTGGCCTCACTCATTGAATAGCATAAAGAACTCTATAGTACGCCGGTACTTTGTCCGCTGTACAGAAAGGTGTGATTCTCGTTCAAAATGACAGTGGACAGTCATGTGTGTTGATCCCTAAAGCTTTGCTAAAAGAAGTGTTGCAGTAACTTCACCAACGACACTGGGGGTTTTTCTTACGAAACAGTTAGCGTGTCTATATTGTACTTTGGAGGGTACGGACGCCCAAATCGAACAGATGACGTCACAGTGTCACGCGCATGCGGAAAATCAGTCTGCTCCTCCACAAAAATTCTCTGCTTGCCCTAAGTCGCAATCAGACTTTTCGGGACCTTTCTGGAACACTCGTTGATTGATTGTGGTTGACTCGTATAGCAAGTTTCCTTTTGCTGTGCCGATGAACTCGACAACATCACGTAGCTCAATTCAGGTGTGTCCTCTTTTTTTTCTTTTTTTTCTTTTTGCCTCAAAGGTTTACCTGAAGTCATAGTGTCGGACAACGGCACTCAGTTCAAGTCAAATGAATTTGAAACATACTGTGGAAGTAATGGCATACAGAAACTAACAAGTGCGCCGCTCCATCCATAGTCAAACGGCGAAGCAGAACGTTTTGTCAGAACCTTCAAGCAGCAAATGGCCAAACTTCACTCCGTACAGACCAGAGATCAAGCACTGAAACAGTTTCTCGCCTGCTATCGTTTGCGAGATGGACCATCGCCAGCGGAATTACTTCACGGCCGCCACCATCGGACACTGCCCCACCTGCTCCACCCTCCTCAGCATCCGGCGCCGAAGGATGGCCGCAAGTATCGCTTCGTGCCGCATGATGTTGTCTTTTACGCAACTTTTAGTGGTAGCAGACGGTGGGTGCGAGGCGAGATCGTCCTTCGACATGGCGCTTGCATGTATCTCATTACAGGTCCAGACAGCTTGCAGTGCCGACATCACAATCAACTTCGCAACTTTCATGTGCACTGTGATCCCTCTGTGTCTCTTCCCACAGAGTCACGGATCCAGAGGACACAGCAGCCGCCAGAGAGTGTCATCATGACACCGCCGGACGACCCCATGGAGACGGAATCTTCGCCTCCTCCGCCTCCTCTCGTCCTACCGATGGAGCTGAACCCGCCCACAACACGGCAACCAACGCATTCCACATCTGGCTATTGGCTTCGGAGGTGGACGCGTACCCTTCTGGCCATTTTCCGGGAGACGCTTCCGCCAGAGCGAAAGCCGGATGGCGCGATACGACCGAAAGGCTGACGACCCCTGCAGCCACAGCTTCTGGGCCAGCGCAGCGTCGTCCACCCTCCATACCCCCCCCCCCCGCCATTGTTGCTCCCCCTACACAACGACGGTTTGTCGCTTTGTGGAGGGGGGGGAGGGGGAGGAGGAATGTTCCGGCGTAACATCAAGCGCCGGCACGTCAGCCTGGAACGTAACAGCAGAGAAGGGTGTGAGACGACGTCAGCCAATAGCACGCCGACTAGAACGACAGCACGACAGGAGCGGCCCTATACGAAGAAAATATAAGCCCGCGGCCGCTGTAGAAGAGCCGCACTAGAAGACGAGCCGTGACTTGTGAACAGTATTATTTGCTTGCATAGAAATTGTATGCACCGAAGGACTTTGATTATTTGCATGTCGCCATTTGCTTGCGACACCAGATTGTCAATCCGCTACGTTAAGTATTGTCAATTTAGTTCACTGTAATAAACTTCATTACTATGATTTGCTTGAATTGTTGTCTAGCTATTCGAGAAGACAGCTTCCTAGGCACTCTATATTAGACGAGTGGGCTGGACACGACACATTCCTTCTTGCAACACATTCACGGTGACGTTGGGCAGAATTGTGGTGAAATGTGGTGTCTATGTGACATGATTAATGTTATGTCCTAGCCAGTAATGCCACCCGAGCCCGCTGCCAAAAGGTTGGCAGCATCAAAGTCCGGACGCCGTCCGCATAAGCAGCGCCAGCGAGACAGCAAATCGGCAAGTCTGCGCGCGCCACCGCTGGCTTCTGGCTTCTTAAGCGCTGGAGTCGCGAGCGCTAGGACAGTTCTGGATTCGCCGCTCAGTTGTGTACTCGCCACCGAATTGTGTACTTGCTAGTCAGTTGTGTGTTCATCGCAGCAGAGTTGTTGTTTGTCGTCAGCCGACGCTGACCTAGCCGCTCCGACTTGAACTAGACAGATTTCCGTAGACACGGAGTTCACGACCTTGTTTCTGTATCTTCGTGAATAAAGATAAGTACCGACTTTTATTTAATCTGAGTGTTTGGGCTTTCATCTTTCTGTTCACTGTTCCAGCGGACCGGTCGGCCCGCTATTAAAAGTGTGGCGGTGACTTCGTAAGCCATTTTTACAGCCAAGTGTTTGTCGCTACGAACACCGCCACAAAAATTAACCCACTTTACAGTCCACATGATCTGAGTTCTATCCTTTTCTTTCGCAGATGTCGACATCTTGGTGTTTGATTCGCCACCGAGCTAGAGGGTGACGTCTTAGGGCACCATGCTTTTGCAACGTTACGCAAGTAGAATGTCAGCACTTTCGGGCCAAGTTTCAAACTTCTTCGTCACTATGGAGTAAACTGATACCATTTTAAAAACGTGATCCATTCATTTTAGTGTACAGTATAGTTAAATCATACAAAACATACACTACTGGCCATTAAAATTGCTACACCACGAAGATGACCTGCTACAAACGCGAAATTTAACCGACAGGAAGAAGACGCTGTAATATGCAAATGATTAGCTTTTCAGAGCATTCACACAAGGTTGGCGCCGGTGGAGACACCTACAACGTGCTGACGTTAGGAAAGTTTGCAACTGATTTCTCACACACAAACAGCAGTTTACCGGCGTTGCCTGGTGAAACGTTGTCGTGATGCCTCGTGTAAGGAGGAGAAATGCCTACCATCACGTTTCCGACTTTGATAAAGGTCGGATTGTAGCCTATTGCGATTGCGCTTTATCGTATCGTGACATTGCTTCTCGCGTTGGTCGATATCCAATGACTGGTAGCAGAATATGGAATCGGTGGGTTCAGGAGGATAAAACGGAACGCCGTGCTGGATCCCAACGGCCTCGTATAACTAGCAGTCGAGATCAGAGGCATCTTATCCGCATGGCTGTAACGGATCGTGCAGCCACGTCTCGATCCCTGAGTCAACAGATGGGGACGTTTGCAAGACAACAACCATCTGCACGAACAGGTCGACGACGTTTGCAGCAACATGGACTATCAGCTCGGAGACCATGGCTGCGGTTACTCTTGACGCTGCATCACAGACAGCAGCGCCTGCGAAGGTGTACTCATCGACGAACCTGGGTGCACGAATGGCAAAACATCATTTTTTCGGATGAATCCAGGTTATGTTTACAGCATCATGATGGTCGCATCCGTGTTTGGCGACATCGCGGTCAACACACATTGGAAGCGTATATTCGTCATCGCCAGACTGGCGTATCACCCGACGTGATGGTATGGGGTGCCATTGGTTACACGTCTCGGTCACCTCTTGTTCGCATTGACGGCACTTTGAACAGTGGACGTTACATTTCAGATGTGAAACGACCCGTGGCTCTACCCTTCATTCGATCCCTGCGAAACCCTACATTTCCGCAGGATAATGCACGACCGCATGTTGCAGGTCCTGTGCGGGCCTTTCTGGATACAGAAAGTGGTCGACTGCTGCCTCGGCCAGCACATTCTCCAGTTCTCTCACCAACTGAAAACATCTGGTCAATGGTGACCGAGTAACTGGCTCGTCACAATACTCTTGATGAACTGTGGTATCGTGTTGAAGCTGCGTGGACAGCTGTACCTGTACACGCCATCCAAGTTCTGTTTGACTCAGTGCCCAGGCGTATCAAGGCCGTTATTACGGCCAGAGGTAGTTCTTCTGGGTACTGATTTCTCAGGATCTATGCACCGAAATTGCGTGAAAATGTATTCACATGTCAGTTCTAGTATAATATATTTGTCCAATGAATACTCGTTTATCATCTGCATTTCTTCTTGGTGTAGCAATTTTAGTGGCCAGTAGTGTACTTTTTTCTAGTATTTAACACAAATCAAGATTTTCCAAATTTTTTCAGACATTAATGAAATGAACAAAAAATTTGTGGTAGGTGTACAAATTAAATGTGATACATACGGTGCTGTTACATACTGTTTGAAGATATACGGGTTACGCTTGTTTTAAGCGACATGAAAACACATTAAGTTAGTAGTAATGAAGGTGAGTGGAAAACTAGGTTTGTGGAGAGGGATCTAGATTAATGAAGTGCACCTGTAAAGGAGACAGCAGTTCTAAAGTACAATTCAGCCTTTGCAGTCGTCATCAAGTACGCATGATAGGAGATGGCAAACGAATTCTGAAACGCGCTATTGGACCATAACAGGTCAGATCAGTCAGTACTAATGAGTAACAAGGATACTGGGCCAACTTATGTGGAAATATATGAAAAAAGGAGTGAAACGATCTTCGCAAAACCATGCTGGGCAGTTTATAGAAAGGACAGTCGGTGAACACTGAGCAAAAATTCGTATAACTTACTCCTGGAAAGGGATCATGAGAAGAAAATAAGAGAAATCAGAGTGCGTACTGAAGGTGCAATATTACCTGTATATAAATGTACGAGGGTCGTTCAATAAGTAATGCCCCACATTTTTTTCCTCACAATATATTTATTATTAAGAGTCAGAATTTGGTGACAATATACATCAAAATGTCTTTTTCATGTCCTATTTTTCTATGGAGTCTCCATCACGTTCCATGGCCGAACGCCAACGTTGTGGAAGAGGATTTAAGGCTGGTAAAGCTCTTGTCCTGTAGGTGTAGCCGCATTTCCACTGCCTGACTGATACTCTCGTCGTCTTTAAAGTGTGTTCCCCGCAGAGAATCTTTAACCTCCAACAATTCAGACGAAATGGCCTTTCTTTGAACCTTGTGGTCCGATGTGGGCATTCGTGGAACAGATCGTAATCAGCTCTTTGAATATCCGAGAGTCTCGATCATTGCAGACGCACTTCCAACACTGACCGATACCTGTAGAGCCAAATGTCGAGTTTTGATGCGCCGCTCGGCACGAATAATAGCACCTGCACGATTCAGCATGTCTGGAGCAGTGGTTGTGACAGCACGTCCCGAGCGTGGCTGATCCTGGAGCTCTGTTTCTGCATTTACTGAGGCTGTAACTTTCTTTACCCATTGCCCAATTGTACTCCTATGAACTGCAGCATCGCCATACACTGGACACAAACGTTTATGGACGTTCACCAAAGTTTATTTTTCTGCACACAAGAATTCATTAACAGCACGCTGCTTGTAATGCGATTCGTATGTGGGCGCCATTTTGACGCTGTACTGTGGCTCTACCATCTGCCAGAACGGTTCGAAACTTCACCGGAGCACAGAACAGACATCAAATGTGAAGCACCAACAAGGACGTTTGTCTATGTACACTCTTTGACATAAAACTTGACCGGCGGCCGGCCACTTCAGAGGCTAAGTCCGCGCCGATCGCGACATGGGACAAAAAAACTGGCCAACTCGCTAATTTTCTAAGTCCGGTTATCTGCACAATCTGGCAACACTGTAGACTGCGGCACTTCCTGGAGGAAAACTTGTCCCATGATAGAGAAACTCTAGGCTGGTTACGCCTGTGGTCTAGCGGTAGCGTGCGTTGTTTCTGTTCATAATGTCAGTGGATCGAGAGCAGCTGGCATAAAATATTTTTTATAGCCTCTTCTGTCTGAATGCTGAAGACGTGAATGTAATGGTAGCGCAGATTCAATCTATTTCGCTTTGTGACACACCGATATCAAAATTTTATCCAGTAACGATTTTGCGGCAGATTTCCTGTAGACTGTCCTCCTCTGGACGCCGTATGCGGCAAAGCTTCGGGATCCATTTGCTGGCTACTGGCAGCGGCCGTGGCGACAGCAGCGGCGCTGCATTCCCCCGTTCTTTATCGAAAGCGCCTGCTACCGCTCATCGCTTTTGATGATTTAAAACTCTTTATTATTAAATGTTGCTCCACAGAAAATTTCTACAATTTCCATTCACGCTCAAAAGCAACGGAGACAGACGCCCTGATTAGTAGGCGGGTATTATATTACATTAATCGGCAAGAGCTGAGTATGGCCCGAAATTAATTTTATAGACTGGGACGAAATTAAACCACCTCACTACATTCGATGAATTTATAAATGCTTCATACCTCGTTTCTTTTCCTTTCAAACTCAATTATTTGTGCAACTTTTGGTCAATGTTTGGATGTTTTCGTCAAGCCAGAGTTAGCGTCTGTGGTGTAAAGTGTATTACAGTTCTTGTTTCATTCCTTATGGTAAGTCTATGCGATAAACTGTGTGAACACCTTGCAATGCTTGCTCTGTAGCAGTGCAGGAACACTGCACATTTGGAGTTCCATGTATGGGTTCATGAAGTATTTATTGTTGATCGGAAGTGATAGTTAAGGTCATCAGATTTAAACCAGAAAAATTTGTCGTTTTGAAGGTTTCAGAGAACGGAAAGGAATTGCTAACGCCGGTGTTAGAAAACGTCTACAGTTAAATGCTATTGCAAAAATTTAGAAGAAGGGAACTACATTAATGAACATGTGCACTTCATAAACAACCTTCTGACATGTTAGACCCATATGACGAACAAAGCTCAAATTTATATCGTTGACAGTCGGTCCTTACAGTGAAGCACCTTGGAATTTGCAAAGCAGAAATCCATGATATTAACTTAATTTACTAAGTCGAAATCGGACGAAGATTGATGTTTAAAGGCATTCTTCAGATTTCGCATAAGAAATTTTTACTAACGGTTTGCAACTCCATTAATTAAAATGGAAAATAAAAGGTTGTAGTCAGCGGCTTCTACCGTGATTCGAACTGCTATGCCTTATAGTACAAGCACTGCAACGCACAAGGGAACCTCTGAGCTAACGACACACTGGCGGCCAGAGGCGGAATATAGTCACTGCGATGTTGCCTGAGCCTCAAAACGCAACCTTAAACACACGAACAGAGGAGGTGGAGATTACTGTTTTAACGTCCCGTCGACAACGATGTCATTAGAGACGGAGCACAAGCTCGGATTAGGGAAGGATGGGGAAGGAAATCGGCCGTGCCCTTCCTAAGGAACCATCCCGGCATTTGCCTGAAGCGATTTAGGGAAATCATTGAAAACCTAAATCAGGATGGCCGGGCGCGGGATTGCACCGTCGTCCTCCCGAATGCACACACAAACAGGTGTTACTTATGTGAAGAACGCCGTTCTTGGAGTCCAGAAATTAAATATACTTTCTAATTGTGTCATCTTGCAGTGGATTATATCGTACGAGTCTTCGATGTGGAAAACGAATGTCAAGTGAATTTAGCGAGGTAACGCCGACCTACACCCGGAAGTAAATGCACTATCAGAGTGTTGACAAATACTTGCTACGACGCTGCCATTTCTAGGCTCTCTGACGAGGCCGCTCTTCAGCGAAATGCTTGCCGTTATTCTCCGATACGGTTCTTCAGAGTGGAGACGCGCGCGCACGTTTGGTTTTTATGCGGCGTTCTCCCCTGATGGTTTCTGACGTCGCCTTGTGGGCTATGTATACATATGAGACATTCAATTATCATTAATCCAGAATGATACAAGTTTCAGCTTCCGGCGTGGAAGAAGGCTGTTGACGCCGACATTATATCATTTCAACGTAGGGAAAGCAAAACGGATCATTCAATGTTTCTCAATCAACATAAAGCATGTGAGATAATTTTCCGTAACGTTCATAATCATCTAAAAATACAAACGAAGTAAAAATACACCGGAAGCTTATTCGAATTGAATATAACGCTTTGCACCTCGATGTCGAATTTGTCCACTTGCAATCTTTTGCAGCATACACATAGAATGTCATGATTACCACGAGAATGAAGAAATATGTTGGTAAGGATGGAAGCAAGAAGAGACGCAGTCAATAAATATTCTATTCCTCATGGCATTCATTTCATTTGACACGTAAGAAGAGGTAAAGCGGGAATTTACTTTCGTTAACACGAAAGATATGCCGCACATATTGATAACGAGGAAGTCTGCGTCTTCATACGTTTCCTCCTTGAAATCTGTATGCTCTATTATATACTAAGTAGCCCGATCATTGTTTCAGTAATGTTACTTTCTTGTTTGACCCCGTAACGATGAACAGATTCCAAATGCATGTCTCCCTTCCTGGGTTGTTTTTTGTGTTTTATTGCTTGGAATTCCTGAAGCAGACCACTGTGCCTTCCCCCCTCGTGGGTTAGGTCTCAAAACTAAATCGCTTTGTATCCAATGGCATAATTTATTCAGACAGCATCAGCATAGGATTATCAAACAAAGCCTTCCATTTACAGTTGCAGCACTCTAACCAGCACTGACCAAAGTGTAATCCACGGTCATGGTCCTAAATTACCAGCTGTCTGCTACTGTGGCAAAGTCCGTACTACACTGTCGATTCCGCAGCACCATTTTATCTGGTAACACTGTGTAGTTGCACAGTTGTGCTACCAGGTCTGTCCTCACACTGTCAACTTTATGTATCTCACTTCTCCTGTAGCGTAGATCACGAGGAGCCGAAGTAAATGAGTGTATTCTGCATGACGTAACATTCAGTATTCCCTTCTTTCGTAGCCACTCTTCATGTGCATCGATACCAAATAGGAATGCGAAAACTCTTGCGAGTGAGAGAATGACAATAACAATCGTAACAAGAACAAGCAAATAATGAATGATGTTTATTCCAACGCAGAACGAGAATGGCTTTAAATATAAAAATCTGTATCTATATCTATATCCATATCTATTGATCTTTGAGTTGGCACATTGCAAATATATTCTTAGCATTTAGTTACTGAATTTAGTTCTGGATGTTTGCAGAGAAAAGGAAAAGTCGGTACTTCTCACTAGTGTAATATAATGTGAACCAGCAACTACCCTTTCCTTAGAACACGACTCAAGCAGGTCCTCAAGTAGGTAGCAAGGCACTGCTGCATTCTGTTCCTTGACATTGCTCTGATGACGGTTAATGCAGATAGTTCCGATTATGAAATACAAAACGTATTGCAGGTTAGTTCCTAGGATAGTAACATTAAATTTGCGTTGTAGACGGCACATGAACGTGACGACTATCCATATTACTCATCAATATAAAAAGACAATATTATGGGAATTTAGCAGGATTACTCAAAATGAATTCTGAAATTGGGTGACTGACTGCACAGATGCTAAACGTCGTCAAGAGTATACGATGTCCTAATCGCATTAGGAATATGAAGAACGTCTTCGACAGCTCGCAACTTTCACATTGCTATCTCCACCCTACTCCAGACAGCCCTCGGTGGAGTTGCACTACGTTACCGATGTTATGGAAGGCCTTCAAACCGACAACAGACCACATATTGAAAAATACAAGCTAATTCTCTTGCAGCGTAAGCTTATTGTAACTAATCTAAAAATTATTGGAGAGGAACATTGTCCTATTCAAAAAAAGTAAAATGTTACACACTGTTGACGTCAAACGGACATTATCTATGTCCTGTCTTGTGTCCTACTTATCTATAATATCAAGTGTACTATGAAAATGATTATATATCATGGATGATAGGGTAATGCATTGATACCAGATGGTCGGGACCGGCCGGTGTGGCCGTGCGGTTCTAGGCGCTTCAGTCTGGAACCGCGTGACCGCTACGGTCGCAGATTCGAATCCTGCCTCGGGCATGGATGTGAGTGATGTCCTTAGGTTAGTTAGGTTTAAGTAGTTCTAAGTTCTAGGGGACTGATGACCTTAGAAGTTAAGTCCCATAGTGCTCAGAGCCATTTGAACCATTTGAACTATTTAACACAAAATGACATTAAAAATTAAAGTTATTCACGAGCAGCTAGTTGAGAATATGTATGAACATTAAATGACACGACGAACTGAAATAATATGACGAAGAGTTCAGCGCTCACTGGGAATAGAGCCCCACACACATCGTTGTTGACTACACACAAAGAGACGTCAGCTACCGAATTTTTCTCCACCAGCTGCTCAGAATAGCATCTTGAACTTACAGTCATCTCGCAAATAGTTCTGTGTCTCACTGGGAGTTAAAAACGTCAGATATCGTTAGTGTTGACAACGAATGAAAATACATTAAAAATCAAAATTATTATCCACCAGCAGATAGGTGTTCTCATGATAGAGCTTGATAATACATAATTAAATCTTTAGTGCCGGGCCAGGATTCGATCCCATTCACGCGTAATATGTGAAGGTGTTGAGGAATCTGCAGTTTTGAACAAACAGCAAATTGTAGCCGAGCTGTATTGCCACGAAGGGATCAAATTCCGCGTTAAGGGCGGTCTGAGTTGCATTCCCAGTTTAGAACCAATTTTATCGACATACAGAAGCTCAAATAAAAGATGGAATAAGTGTCCTGTGACCATACATAGCGTTTGTGTCGTCACTTGAAATAAATAACTAGTATAAGAAAGGTTACTGGTGATAGAGTTTCTACATGTCGCCACTCCAGACTTTATTGTGGTTCAACCTACCGTCTACTTGGTAAAGAAGGAATATCATCTTTAATGTGAATTTTCAGACTACGCAGCCATTATATCTCCTTCACTTGGTGTAGCCAGGAGAGAATGGAATCTGTCTCTCCCTATCTAAAATCATTGACGGAAGTGGGAATCGAACCCAGACCATAGGTATAACAACCTACCATCCGTCCAACAGACCACGAAATCCTCTTCTCTGCGAGTCATTTTTCTATCGTAACGCAGTTGCGCCACACTGGATGAGAATTCTGACACACAGGCTCCCTGTAGTAATTTGCAGCATGTTCAGTAAATTCATTTACTTGGTTGACCGAATCACCATGAACTAGCTGCCTCGGCTACCCAGTGCATACATTCGACTATTTTGTAATCACAGAAATAAAATCACGTAACTGCCACCTACACACAACTGCCAACAGTGTAGGATGCAGAAGTTTAAATAGGAAGTGTTCCTTTCCACTTGAGCTATTCTATTGCGCTATCTGTTACTAGAAAACGTCGTTCAGTCCAAAAGAAAAGCTGTAACTGTTTGTCTCTCAGAAGTCAAGACCTGGCCATATGCATAATCTCACAGTGCTGTGGAATCCAAAAGTTCTGGAGGAATAGTTGCCGAGCTCTGGAGCTGCTGTAGCTACGTGTCAGCTTGTAGCATAGATAAGATGTCACGAGTTCGAATACATTCAGTGCTACATTTTTTAAAACGCAATTCTGCTCTCTGCTGAAGGTATCAATCTAATGGAATTTTGAACATAATTCCCTTCACTTCTCAACCCAAAGTAGTCGCATGTGGACAAAGGGCTAACTACTGTGACATTTTGTTCTATTCAGGTTTAATAGACAGCAGGCAGCAGATGCATCTCGAAGATGTGCAGGGAGAGCGCATCGTGCCATAATATGTCAGAAAAGTATTTTCTACATTAGCCGTCGTGTGGTAGTGATATTTTATTCTTCTTCAAACTTTGTTTGACAGCTTTAACTCAGAACAAGTTTTCTACATGCATGTAATCAATAAACTGCATGTGCATTGTCAGACTGTCATAGGTAACATCTGAGAATTCGCATATATCGTTGATGATTAATTTCTCTCTCATGTTTACTATTGTTTTAACAACACTAAAGGAAACCTTACGAAAATTGTGCACTGTATTATAAGAAATGAAATAAAACTAACCATGGTAACCTTACGACGAAAGTATCTGTACACAAGCATGCCTCTATCGACACGAATTAGTAAAATACTACTCACTTAGATTTTGATTGGGTCTGTGTTTAATTGGTATGCTGTGTCATACTCAAGAGGTATGCAAATGTGGCATTTCAGAAATATAGTTACGTATTCCTAGAAACCCAAAATTCGCTTGTCAGCAGCGGAAAGAGGCCTTACCTGTTGTGCAGCATTGTAAGTTTTTCAACATTGCACTATGAGCTGAAAGCATTTTCTTGCGATTTCCTTATTGATGTTTGATCTGACTGCTTGTAGCTCTTTCACAGAGGGGATAAAAACGTTACAGTCAGTGAGACTGGAACTGCGAACCGTAACAGACGCTTCTTCACAGGTCAGCACGTTACCACAGAGCTGGCGAGGAGGTATAGGTCTTAGCTTCCTATTACGAGGGCAATAGTAACTAGAACTCGTAAACCGCAATTTGAAGGTCGAGATTAGTTGCGGTTTCCACTTGCAACGACTTTCCTGGGCTGAAAACCGTAAATTTTCAATCTTTTGTTACCCTTCAAGCGATAATAACTCAGATTATTCAATGGAAATGACAGGTAAAATCAAGTGAACTTTGAGGCTTAATTCCGTGCACACCAGGAAGTAACTCGTCGATCACAGAGTTGCCAAACATACGTTGCCTTGTTGCCAAATCTCAGTTACAGTACCAGCAGGAAGAAGACGAACCGATGTGATCCTACAGCGGTCTGGGAAGTGACCATAGCTGGTGTCTCCAAGTCACGGCTGCTACGGCCTGGAATACGTAATGCGTCTGATTCGCTTTCTGTAACTAGGTTTAGGGACTGGAGCGTAGTTACTAATAATACTCAGAACTGACTGCAAACTGAGCATCATAAATCAGTAACTTTCATTGTTGTTTTTATATTTCTTTCGTAAGTGTACTCAAAACTAAGAAAGTCATTCACAGGCGTTTTCGTGCCTCGCCGATAGTCGAGCACAACATACAAATAAAAAAAAAAAAAGAATGTGTGTGTGTGTGTGTGTGTGTGTGTGTTTTTGTGTGTGTGAGAGAGAGAGAGAGAGATAAATAAAAAGCAATGAGAGAGAGTGTAAAAAATTGTTGTAAAGAAATTGAATCATGGTATTTAAAGAAATCTTTCATTAAAATGACACGTTCCACATCATTACGAAATGTCGTATTCATGATCTATGGAACAAGAGTTAATCTAATGTAATCTAATCTAATCTAATCACATCATATTGATGATTAGCCATGAAGAGTCATGACTTACCGAAATTTTGGCCAATATCAGTAACCAAATCTAAACTTGAAAATAAAAGACGACAATTTTTGTAATAAACCGTGACTCCTATCAAGACCCTTTCGTCCCTGTAATCTAACCACGAAAGATGTCTGATATACCTCCATTCTGAAGTAACAAAGTGTGCATGCATTTAAAGATGAAGTGCATGATGTGAGGTTCTGTGACGGAGATACGAACCCAACACGTAATCCGATTGTTAACTAAGAAAAATCAAATGTTACGTATCGGTTTTTCTTACGAGCCGCTAGGTGTCTGAATCTAAAATAAGGATACAAACTTTTGTGCCTAAGCGACAATCGAACTGCACACCTACCGTGCATCCACGAATATAGCTTAAGTATCAGTTGCTTACTCATGAACAGTAAGATGTGTGCGTGTTTGACCAGAAATAACGACACCTGTTGCGATTGTTGGAAACACATGAACAGACATTGAAATTGCGCGTTAATTTTCACTAGCAGGTGGGTGTGCACTTGATAAAGCTAGAAATGAAATTATGAATATTTTTGTACTGGATCAGGTTTCAGACCCACATACTTACCTTTGGAGGAGACCTAGAGAAGATTGCAGTCTTGGGAAAAGGAACGAAATGACTGAACTATACTGTTCCGAGAGATTCAGATCCTCGAAAGAGGAGATACGAATTCGAATCACAGTCCAGCACCAAATTTTTAAACGTCTCTAGTTCAATCAA
This sequence comes from Schistocerca piceifrons, assembly GCF_021461385.2. NCBI lineage: Eukaryota > Metazoa > Arthropoda > Insecta > Orthoptera > Acrididae > Schistocerca > Schistocerca piceifrons. The sequence continues at coordinate 648,047,365 of NC_060149.1, forward strand.
GTACAAGTAAAATAAGAGCCCTGTCCCTTTAAATAGCTATCGGTTCATCAAATAAAATAAAATTTTCTAATGTAAGTAAGCTTACTGGCGACTGTATTTCTGTTTACCATGACTTCCGCTGTGTCATTTCCCAACGTAAACCGGCTCTGCCCAGTTGGTAATGAAGGAACGTGATGTTTAATGCGGATTCTGGATTATAACGTCTTTCTGTTGAGGTTACCAGAGGTAAAATAAATCTGTTTGTGCCTCTTAAAAGTAAATGCCTGAACCCACGCATTGCACCTGTGATAGCTCGTTCCACCATACCATTGTGGCCACATTACTCAGCCCCAAGAGTGTGCTGTAACGGATGATGTGCTTAGCTTACAAAATTAGTCACGGTGGAAAAAATGCGAGTCTATTAAATGGTCAAGTAGAAGCAAGCTTCTGACGCAGAGATTACGCTATTCACATGTCAGCAGGATGTAAAGACTTCTAGGCATCATAGGCTGGATGTAAAGCCATTTTGATTTTTCACAAATTCAGCAAATTTCTTAGTTCGAGAAAATCCACTGTGAAGTGTGAAGTTGCCGGACAATTCGATTATTACTGTTATTATTACTATCATTTTATTCGTACCGCTGCTGGAACACGACCGTAGTCTTCAGGTGAAACGCGAGACCAGCTAATATGACGTCTGGCGACCGAAAGCACATATCGACAAAATATTTATCGCCCCTTTCCTCTCGGTGCTGAAGCTATGAGTGCAATTCAAGCGAATCTACAATATCATATTAGCTGGTCTCGCGTTTTACCTCAAGACTACGGTCGTAGTCAAGAGTAATGCACTAAGACTGGAGTCAAGACTTCCTCTGGGAAGTGCCGCAGTCTACATGTTGCTAGATCGAGCATATTGCCAGACATAGAATTCTGAGAGGAGCACGACTGTATTGTCCACCTTACGTGAACCGATAGCCATTTAAAGGGACAGGGCTCTTATTTTACTTGTACTTGATTGAACTAGAGACGTTTAAAAATTTGGTGCTGGACTGTGATTCGAATTCGTATCTCCTCTTTCGAGGATCTGAATCTCTCGGAACAGTATAGTTCAGTCATTTCGTTCCTTTTCCCAAGACTGCAATCTTCTCTAGGTCTCCTCCAAAGGTAAGTATGTGGGTCTGAAACCTGATCCAGTACAAAAATATTCATAATTTCATTTCTAGCTTTATCAAGTGCACACCCACCTGCTAGTGAAAATTAACGCGCAATTTCAATGTCTGTTCATGTGTTTCCAACAATCGCAACAGGTGTCGTTATTTCTGGTCAAACACGCACACATCTTACTGTTCATGAGTAAGCAACTGATACTTAAGCTATATTCGTGGATGCACGGTAGGTGTGCAGTTCGATTGTCGCTTAGGCACAAAAGTTTGTATCCTTATTTTAGATTCAGACACCTAGCGGCTCGTAAGAAAAACCGATACGTAACATTTGATTTTTCTTAGTTAACAATCGGATTACGTGTTGGGTTCGTATCTCCGTCACAGAACCTCACATCATGCACTTCATCTTTAAATGCATGCACACTTTGTTACTTCAGAATGGAGGTATATCAGACATCTTTCGTGGTTAGATTACAGGGACGAAAGGGTCTTGATAGGAGTCACGGTTTATTACAAAAATTGTCGTCTTTTATTTTCAAGTTTAGATTTGGTTACTGATATTGGCCAAAATTTCGGTAAGTCATGACTCTTCATGGCTAATCATCAATATGATGTGATTAGATTAGATTAGATTACATTAGATTAACTCTTGTTCCATAGATCATGAATACGACATTTCGTAATGATGTGGAACGTGTCATTTTAATGAAAGATTTCTTTAAATACCATGATTCAATTTCTTTACAACAATTTTTTACACTCTCTCTCATTGCTTTTTATTTATCTCTCTCTCTCTCTCTCACACACACACAAAAACACACACACACACACACACACACACACACACACACACACACACATTCTTTTTTTTTTTTTTTATTTGTATGTTGTGCTCGACTATCGGCGAGGCACGAAAACGCCTGTGAATGACTTTCTTAGTTTTGAGTACACTTACGAAAGAAATATAAAAACAACAATGAAAGTTACTGATTTATGATGCTCAGTTTGCAGTCAGTTCTGAGTATTATTAGTAACTACGCTCCAGTCCCTAAACCTAGTTACAGAAAGCGAATCAGACGCATTACGTATTCCAGGCCGTAGCAGCCGTGACTTGGAGACACCAGCTATGGTCACTTCCCAGACCGCTGTAGGATCACATCGGTTCGTCTTCTTCCTGCTGGTACTGTAACTGAGATTTGGCAACAAGGCAACGTATGTTTGGCAACTCTGTGATCGACGAGTTACTTCCTGGTGTGCACGGAATTAAGCCTCAAAGTTCACTTGATTTTACCTGTCATTTCCATTGAATAATCTGAGTTATTATCGCTTGAAGGGTAACAAAAGATTGAAAATTTACGGTTTTCAGCCCAGGAAAGTCGTTGCAAGTGGAAACCGCAACTAATCTCGACCTTCAAATTGCGGTTTACGAGTTCTAGTTACTATTGCCCTCGTAATAGGAAGCTAAGACCCATACCTCCTCGCCAGCTCTGTGGTAACGTGCTGACCTGTGAAGAAGCGTCTGTTACGGTTCGCAGTTCCAGTCTCACTGACTGTAACGTTTTTATCCCCTCTGTGAAAGAGCTACAAGCAGTCAGATCAAACATCAATAAGGAAATCGCAAGAAAATGCTTTCAGCTCATAGTGCAATGCTGAAAAACTTACAATGCTGCACAACAGGTAAGGCCTCTTTCCGCTGCTGACAAGCGAATTTTGGGTTTCTAGGAATACGTAACTATATTTCTGAAATGCCACATTTGCATACCTTTTGAGTATGACACAGCATACCAATTAAACACAGACCCAATCAAAATCTAAGTGAGTAGTATTTTACTAATTCGTGTCGATAGAGGCATGCTTGTGTACAGATACTTTCGTCGTAAGGTTACCATGGTTAGTTTTATTTCATTTCTTATAATACAGTGCACAATTTTCGTAAGGTTTCCTTTAGTGTTGTTAAAACAATAGTAAACATGAGAGAGAAATTAATCATCAACGATATATGCGAATTCTCAGATGTTACCTATGACAGTCTGACAATGCACATGCAGTTTATTGATTACATGCATGTAGAAAACTTGTTCTGAGTTAAAGCTGTCAAACAAAGTTTGAAGAAGAATAAAATATCACTACCACACGACGGCTAATGTAGAAAATACTTTTCTGACATATTATGGCACGATGCGCTCTCCCTGCACATCTTCGAGATGCATCTGCTGCCTGCTGTCTATTAAACCTGAATAGAACAAAATGTCACAGTAGTTAGCCCTTTGTCCACATGCGACTACTTTGGGTTGAGAAGTGAAGGGAATTATGTTCAAAATTCCATTAGATTGATACCTTCAGCAGAGAGCAGAATTGCGTTTTAAAAAATGTAGCACTGAATGTATTCGAACTCGTGACATCTTATCTATGCTACAAGCTGACACGTAGCTACAGCAGCTCCAGAGCTCGGCAACTATTCCTCCAGAACTTTTGGATTCCACAGCACTGTGAGATTATGCATATGGCCAGGTCTTGACTTCTGAGAGACAAACAGTTACAGCTTTTCTTTTGGACTGAACGACGTTTTCTAGTAACAGATAGCGCAATAGAATAGCTCAAGTGGAAAGGAACACTTCCTATTTAAACTTCTGCATCCTACACTGTTGGCAGTTGTGTGTAGGTGGCAGTTACGTGATTTTATTTCTGTGATTACAAAATAGTCGAATGTATGCACTGGGTAGCCGAGGCAGCTAGTTCATGGTGATTCGGTCAACCAAGTAAATGAATTTACTGAACATGCTGCAAATTACTACAGGGAGCCTGTGTGTCAGAATTCTCATCCAGTGTGGCGCAACTGCGTTACGATAGAAAAATGACTCGCAGAGAAGAGGATTTCGTGGTCTGTTGGACGGATGGTAGGTTGTTATACCTATGGTCTGGGTTCGATTCCCACTTCCGTCAATGATTTTAGATAGGGAGAGACAGATTCCATTCTCTCCTGGCTACACCAAGTGAAGGAGATATAATGGCTGCGTAGTCTGAAAATTCACATTAAAGATGATATTCCTTCTTTACCAAGTAGACGGTAGGTTGAACCACAATAAAGTCTGGAGTGGCGACATGTAGAAACTCTATCACCAGTAACCTTTCTTATACTAGTTATTTATTTCAAGTGACGACACAAACGCTATGTATGGTCACAGGACACTTATTCCATCTTTTATTTGAGCTTCTGTATGTCGATAAAATTGGTTCTAAACTGGGAATGCAACTCAGACCGCCCTTAACGCGGAATTTGATCCCTTCGTGGCAATACAGCTCGGCTACAATTTGCTGTTTGTTCAAAACTGCAGATTCCTCAACACCTTCACATATTACGCGTGAATGGGATCGAATCCTGGCCCGGCACTAAAGATTTAATTATGTATTATCAAGCTCTATCATGAGAACACCTATCTGCTGGTGGATAATAATTTTGATTTTTAATGTATTTTCATTCGTTGTCAACACTAACGATATCTGACGTTTTTAACTCCCAGTGAGACACAGAACTATTTGCGAGATGACTGTAAGTTCAAGATGCTATTCTGAGCAGCTGGTGGAGAAAAATTCGGTAGCTGACGTCTCTTTGTGTGTAGTCAACAACGATATGTGTGGGGCTCTATTCCCAGTGAGCGCTGAACTCTTCGTCATATTATTTCAGTTCGTCGTGTCATTTAATGTTCATACATATTCTCAACTAGCTGCTCGTGAATAACTTTAATTTTTAATGTCATTTTGTGTTAAATAGTTCAAATGGTTCAAATGGCTCTGAGCACTATGGGACTTAACTTCTAAGGTCATCAGTCCCCTAGAACTTAGAACTACTTAAACCTAACTAACCTAAGGACATCACTCACATCCATGCCCGAGGCAGGATTCGAATCTGCGACCGTAGCGGTCACGCGGTTCCAGACTGAAGCGCCTAGAACCGCACGGCCACACCGGCCGGTCCCGACCATCTGGTATCAATGCATTACCCTATCATCCATGATATATAATCATTTTCATAGTACACTTGATATTATAGATAAGTAGGACACAAGACAGGACATAGATAATGTCCGTTTGACGTCAACAGTGTGTAACATTTTACTTTTTTTGAATAGGACAATGTTCCTCTCCAATAATTTTTAGATTAGTTACAATAAGCTTACGCTGCAAGAGAATTAGCTTGTATTTTTCAATATGTGGTCTGTTGTCGGTTTGAAGGCCTTCCATAACATCGGTAACGTAGTGCAACTCCACCGAGGGCTGTCTGGAGTAGGGTGGAGATAGCAATGTGAAAGTTGCGAGCTGTCGAAGACGTTCTTCATATTCCTAATGCGATTAGGACATCGTATACTCTTGACGACGTTTAGCATCTGTGCAGTCAGTCACCCAATTTCAGAATTCATTTTGAGTAATCCTGCTAAATTCCCATAATATTGTCTTTTTATATTGATGAGTAATATGGATAGTCGTCACGTTCATGTGCCGTCTACAACGCAAATTTAATGTTACTATCCTAGGAACTAACCTGCAATACGTTTTGTATTTCATAATCGGAACTATCTGCATTAACCGTCATCAGAGCAATGTCAAGGAACAGAATGCAGCAGTGCCTTGCTACCTACTTGAGGACCTGCTTGAGTCGTGTTCTAAGGAAAGGGTAGTTGCTGGTTCACATTATATTACACTAGTGAGAAGTACCGACTTTTCCTTTTCTCTGCAAACATCCAGAACTAAATTCAGTAACTAAATGCTAAGAATATATTTGCAATGTGCCAACTCAAAGATCAATAGATATGGATATAGATATAGATACAGATTTTTATATTTAAAGCCATTCTCGTTCTGCGTTGGAATAAACATCATTCATTATTTGCTTGTTCTTGTTACGATTGTTATTGTCATTCTCTCACTCGCAAGAGTTTTCGCATTCCTATTTGGTATCGATGCACATGAAGAGTGGCTATGAAAGAAGGGAATACTGAATGTTACGTCATGCAGAATACACTCATTTACTTCGGCTCCTCGTGATCTACGCTACAGGAGAAGTGAGATACATAAAGTTGACAGTGTGAGGACAGACCTGGTAGCACAACTGTGCAACTACACAGTGTTACCAGATAAAATGGTGCTGCGGAGTCGACAGTGTAGTACGGACTTTGCCACAGTAGCAGACAGCTGGTAATTTAGGACCATGACCGTGGATTACACTTTGGTCAGTGCTGGTTAGAGTGCTGCAACTGTAAATGGAAGGCTTTGTTTGATAATCCTATGCTGATGCTGTCTGAATAAATTATGCCATTGGATACAAAGCGATTTAGTTTTGAGACCTAACCCACGAGGGGGGAAGGCACAGTGGTCTGCTTCAGGAATTCCAAGCAATAAAACACAAAAAACAACCCAGGAAGGGAGACATGCATTTGGAATCTGTTCATCGTTACGGGGTCAAACAAGAAAGTAACATTACTGAAACAATGATCGGGCTACTTAGTATATAATAGAGCATACAGATTTCAAGGAGGAAACGTATGAAGACGCAGACTTCCTCGTTATCAATATGTGCGGCATATCTTTCGTGTTAACGAAAGTAAATTCCCGCTTTACCTCTTCTTACGTGTCAAATGAAATGAATGCCATGAGGAATAGAATATTTATTGACTGCGTCTCTTCTTGCTTCCATCCTTACCAACATATTTCTTCATTCTCGTGGTAATCATGACATTCTATGTGTATGCTGCAAAAGATTGCAAGTGGACAAATTCGACATCGAGGTGCAAAGCGTTATATTCAATTCGAATAAGCTTCCGGTGTATTTTTACTTCGTTTGTATTTTTAGATGATTATGAACGTTACGGAAAATTATCTCACATGCTTTATGTTGATTGAGAAACATTGAATGATCCGTTTTGCTTTCCCTACGTTGAAATGATATAATGTCGGCGTCAACAGCCTTCTTCCACGCCGGAAGCTGAAACTTGTATCATTCTGGATTAATGATAATTGAATGTCTCATATGTATACATAGCCCACAAGGCGACGTCAGAAACCATCAGGGGAGAACGCCGCATAAAAACCAAACGTGCGCGCGCGTCTCCACTCTGAAGAACCGTATCGGAGAATAACGGCAAGCATTTCGCTGAAGAGCGGCCTCGTCAGAGAGCCTAGAAATGGCAGCGTCGTAGCAAGTATTTGTCAACACTCTGATAGTGCATTTACTTCCGGGTGTAGGTCGGCGTTACCTCGCTAAATTCACTTGACATTCGTTTTCCACATCGAAGACTCGTACGATATAATCCACTGCAAGATGACACAATTAGAAAGTATATTTAATTTCTGGACTCCAAGAACGGCGTTCTTCACATAAGTAACACCTGTTTGTGTGTGCATTCGGGAGGACGACGGTGCAATCCCGCGCCCGGCCATCCTGATTTAGGTTTTCAATGATTTCCCTAAATCGCTTCAGGCAAATGCCGGGATGGTTCCTTAGGAAGGGCACGGCCGATTTCCTTCCCCATCCTTCCCTAATCCGAGCTTGTGCTCCGTCTCTAATGACATCGTTGTCGACGGGACGTTAAAACAGTAATCTCCACCTCCTCTGTTCGTGTGTTTAAGGTTGCGTTTTGAGGCTCAGGCAACATCGCAGTGACTATATTCCGCCTCTGGCCGCCAGTGTGTCGTTAGCTCAGAGGTTCCCTTGTGCGTTGCAGTGCTTGTACTATAAGGCATAGCAGTTCGAATCACGGTAGAAGCCGCTGACTACAACCTTTTATTTTCCATTTTAATTAATGGAGTTGCAAACCGTTAGTAAAAATTTCTTATGCGAAATCTGAAGAATGCCTTTAAACATCAATCTTCGTCCGATTTCGACTTAGTAAATTAAGTTAATATCATGGATTTCTGCTTTGCAAATTCCAAGGTGCTTCACTGTAAGGACCGACTGTCAACGATATAAATTTGAGCTTTGTTCGTCATATGGGTCTAACATGTCAGAAGGTTGTTTATGAAGTGCACATGTTCATTAATGTAGTTCCCTTCTTCTAAATTTTTGCAATAGCATTTAACTGTAGACGTTTTCTAACACCGGCGTTAGCAATTCCTTTCCGTTCTCTGAAACCTTCAAAACGACAAATTTTTCTGGTTTAAATCTGATGACCTTAACTATCACTTCCGATCAACAATAAATACTTCATGAACCCATACATGGAACTCCAAATGTGCAGTGTTCCTGCACTGCTACAGAGCAAGCATTGCAAGGTGTTCACACAGTTTATCGCATAGACTTACCATAAGGAATGAAACAAGAACTGTAATACACTTTACACCACAGACGCTAACTCTGGCTTGACGAAAACATCCAAACATTGACCAAAAGTTGCACAAATAATTGAGTTTGAAAGGAAAAGAAACGAGGTATGAAGCATTTATAAATTCATCGAATGTAGTGAGGTGGTTTAATTTCGTCCCAGTCTATAAAATTAATTTCGGGCCATACTCAGCTCTTGCCGATTAATGTAATATAATACCCGCCTACTAATCAGGGCGTCTGTCTCCGTTGCTTTTGAGCGTGAATGGAAATTGTAGAAATTTTCTGTGGAGCAACATTTAATAATAAAGAGTTTTAAATCATCAAAAGCGATGAGCGGTAGCAGGCGCTTTCGATAAAGATCGGGGGAGTGCAGCGCCGCTGCTGTCGCCACGGCCGCTGCCAGTAGCCAGCAAATGGATCCCGAAGCTTTGCCGCATACGGCGTCCAGAGGAGGACAGTCTACAGGAAATCTGCCGCAAAATCGTTACTGGATAAAATTTTGATATCGGTGTGTCACAAAGCGAAATAGATTGAATCTGCGCTACCATTACATTCACGTCTTCAGCATTCAGACAGAAGAGGCTATAAAAATATTTTATGCCAGCTGCTCTCGATCCACTGACATTATGAACAGAAACAACGCACGCTACCGCTAGACCACAGGCGTAACCAGCCTAGAGTTTCTCTATCATGGGACAAGTTTTCCTCCAGGAAGTGCCGCAGTCTACAGTGTTGCCAGATTGTGCAGATAACCGGACTTAGAAAATTAGCGAGTTGGCCAGTTTTTTTGTCCCATGTCGCGATCGGCGCGGACTTAGCCTCTGAAGCGGCCGGCCGCCGGTCAAGTTTTATGTCAAAGAGTGTACATTAATGGTTTTTTTTAAAATGTGCGGCATCACTTACTGAACGATCCTCGTAACTTACCTAGATTGAGCGCCTGCACTGTCGGCCACTCGCTGAAAAGACTGGTAAAGCGGGCCCCGGACCTAGTAGGTGTCAGCTTTGCCCGTCTTCCTGTACACGCAGAATCTCTTCAGCGGCCCCAGGCGGTCTCAACTGCGCCACAAGAGCTTGCCGTGAACACTGACCTAATTTCTTCGACACAATTCCTAATTTCTTCCATTGCCATCGTAGCAGCAGCAGCACCGTCCACCGTCAGCATACCGCCGAGACGTCGACTTAGGACCTTCCCACGTCCTTGGCCATCCAGTAACGTTACGTGACTTCCGACGCCGCTCATCAAGAAGCACCAGGGTAACTGTTTTGTTGTGTAACTTTTCCGGCAACGCCGAACTTCCGTCTTTGTCTAGAGATACTATCTCGTAAAACAGGAACACAGATTTTTTTATTTCATTCCTTATTGTGGGCCTCAGAATCTACCCGTAGTTCGGTTACTTTATATTTCAGAAGAGACATTGTGTTGGCCGCTTAGAGTTAATAAAATCCTTACAAGTGATTTGGAACTTTTCTATCTGTCGGCCACTGACTTAGCACAGAGTGTGAAGTACCGTCCGCCATGCATTGTGATGTGCGGAGTACATGTGTGGATGTAGATGTGGAGAAGAGCTACACGAACGAATTACCTCATGTACAGTATCTCCAACACAACTGGAAACGAAATGATAAAGAGGATTAACTTCATTTTCTACATCTACATCTACGTGATTACTCTGCTATTCGCAATAAAGTGCCTGGCAAAGGATTCAATGTACCACCTTCAAGCTGTCTCTCTACTGTTCCACTCTCGAACGGCGTGTGGGAAAAATTAGCACTTAAATTTTTCTGTACGAGCCCTGATTTCTCTTATTTTATCGTGATGATCATTTATCCCTATGTAGGTGGGTGCCAACAGAATGTTTTCGCAGTCGGATGGAAAAACTGGTGATTGAAATTTCATGAGAAGAACCCGTCGCAACGAAAAACGCCTTTGTTTTAATCATTGCCACTCCAATTCACGTATCATGTCTGTGACACTATCTCCCCTATTTCTCGATAATACAAAACGAGCTGCCCTTCTTTGTACTTTTTCGATGTCATCCGTTGATCCCACCTGATGCGGATCCCACACAGCACAGCAATACTCCAGAATAGGGCGGACAAGCGTGGTGTAAGCAGTCTCTTTAGTAGACCTGTTACACCTTTTAAGTGTTCTGCCAATGAATCGCAGTCTTTGGTTTGCTCTACTCGCAACATTATCTATGTGATCGTTCCAATTAAGGTTATTTGTAATTGTAATCTCTACGAATTTAGTTGAATTTACAGCCTTAAGATTTGTGTGACTTCTCGTGTAATCGAAGTTTAACGGATTTCTTTTAGTACTCATGCGAATAATTTCACACTTTTCTTTATTCGGGGACAATTGCCACTTTTCGCACCATGTAGATATCTTATCTAAATCATTTTTCAATTCGGTTTGGTCACCTGATACCTTAACAAGACGGTAAATGATAGCATCATCTGCAAACAATCTAAGACGGCTACTCAGATTGTCTCCTATGTCGTTAATACAGATCAGGAACATTAGAGGGCCTATAACACTTCCTTGGGGAACGCCGGATATTATTTATGTTTTACTAGATGACTTTCCGTCTGTTACTACGAATTGTGACCTTTCTGACAGGAAATCACGAATCCAGTCGCGCAACTAAGGCGATACTCCATAGGCACGCAGTTTGTTTAGAAGACGCTTGTGAGGAACGGTGTCGAAACCCTTTTGGAAATCTAAAAATATGGAATCAATTTGACATCCTCTGTCGATAACACTCATTATTTCATGAGTATAAAGAGCTAGTTTTGTTTCACAAGAACGATATTTTCTGAATCCGAGTTGACTGTGTGTCAATAAATGGTTTTCTCCGAGGTACTTCATAATGTTCGAATGCAGTATATGTTCCAAAACCCTACTGCAAATCGACGTTAGTGATATGGGCCTGTAATTCAGCGGATTACTCCTACTTCCCTTTTTGGGTATTGGTGTGACTTGAGCAATTTTCCAGTGTTTAGGTACGGATCTGTGAGCGAGCGGTTGTATAAAACTGCTAAATATGGAGCTATTGTATCAGCATACTCTGAGAGGAATCTGATTGGTATACAATCTGTACCTAATGCCTTGGCTTTATTAAGTGATTTAAGCGGCTTTATTACACTGTGGGTAACTACTTCTGTGTTTCTCATCTTGGCAATTGTTCTTGATTGGAATTCAGGAATATTTACTTCGCCTTCTTTGGTAAAGGAGTTTCGGAAAACCGTGTTTAATAACTCTGCTTTAGTGACACTGTTATCAGTGACTTCACCGTTGTTATCCCGCAGTGAAGGTATTGATTGCGTCTTGCCATGGTGTGCTTTATGTACGACCAGAATCTCTTTGGGTTTTCTGCCATATTTCGAGACAGAATTTCGTTGTGGAGATTATTAAAAGTATCTCACATTGAAGTACACGCTATATTTCGAACTTCTGCAAAGCTTTTCCAGTCCTGGGGATTTTGCATGCTTTTAAATTTGGCATGCTTTTTTCGTTTCTTCTGCAACAGCGATCTGACCAGTTTTGTGTACCATGGGGGATCAGTACCATCACTTATTAATTTATGTGGTATATATCAGTCAATTGCTTTCGATACTATCTCTTTGAAAACATTCCACAACTTTTCTACACCTACACGATCAGATCGGAAGGAGTGCAGACTGTCTCTGAAAAATACGTTAAGAGCATTTTTATAAGCTTTTTTAAATAGATATACTTTGCGTTTCTTTTTCATGGTTGTAGGTGTTACTGTATTTAGCCTAGCAGCAATTGCCTTGTGGTCGCTAATACCTGTGTTCATCACGATACTCACAATTTGTCTAGGATTATTTGTTGCTTAGAGGTCAAGTATGCTTTCGCAACCATTTACGTTTCGAATGGTCTCATGAACTAATTGTTCAAAATAATTTTCTAAGAAAGCATTCAGTACAATTTAGGATGATGTTTTATGCCTGCCACCGGCTTTAAACGCATAATTTTTCCAGCATATCGAGGGTAGATTGAAGTCACCACCGACTATAATTGTATGAGCGGGATACCTATTTGAAATGAGACTCAAGTTTTCTTTGAACTGTTCAGCAACTATGTCTTCTGAGTCGGGGCGGGAGGGGTGGGTGGAGGGGGGGGGGGCGCGGTGGTAAAACGATCCAGTTAATAGTTGAGTCCGATTGTCAGGTATAATCTCTACCAATACTATGTCGCAAGAACTATCTACTTCAATTTCACTACAAGGCAAACTAAATCTGACAGCAATAAGTACTCCACCACCAACGGTAATTAATCTATCCTTTCTGAACACTGTTAGATCCTTTGAAAAAATTTCGACTGAACTTATTTCCGGCTTTAGCCAGCTTTCTGTAACTATAACTATGTGAGCTTCTATTAGCGCTTGGAGCTCTGGTTCTTTCTCGACACAGTTACGACAATTTACAACTGCAATACCGATCGTTTCTTCAACTACCGTACTGTGTTTTACCTGCCGCCTTTTAGACGGGCGCCCTTTCTGTGGTTCCCTGAGACCCTCTAAGCTAAAAAATCGCCCAGTTCCTTCCACACAGGCCCCGCTACCCGTGTAGCTGCCTCCTGCGTGTAGTGGACTCCTGACCTATTAAGCAGAACACGGAAACCCACTTCCCGATGGCGCAAGTCAAGGAATCTGCAGCCTACTCGGTCACAGAACCGCCTGAGCCTCTGATTCAGACCCTCCACTCGGCTCTGTACCAAAGGACCACAGTCGGTCCTATCGACGATGCTGCAGATGATGAGCTCCGCCTTAATCTCGGAAGCAAGACTGGCAGTCTTTACCATTTCCGCTAGCCGCCCGAAACCAGAGAGAATCTCCTCCGATCCAAAGCGACACACGTCATTGGTACCGACATGAATCACCACCTGCAGTTGGCTGCACCATATATTCTTCATGGCATCCGGAATCAATTTTTCCACATCTGGAATGACTCATCCCGGTATGCACACGGAGTGCACTCTGGCTTCCTTCCCTTCCTTGGCAGCCATGTTCCTAAGGGGCCCCATTACGCGCCTAACATTGGAGCTCCCAACTACCAGTAAATCCACCCTCTGTGAATGACCAGACCTTGCATCCGGCTTAGAGACATCGTCACCCACAGACAACGCCCGAAACCTATTCGTCAAACGAACCGGGGAGGCTCTACGATCGGCCCCTCGGAACGTTTTTCGCTACCTGTCAGACTTTGGAATTATCTCCCACTACGCTGTGCAGTTATTTTTCTGAAATCTCTGGCGATATTACACAGTGTTTCGATATCTGGAGTTACTTGCAGTGATTAAAGACTTTGGAAACTTTTGTTTCTTGCAGTAAGAAACCTCTTAAACAGAATAATTCTATACATTAATTCATTAATTTTACCACAGATGTTAATGACCAACTGATTATTCCATAGTAGTGACACACACTATCTGACCAAAAGTATCAGGACACTTACACTCCTGGAAATGGAAAAAAGAACACATTGACACCGGTGTGTCAGACCCACCATACTTGCTCCGGACACTGCGAGAGGGCTGTACAAGCAATGATCACACGCACGGCACAGCGGACACACCAGGAACCGCGATGTTGGCCGTCGAATGGCGCTAGCTACGCAGCATTTGTGCACCGCCGCCGTCAGTGTCAGCCAGTTTGCCGTGGCATACGGAGCTCCATCGCAGTCTTTAACACTGGTAGCATGCCGCGACAGCGTGGACGTGAACCGTATGTGCAGTTGACGGACTTTGAGCGAGGGCGTATAGTGGGCATGCGGGAGGCCGGGTGGACGTACCGCCGAATTGCTCAACACGTGGGGCGTGAGGTCTCCACAGTACATCGATGTTGTCGCCAGTGGTCGGCGGAAGGTGCACGTGCCCGTCGACCTGGGACCGCACCGCAGCGACGCACGGATGCACGCCAAGACCGTAGGATCCTACGCAGTGCCGTAGGGGACCGCACCGCCACTTCCCAGCAAATTAGGGACACTGTTGCTCCTGGGGTATCGGCGAGGACCATTCGCAACCGTCTCCATGAAGCTAGGCTACGGTCCCGCACACCCTTAGGCCGTCTTCCGCTCACGCCCCAACATCGTGCAGCCCGTCTCCAGTGGTGTCGCGACAGGCGTGAATGGAGGGACGAATGGAGACGTGTCGTCTTCAGCGATGAGAGTCGCTTCTGCCTTGGTGCCAATGATGGTCGTATGCGTGTTTGGCGCCGTGCAGGTGAGCGCCACAATCAGGACTGCATACGACCGAGGCACACAGGGCCAACACCCGGCATCATGGTGTGGGGAGCGATCTCCTACACTGGCCGTACACCACTGGTGATCGTCGAGGGGACACTGAATAGTGCACGGTACATCCAAACCGTCATCGAACCCATCGTTCTACCATTCCTAGACCAGCAAGGGAACTTGCTGTTCCAACAGGACAATGCACGTCCGCATGTATCCCGTGCCACCCAACGTGCTCTAGAAGGTGTAAGTCAACTACCCTGGCCAGCAAGATCTCCGGATCTGTCCCCCATTGAGCATGTTTGGGACTGGATGAAGCGTCGTCTCACGCGGTCTGCACGTCCAGCACGAACGCTGGTCCAAATGAGGGGCCAGGTGGAAATGGCATGGCAAGCCGTTCCACAGGACTACATCCAGCATCTCCACGATCGTCTCCATGGGAGAATAGCAGCCTGCATCGCTGCGAAAGGTGGATATACACTGTACTAGTGCCGACATTGTGCATGCTCTGTTGCCTGTGTGTATGTGCCTGTGGTTCTGTCAGTGTGATCATGTGATTTATCTGACCCCAGGAATGTGTCAATAAAGTTTCCCCTTCCTGGGACAATGAATTCACGGTGTTCTTATTTCAATTTCCAGGAGTGTATTAGTGGACGTTAATGTCGGGTGTGTCTACGTTTCGCCTTTGCGACGGCTTGAATTACAGATAGGACACTTTCAGTGATGTGTATGAATGTCACGTTGGATGTAGGTCGGGACTCTACAGGCCAATCCATTTCAGGAATATTAATGTCCACAAACGATTGGCTCACAGTTGCTGCTTTATGACGGGATACGCCGGCATGCTGATACGAATACTCATCATTCCGAATTCTTCTTCTACAGTACGCGGACACAATGCTGTAAAATGTGTTGACATCCTTCCTGTAACACCACATTCTCCGTACTTCACTGTTTGCATTACATGTGGTGGCAGGTAATGTTCTCCAGGCATTCGCCAAACGCAAACCCTGCTGTCAGATTGATTCATCACTCCAAATCACTCGTTTGCAGTCATCCACGCTCAAATGATGTCGCTCTTTACAACGCCTCAAGCATCGCTTAACATTGACTACAGAAATGTGTGAAATGCTCGACCGTTGAATCTCATTCTGTTTAACTCCCCATGCACAGTCATTGCGCTAATTTGACTGCTGGTAGCACTTCGGAACTCACAAGCGATTCCTTCCGCTAATGTCATGTTATTTTTTTATAACCACCCTTCGCAATGCTCGACGGTCCCTGACCATCGTTGCATACGGTCTGCTGTGGTTGTTCCTGTGCGCTTCCACTTTAGAATCGCAAAACGAGCAGTTGTTACGGACAGTTTTAGAACGATTGAAACGTTGCTGACACATTTATTACTAAGGTGACATCGAGCGACTAGTCCTGATCTACCCAGTCTGATGTTATTGCCTCTGTATGGAGAACACGATATTTCTCTCCTACTTTTATACTGGCGTGTTCGCCTCTCATGACATCTAGTGGTCGACCCTATATTACACAAGGGTGTCCGGTTACTTTCACTAATACAGGGCTATTACAAATGATTGAAGCGATTTCATAAATTCACTGTAGCTCCATTCATTGACATATGGTCACGACACACTACAGATGCATAGAAAACCTCATAAAGTTTTGTTCGGCTGAAGCCGCACTTCAGGTTTCTGCCGCCAGAGCGCTCGAGAGCGCAGTGAGACAAAATGGCGACAGGAGCCGAGAAAGCGTATGTCGTGCTTGAAATGCACTCACATCAGTCAGTCATAACAGTGCAACGACACTTCAGGACGAAGTTCAACAAAGATCCACCAACTGCTAACTCCATTCGGCGATGGTATGCGCAGTTTAAAGCTTCTGGATGCCTCTGTAAGGGGAAATCAACGGGTCGGCCTGCAGTGAGCGAAGAAACGGTTGAACGCGTGCGGGCAAGATTCACGCGTAGCCCGCGGAAGTTGACGAATAAAGTAAGCAGGGAGCTAAACGTACCACAGCCGACGGTTTGGAAAATCTTACGAAAAAGGCTAAAGCAGAAGCCGTACCGTTTACAATTGCTACAAGCCCTGACACCCGATGACGAAGTCAAACGCTTTGAATTTTCGGCGCGGTTGCAACAGCTCGTAGAAGAGGATGCGTTCAGTGCGAAACTTGTTTTCAGTGATGAAGGAACATTTTTTCTTAATGCTGGAGTAAACAGACACAATGTGCGAATATGGGCGGTAGAGAATCCTCACGCATTCGTGCAGCAAATTCGCAATTCACCAAAAGTTAATGTGTTTTGTGCAATCTCACGGTTTACAGTTTTTGCGAAAAAAACGTTACAGGACACGTGTATCTGGACATGCTGGAAAATTGGCTCATGCCACAACTGGAGACCGACAGCGCCGACTTCATCTTTCAACTGGATGGTGCTCCACTGCACTTCAATCATGATATTCGGCATTTCTTAAACAGGAGATTGGAAAACCGATGGATCGGTCGTGGTGGAGATCATGATCAGCAATTCATGTCATGGCCTCCACGCTCTCCCGACTTAACCCCATGCGATTTCTTTCTGTGGGGTTATGTGAAAGATTCAGTGTTTAAACCTCCTCTACCAAGAAACGTGGCAGAACTGCGAGCTCGCATTAACGATACTTTCGAACTCATTGATGGGGACATGCTGCGCCGAGTGTGGGAGGAACTTGATTATCGGCTTGATGTCTGCCGAATCACTAAAGGGGCACATATCGAACATTTGTGAATGCCTAAAAAAACTTTTTGAGTTTTTGTATGTGTGTTCAAAGCATTGTGAAAATGTCTCAAATAATAAAGTTATTGTAGAGCTGTGAAATCGCTTCAGTCATTTGTAATAACCCTGTATCCCGAGTTCGAGTCTCGGTCGGGCACACAGTTTTAATCTGCCAGGAAGTTTCATATCAGCGCACACTCCGCTGCAGAGTGAAAATCTCATTCTGGGAACCCTGTATAGCGTACATAACTTATTTACACTAATTCTTGTATTAGAGAGAAAGGCTAGGTCCGATACTCATTTAACATTACTCAATTACGATATTGCCTAACATTTCATTTCCTCCAGAATCATAAATCAAAAATAGAGACTTTGGTTTCCATTAAGCCACTGCACCACACAGTGGTAAGGTACGTCACTGTATTGTGCGTCGTGTCTCGCAAACATATTTGGAACTATTGGTGACTGCCGTCGTGACATTGTAAAAAGTTCATAAAGAGCAGAGGAACTTGCTCTTGATTTTTCTGTTCCATAGCAGCAACAAAACATTGCTAATTCCCAACCTTTCGCAGAACTGCACCGTATGTCACCAAAGAACGAAGTCAGCCTGATGCCGAATACCTGTTCGGAACTGATTCACGCACTACTTCAAATATGTGGAGTCCGCAGTTCGTGGTCTAGTGGTTAGCGTTGCTGCCTCTGGATCAGGGGGTCCCGGGTTCGATTCCCGGCCGGGGACTGGGTGTTTGTATTGTTCTCATCACTTCATCATCATTCATGAAAGTATCGAGATTGTACTGAGTAACGATTGGAAATTTGTACGGGCGCTGATAACGGCGCAGTTGAGCGCCCCACGGACCAAACATCATCATCATCATCATCATCATCATCAAATATAAGGAGACATGCGCCCGTATAATCCATTCCTATCACATCCAAGTCACTTTCAGTGGCACTCATATATACTGAAAACTGCACGTAATCTGTTACGCCTGGTTTTTCATCGGAGTGCCAGCGAATAAGCGTTTGTTACTTAACATCAAGTGTAATTTGACTGATTTAATATCTTCACAATGCCATATAAATAAATATAGCAGGTGGAACATTCCAGAATTCTACCGAATGTTGCATTGCTTCTGATTTAACCCTATCACACGTAATTTGCACATAGAGCCGGCGGTTCTAGGCGCTCAGTCCGGAACCGCGCGACTGCTACGGTCGCAGGTTCGAATCCTGCCTCGGGCATGGATGTGTGTGATGTCCTTAGGTTAGTTAGGTTTAAGTAGTTCTAAGTTTTAGGGGACTGATGACCACAGATGTTAAGTCCCATAGTGCTCAGAGCCATTTGAACCATTTGAACATAGAGCCGGTAGATTTTAATAATTTTCAAAGCACACAAAACTGCTATGTGTATGTAAACTAACAAATGCAAATAATTGTGAATTACGACATAAGTCCCACCATGTTTGCGGAAGCATTCATATTTGACAATGAAGGAGAAAGTCAATGATGTGTAAATGAAAGTTAAAAGAAGCTAGAATGACAGGTGGGATTCCTTAAGTTTTCCCTAACTTCCTAATCTCCTTAATGTTCTGGAAAGACATGTTCTGTCTGGCAAGACAGATATGATTAGGAAATTTAGTTTCCAAAAAGCGGAGTAAAGTTTATTATTAAGCCTCAAATATGAGACAGGTCAATAGCCCTTTGTTACAGAAGACACAGGACTGGATGCTTCATTCGCTGCATCAAGATAAATCAGTCTGTGGTAGTTTCATAATGTGATTGCCCAGTTGCCGGACAATATATGTAGACCAAATGTTTACGTAAAAACACGATATCAAGAGAAGGTTACAGAATCTCTGTCTTGTTCTTTCAAACTGGTCAGAATGTTCCACAAAATTAAAATCCTCTATTGCCCGTAATAAACTCCATACTGTAACTTATAAAATAGTTGTGAGCTCAAAACACTGAAAGTTGTTTAAATAAACTCGACAGTATAAATAATATCTTTAATTAACTGATACATTCGTTAAAAATTAAGCTATTTGACAAATATGTGTTGTATTCTTGCGTGTTAGCGTGTATATAACTGGTTTGATCCATTGTTCATCAATGCCACACAATAGCACTGTCCCACCAAGTGTCGGTATTGAGAGTCAGTATTCGAAGAACGTCTCATTAAACCAGCTAAAGTGATAATGACCGGTCGTGAACAAACTTTAAAGCTAATCACCGATCTGATTTCAAAGAGTATCTGATCAAGGCTTACGTTTTGGATATCACAGCACAAATAACAGGAGTAGCTTTTAACAAACACTGGTATTCATTAGATGAAAAGCATAATAATGAAAATCGATTTATGATGCTGACACAATGAACGATTTATGAGTAACGATGTATGCAAACCTGGCTAAGTTATCCTACCTCTGTGAGACATGAAGGTTTTGAAGATGTGAAAATTAGCTTTGCGACGATAGTTGCGATCGTTATGAGTTATGAATAATAACTGAAATACGCAATTGTCACTTTTTCTGGGCGATCCACCTAATGATGAGTGTTGTAATGTATCTTTTACAAGCTAGTAACGACGGGTTGTCGAAAAGTAATAGTTCTAAGCCGACTTCATTACAGAGATTAACTTTACGGGAGTTAAATGCAGGGTAAAAGATGACATCAAAGAGAAGATGGATACGCTCTGTGCCAGCAGCCTTGTCGAACTACGGGATTTTCTCAAATACGGGACATTTGAGTGAACTTTCACTGTATAGAATATGGTTCAAATAGCTCTGAGCACTATGGGACTTAACTTCTGAGGTCATCAGTCACCTAGAACTTAGAACTACTTCAACATAACTAACCTAAGGAAATCACACACATCCATCCCGAGGCAGGATTCGAACCTGCGACCGTAGCAGTAGCGCGGTTCCAGACTGTAGCGCCTAGAACCCCTCGGCCACCCCGGCCGGCTGTATAGAATAGTCAGTGGATTTGCCTTGAAGTCATGGAAACTTTTCTGGTTATTAATTTTGCGAAATTCTGCGAGTCTACTAACGAGTTGTTATGAGCTGTTGAAGGGAACCAATGAAAGTGTCCCTGGCGCTGAGGCTTGAATTCAACTATGAGTGTATCACGAGCCTTCAAAATTGGTTCGCTTTACTGGCCACAGCATAAAAATCTGCTTCAGCTAAGTGTGTTCGATGCCACGTGGCACTCCTCGACAAATCTCTTCGTATACACGTTGCCATGCAGATATCAGAGATCCTTCCAGTTACCTCTTGTTAAGATATCACTGAGCATCTATTTGAAAGACATAGCTGTTTTCTGTAAATACCAGTAATATACGCACGACTGGACGCAACACATGAGTTGTAGAGAGTTCCCGCAAGCCTACATGGGAAGCAGCCGCGTTCCCGCGAGCGACTGCGATAACCGCGGAGCGCGCCGCTGCTGCATTCCAGGGCTGGGTGTGAGTCCCGTGTCTCGCCAATATTGCTCCCAGGCTATGCAGAACAGGAATTACCTATTCGCTGCTGAAATTGCAGAATCCATCCGAAGCGATTTCCCTTGTGTCGCTGAAATACGTTTACCGTCTTGCAATGTGCTCCTTCGCATTCCACTCTCCAGACATAGATGTAGATGGAGATATTAACATAGAGAAATATTTTGTCAGTCATGAACGCAGTTTGAAGGTACCAAACGAAACTCTGAGAAATGTTATTATATCCATGAGATACGGTTTTATAAAGTGTTCGATTAAATAAACGACTAAGTGCAAACGACAAACCATAGTTTTGTAAGATATTTCAGCTCGTCAGGCAGCTTTATGTTTTTATTCAGTTTTTTTATTAAACAATCGACGTTTCGATCTCCCCTCTGGGACCTTGCTCAGGGTCTTCTGGTGTTTCCAGTTAGTTCAACACTGCCAAAGACCGACACCATAACATCTTCTCTAAGGGTTGTTGCCCTGTAGTTATGGTTCAGTATTTACAGTATTGCCTGGTATTATGTGTTGTCGGGTTTATTTCATAGCATGTTTTGTTATGTCTGCAGGCTGCTAGGGTTTGAATTAAGGATTGTGTAGTCAAATTTCATATGGTCCTACTGTCTGTCAACCAAGAACCCGGTCCTCTTTTAGCAGTCAGTGTGTACATTACGCTTCCCAAGGCATTGAATCAAGCGATTTTAGGAGGTCCTCGCCTTATCTTTAAACTTCTGTGCGTGGACCTTAAGCCAGTCGCTCATGAGTTTTTCTTCTGCTATGTCATAAAAGAAAGCTGCTGGAAAGTTTCTCGAGATGTGATATACCCGTCGAACCGCTTTGTTCTGGGGTGAGCTTGGTCTTCGCTGCAGTTCCCAAAACAGAGCAAACATAGTGAATAATGAGTCGGATTAAGACCTATAAACATTAATGGAGAGAGGCGATGTTTCACTGATGAGCGGATAGAAGGCGCCCAGGCTGTTGGTTGTCTTCTTGTGGATGTTGTCGACGCGATGTTCCCAAAGTAGACGGTGGTCGAAAGTCGCTCCAAGGTATTTCACAGTCGGTGTCCACGAGATGAGTGTGTTCAAGAGTAGAATGTTTCTGAAGCTCGGCGGATGCCTCTTGTTCAGTACCATTGCCTGGTTTCTGGGGGCTTTAAGACCTATGCGTCAGTTGCTGCCTAGCATTCGAGATCGGTGCAGGAGCCTTGAAGTCGTCATTGGATGGCTTCTGGCCACATGATGTCATCTGCGTGAACGTGTTTGAACCCTTGGCGACGTAAGGAGGTTGGCGTTATATGTATTGACACGGTCTGAAACCGACCCATGTGGCATTCCTGCGAGAACTTCTGTGATCGTAGGTTCCCCATTTCTGATCCTGATGGCGAAGGTTCCACCATGAAGGTAATCTGCGAGCAGCCTCACGAGCGATCCAGTCATTCCTTGAGTGTAGGGCTCCTACAAAAGCCCCGATGCCAGACTGTCGAAAGCGCATGTGATATCTCAGAAAATCATGTCACAATATTCTGCGTATTTGAAGGCGAATGTGGCTTCTTCCACTATTCATAGAAGCTGAAAGCAAATTGTTCTTCAGGTAGGGCGTCTTCTTGGCTAAAGTGGTGATTCAGCCATTACAAAGGGGTTGTTCAACGTTGGCAGTAGGCTGATGGGCCGTTAGCACATTGGATCACAGGGGGGTTTGAAAACAGCGACCACAACTGTTCGTTTCCACACTGTGAGGAACACTTCTTTCCAGATAATGTTGGAGAACGTGTACACGAGGTATGTGTTGGCTTCTGGGGGCAGCATATTGGTGTTGGTTTCATCGTGTCCTGGAGCTTTTTTGTTGGGAAGTGGTTCTGATCATAACTGGACTGAGAGTTCTGTGAAGGCTGTTTGTTCGTTTCCTTCATCTTCTCCACCAGTAGCAAGGAAAACTTCGATATGTCCTCCTACCATTTGGACTTGGGCGTAGTTTGTCGGTGCAGAACTTGGCTTTGAATGTATGAGCCAGAGCACTGGCCTTTCACGTTTCTGTATGAACCTGGCCAGATGGCGTTGTCAAGAGCGGCAGTCTTCCCATCGCTTGTTAAAGATGTGGATGGTGTCCGAATCTCTCTGCAGCGTTGCAATTTTTTCGTCTCAGTGTTGCGATGCTGTGTTAAATCTGCTTTGATCTGGCGCTGAAGGAGGGGAACTCTGCCTTTCTTCTCTCGTTGTCTGGTGTGGCTATTTCTGGTCAGAGTGATTCTCTACTCCTCCCTGTCCTTTGCTGCTGTGGTAGTGTGGCGTTAGTATCTGCTTCCCTGACAATATCAACGAAGTGATTTACTGCATTGTTGACAATTAAGTTGATGCCAATCGGATATTCTTCAAGTTTATACTGGGCGTTTCGTCGGTATTGATTCTCATTGCTCTTGCAGTCCTGAGTTTTCTTGTTGTGGTGGTGGGCTGAAGTTTTGCCAAAACATCATGAGTATGTGGCCTAATGTGAGGCCATAAGTAACCTCTGCTGAAACGAAGTCTGGTACTCCTTTAAATATTGCAATTTCCAAGACCTCTGGTACACCTCGGCTGTGCGAGTAGATGGTGGGCTATTGTGGAGCTGCACGTGCGCATTGGCTCTTTCCACTGCTTGCAAGAAGAAGCAGCCGCTGCGTTTCATCCTCCTCGAGATCCAGAGCGGGTGCTTCGCTACAGATCAACAGGTCTGATGGATTTTCCTCTGGACCGAAGCAGGTTGTTGGTGTCTTCAGGTGTAAGATGTTCATGTGGCCACCTGTAAGGAGCGATGAACGTAATTGTTCCGTGCAGGGCCTCCACAGAGACTGCTGTGGCTTCAGTGTTGGAGAGAGGAGGCGACGGTACCTGATAGTGCTGCATGGAGTTCCGGATATCGATTGCTGCACCTCTTCCTGCGGTGAGTCTTTCGTTCCGGTAGCATGTATAATTTGCGACATTTAGTCGTATTCTTGGTTTAATATGAGTTTCATAGATGACGCAAATGTCAATACTCTCGTCCTGCAGAAACTGACGAAACTCCAACATGTGGCAATAAATGCCATTGGCATTCCATGTTGCAGTCGCAAAATGTTCTAAGCTTCTATTCCGGGCCATGCACAGGTTTCATCCGTTGGTAGGTGAACGATTCCGATCGCTGCAATGGCTGCTATTATGATGAGAGTGGGCAAGATAGCGAGTGTCCTAATAACTTCCTCGAAGACAGTCCTGAGTGAATGTAGCAGTTCCGTGGTGTCCGAATATTCTATTTCAGTTCTTTGCACACTCTGGGACTGTGGGCTTGCTGTGGAAGTCCTCTTTGTAAGCTGGGCAGCAAAGCTGTTGCTTGGCACTCTGGTCTGCATAGCATCATAGCCTTCGACTCATGACTAGGAAGGCTCCTCTGGCGTCGTCGTTCACTTTTGTGCTTGATACGACGTCTGAAGCAAGCCAGATGTCGCTCCCCGCAGTTGCAGCCTTTGATGGCAGTTTAATTAGCATGTGAATACTCCCAGCTGCCGTGTTCCCCTCTACATTTCACGCACCTCGGTGGCATGGCGCAGTGGCGTGATACGTGCTACGGCATCTGGCATCTGATGCACTATGGTCGTCCCCGGTGTGCTTGCAGCTTCTCAAACATGACTACGTGTAGGCAAAATCAAGTCACGTCGAATGTCTTCCTGTGTTCTCTGTTGTCGGCGAGAATGACGACTCTCAACGGCCTAAGTTTCTGCAATCATGGGATCTTGTAGTAACCGACGACTGATGTGACGAAGCCCATTGCTTCTAGCGCTTCTTTCACTTTGTCATGGGGCAACAGTGTTGGGATGGCCCTGATGATTACCTAGATTATCTTTGGCTTCGCTGTAAGAAACGTGAATGCCTTTCGTTCCCACCATGTTCATCATTGTGAGGTAATCACTGGTGGATAATAATAACTTGAGTTTATCACTACCTGCTTGTCTCGCAGTGAAAGGTTGTTTGATATTATTCTTAATCCAGTCGTATAATGTCCTAAATTCTCCGAATATTGTAGGAGTATAGGTGGTATCTTCAGTTGTTGTTGTTGCTGCTGCTGCTGATGATGATGATGCTGTGGCACTGCGTTGACACTTTCTGGGCCAGGCTCACCAACTTGCATCGCGATGAACGTGTTTCTCGTCTCTATTGACAGTGTCTCGATGATTCGTCCCATTTTTTCCTGCATCTTAGGTGGTGGTTTCGTAAATCCACTGCCACTTGTTGCAGGTGTTTGGAATGAGTCGATGGTGGTAAATGCATCGCTTTGTCAATGTCTGTAGGTCGTAGCAGTGACCTCACTCTCCATGGTTTTTTCGGCGGAATCCGTGCTGTAATCCCTCCAGAAACCCACATTCTATCGAAGGATCGTCATACTAGAGGTACCTGTCGTCATTGCCTTGTGTATTGTATTATGTAGTGAACCGGGCACCTAGAAACGAGGGAGAGGCTTCATCCCGTCATAGACCTCAGTGGTTCACAACCCCGCAACAGATCACAGTAGTCCACCCACCCCACTGCCGCCCCACACCAAACTCAGTATTCGTCATAGCCTTAGTCGCCATAGCTGGAGCGGCCAATGCGATCACCTGAGGAGGCAAGCCCCACAGGTAGGCAACCGGCCGACTCTGAAACAGCCAGGGCACTTGCCCTAGACATGCAGCTGTGCTCTTCACCATCGTGCACTCGAATCTTCTACTACTACTACTACTACTACTATTACTAATGCTGCTGCCAGACATCATTGCAGATTCCACATACAAAAGGGAGCTTTCCCATGCTTATTCTGAAGGAGTGTGGTTATTGGGTGAGGTCCTTGGCACGCCATCGTCATTGGATAGATAGCGAAAAAAAAAAACAACAGAGCGAAAAACGGGAAATGTTTATCAAAATTTTATTATTGTGTCGCAGATGTGGCTCCTCACGCACTGTGGCTCCATATTTACTTCCTTGATGGTTGAAAGTCAAGACGTTTGAACTTTCCTTATAAAAATGATGCTGTCTTTGACTAGCACTCGTACGTTCTTGAAATTTTCACTAACGGAAAAACAATCACAACACCGAGAAACAGTTAATACAGAGTAATGACACTTCTGGAATACATGTGTTTAGGTAATGTATTTAAGTGATTAACATTGCAAGATCACAGATCAATGTCAGTGCGAGATATGCCATTGCAAATGTGAAATTCAGGTATATTAATAACCAGTGTAGCTGTCAGAATGCTGAATGCAAGCATGCAAACATGCGTGCATTATGTTGTACAGCTGCCAGATGTCAGTTGGTGGGATGGAGTTCCATGCCTGCTGCACTTGATCAGTCGATACAGGGATAACATTTCTTGCATCCACACGTGATGTGCCTTCTCCACCTAACCATAGGACGAGATTTTTAATTTCGTTCTCCATTAGGATCAAAATATTAACGGTAAGTATATCACTGGTATTAAATTTCAACGTATGAGTAAAATGTGTATAACTACTGCGTAACACAAGTGAACACACATAGTATGGCATACACTACAGTAGCATATCGAATATGTTGGCACAGCAAATTCGAATACAACCTTATTTAGGAAGGGCCACAAGGCCGAGATCCAAGCTGTTGCTTTCAATATTGGACGAGATTTACTAACAATAAAACCGAAACAAGCTCAATTAACGTCTTTAAAAGCAATTTCAAATATATGCTAACAATATCAGTAAACTGAAACTAATATTACAATTTAACAATCTAACGTACTCCCCCGGTCGTTATGACCTGTCCTTACCACTTCCCACGCATGGAGATATCTGACAGAACTAAAGTGCCTGTGAACCCAGGCCCTGTAAGGTAAGCAGATCCCGGATTGAGTCACGATTAGACATCAGAACAACAGCCATCATACATACCCTAAAATATTTCAATGAGGAAGGGGTAGCCTCCACTCTAGAACACACGAACAACTGTTACCTGTACTAAATCCTTTTATTACAGAATCATCAAGAACATTGGGTTCAAGTGTGTAGTTGGTGACGTTGGAAAATCCTCTGTAATTGGGAAGATCCTGACAGTGAATTCACAAAATAAATGAAATTAATCGTCACAAACATGAACACACAATCACGATATCGAAGCGTTCCTACATGAGAAAAGAATCCCTAGCGTAACTTACAATACAACGATCACAAAACAATTTACCCTCCAAAATATTACACTCACAACACTTCAATATGCCCTATTGTCTATGCTGTTTTAGCTGGACAATAATGTATATTTACAGATACCTTTCTCCACTTTTAAGTTCTATGAACACACATGCGATTCGTGGCTAGCATGGACACAAGGAAATGAGAAGAAAATACGTCACATAACCCCAATCTCCAACAGAAATGAAGTGCATACACAAGCTAGTGACTCCCTTACTGCTTCTGAGCAAACGCGATATTTACCGTGCTTTGTCAGCAGTGGCATATGATAACGGCGGCGCGTCGATGCTGTGCGGACCTGTAAACCTCAATAACATTCTGGCCTTGACTGTATCAGCAGTCGGAAACTGCCCTGAATTTTCGTGAGACGAAAAACTGTGTTTTTCCCAAACTGAACTATTGTCAATGTCCACTCACTTTGGCTTTGCGACCTTTACACCTCTGCCCTCTTTAATTGTTCCACAGAACGTAAATAACTCCTGTCTAAAACCGTAAACTCCACTACGGAGATGTTACGCGATTTTCAAACCCCGTGAACTTAAGTGTCCACTAGGAAGCTCTTCTACACACGGCCCTGGTCTGAAGAGACATCCCCTTCTGCTCACGGCCCCAGTCTGTATGTCTTTTTTGTTCCCCCCACTGTACCTTATGTTCATCCCCTACCATAACTTGTAGTGCCCAATGCTGATAGTGGCACGACTTGCCTCGTTTCTTGAGCCAATGAAGCTTGAGATGCGTATTGGGGGTGGAAACTATTTTCCTTCTGGCCTATAGCATTCATGTTTCGCTCCTATACTCTCAGACTCTGCCCATATACGAGCTGTCCACGCGCGACCTCGTGTTCTCCACGCCTTCGTCACGTGATATGCGAGTATTTGTTAAAAATAGCGGTGCTTTCCACTGTGGCCTGTTTTCTGTTTTGAAAAAAAGAAACACAGCGACAACGGTTTTCGTGCGTTTCAAAGACCTCCCGTTGTGATTTTGAAAGCATTTCTTTCCTAGAAGCTTTCCCAGGCATCAGGTGTGGTCTTCCTACGTGTGTTTCTGCCCCGCTGTTAACTTTATTTTGTGCGACTCAACATTTTTTCGTAAATGCAAATTCCGCGTTTTGGTCCTCTAAGAATAGCCACGTGGACCCCTGCTATGCTAAGATGTTTCTTTCCGTTCCACGCAGATGTGTGTCAGAGAAGCTCGCGCAATTGCTTATCGTAAGCTAATAATGCCTGCTTCCCACCTGCGAATGGTCAGCAATTTTTTTATGCCCCCTCTCAAAATGTGTTCCATGTTCTACTTCTCTCGATGTCTGGGAACTCCCTGCGTCCAGTTCAGTTCAAAGTGATTGCGATACTACGGGACTATTAACATGTAAAGTCTGGAATGTTTGTTAGTATCGAGTTCATGACAGCCAGGTATGAATGATTATTGTCCGTACTATGAAAATTAGTATCACTTTACTTGAAGTAGGGCATGCGTGGCATCAAACTCCTCAGCTTGATGAGTAGATTACATTTCTATATTTAAAACAGTATGTTAAAGGGCAAAATTATTCCACCACCTTACAACAAATTTAATATTTGAAATTAGTCTGAACCATCTCATGTGTATATTTTTCTCAAAAACATGTATATTACCGGAAAGTCAAAAATTGTTTATAATATACACATGGTAGAGTCTCATTAATGTGACCACCACTTACGTTCGACTGTGCAATAACCACTCACTGACTCCAGGTGGTAGTGCTAGTAGTAGAGCATATGTAAAGCATTGTCTAAATGTGTAAACGGGCCGATTTTTCTGACGTCCAAATAGCCATGCTCATTGGCTTTTGGGTCAAGCGGAGGAAGTATTTCCGAAAAGGCAAACTTCGTAAACTGTTCACACGCTGCCCTGGTTAAAGTATACCGTGTATTGCAAAATGGCGCTAATCAAAAGCGACACCGAGACAACTGTGGTGCAGCACATGCAGAAGATGACAGTGGTGAATAACAGCTGTAGAGATGTG
Organism: Schistocerca piceifrons; assembly: GCF_021461385.2. Lineage (NCBI taxonomy): Eukaryota > Metazoa > Arthropoda > Insecta > Orthoptera > Acrididae > Schistocerca > Schistocerca piceifrons. The sequence goes on from NC_060149.1 coordinate 648,076,538, forward strand.
TACGGACGAATAGATGTGCAGCTGTGGAATGACTGACCGACCAGATGAATCAAGGAGCTACCAATAGTGTCTCCTCAACGACCGTTCAGAGAAGGTTGCTACGTATGGGCCTCCACAGCAGACGCTTGGTTCACGCACGCATGCTAACTGCTGTTCATCGGCGACGAAGGCTGGAACTTGCACGCCGTACTACAAGTAGATGTCCACTGGGTGGCGACAGGTGGCTTTTCAAGATGAATGACGTTTTATACGCCATCAGACTGACGGCCGTCGGCGTGCACTGCGTGAAATTTCTGAAAGCGAACACCTTGCAACAATCGTCGAAAGACTTCAGACAGAAGTAAGGAGCGATATCGTCTGGGGAATGTTTTCGTGGCATTCCCTGGGTGATATCGTCATTCTGGAAGACACAATGGATCAACACAAATATGCATCTATCCTTGCGGACCGTGTCCACCGCTACATGCAATTTGTTTTTCCTCGGCACGATGGCATCTACCAGCAGGCCAATGCAACGTGTCACATAGTTTACAGTATACGTATGTGGTTTGAAGAGCACCAGGATGAGTTTACCGCCGGCCGCTGAGGCCGAGCGGTTCTAGGCGATTCAGTCCAGAACCGGACTACTGCTACGGTCGCAGGTTCGAATCCTGCCTTGGGCATCGATGTGTGTGATGTCCTTAGGTTAGTTAGGTTTAAGTAGTTCTAAGTCTAGGGGACTGATGACCTCAGAAGTTAAATCCCATAGTGCTCAGAGCCATTTGAACCATTTTGATGACCTCAGATGTTAAGTCCCATAGTGCTTAAAGCCATTTGAACCATTTTTGATGAGTTTACTGCACTCCCCCGGCCACTGAAGTCCCCGGAGTTAAACCTAACATAGAATCTGTGGAACCATTGCGATCGGACTGTTCGCACCATGATTATTCAGTCGAGAAACCTAGTGCATCTGGCCACGGCACTGGAGTCGTCATGGCTCCAGATCCCTGTCAGTGCCTTCCAGAATCTCTGACTCTCTTCCTGCCCCACCGTGCTGCAGGATTTTGAAAAATCATTACGTTAATGTGACTGGACAGTGTACTAACACTACAGTTAACTTTGCAAAAAATTGAAACAATGTGTTTCAGTACTATAGTAATAGATGTAAACTAAGATATCCATAGTCCTCATTTGCCTCAGTATTTTTGATCTTATATTCTTCAACTTGAAAATCTGTGATGCAAGAGTTGGCACGTTTGTCTTGTAAGAGCTCTCATTTGTTAGTGTATTAGCATATGGAGTGGGAGACATACAAGGGTATTAGCATATGGAGTGGGCGACATACACTGATGGAGCAAAACATTGTGACCACAGCCCTCTGTGAGACTAAATGCCACCTGGTGGCGTTGCGTGAGTGTGACGTAATGAGGACACCAAATGAGCGGAGAAGAGAAGAATGAGAAATCATTCGAGCGATATAGGCTACAAATAAAGAAAAAAATGGAAATGATCGTATGGCTTTGTTGGCCGGGAGGCCACATTCGGGGGAGTTCGGCAGCCGTATTGCAAGTCCTTTTTAGGTGACGCCACATCGGCGACTTGCGAGTCAGTGCTGATGAAAATGATGATAAAGGACACACAACACCCAGTCCCCTGCCGGGAATCAAACCTGCACCCCCTGCGTGGTAGGCGGTAACGCTACGGCTACGCTACGGAGGCGGACTACAAATAAAGAAATCCACTGACTTCGACGAAGGCAGACTGTTTTGGCCCTGTGCCTAGAAATGAGTTTTTCGAAACCGCCGATGCTGGTCGGCTGTTCGCGTGCTACTGTACGAGTGGATAAAGGACGGTGAAAACACTAATTGGCGATAATGTTTTGGACGTCCACACCTCATCACAAAACATGGAGTTCGGAAATTTTACCTCTCTGTAAAGCAGGAAAGGTGGCGATCTGTGGCCGACCTAGCACAGTTCTAGTGTAGGTACAAGTGTTTCGGGACATACCGCTCAGTACACATTGTTTAATACAAGGCTCTGCAGCAGAAGACATGCTGACCTATCGACGTCACTAGTTACGATTTCAGTGGGTACTGATCATGGAAACTGCGCAGTGGACCAAAGAAAACGTGTTGCCTGGTCAGATGAATCACGTTTAGTGTTAAGGTGATGGTCACGTCCTGATATGGTGTCATTTAGACGAACGGCTACTCCAAAAATGCAGAGCGCCACGGACGCAGTCCGGTGTGGCAGTATTATGCTATGGGGGACGGGACCTATTGTAGTATTCGAAGAGGAGGGACTACATGAACATTACTACCTCTATCCCTTCATATTTGATGTCTTCCCGGATGGCGATGGCATCTTCCAGCGCGATAAGTGTCCATGTGACAAGGCCTGGATCGTAGTGCAGCTTTTGAGGATCATGGTAGTGAACTTACGTTGATGTTTTGCCCACCAGGTTCGCCTAATATGAAGCCTATAGAACGCATCTGGGACACTATCGGGAACACGAAGTGGACGTAAATTTTGTGACTGACGTAGTAATTATTGTTAATCATTCATTACAAAACGAAAGTAGAATCCGAAAAGTAGATCGTTTTGAATGAAATAACCTTGATGTATACTGTAACTGGTAAATTAGCTAGCCAGCAGTTACATCGTAATAATTAGGGAAAGAGATGGAAAAACGTTTTTTAAAGACTTTTCTGAACATAATTGTTAAGTAAATATGGATGAATAGTATCACAAAAACTATGGTTTGCTATAACCTTATACACAATCGCACATAAATAAAATATATGAAACCGGGATTCGTCACGGTAACTACTTGCGAAGTGTCATTGCAGCTGTATGTGTGCTGACGGGTCCTTATCTTTCCAGTTATGACATCCAGAGGCTTATTGGTATCCTGCATCGTAATTAGATGATAGGGTCGGAAAAGTGAGAGAACAAATATTTTCATGTTGAAGGTGTTTAGTTACATTTTCTTATAGTTACCAATGAGTAACTGGGTGGAAAACTCATACGGGATGTCGTACGTTAAGCTTGTAATGTTCCCTCTCCTTTTCAGAAATTGAAGAATGACTGCTGTTGACGTCCAAGTGGTCAAACCACTGAAAGTAGAAGCGTTTTCACTGCGCAATGCAATTATCCCACGGTCGGCAAACAAAAAGTTTGACTGAACGCCCCAGATCAACGTCCGCCAACAAATTGGTTTAATAAGGGTCGCCAGCCTCGCATTGAGCCGCAAGAGAGGTTTAATTAATCGCAATTGCGGCATCGCTGATTTAGCTCAGTTGCTAACTAACTGCACCCAGTAAACCGCTGATCCGGCCACTGGATTGGAAATTATGGAACGCTTGCAGCCTCTGTGTAAGCGATTATTGCTATGTAGAAACGTTCTTGGTTGCCTAGAGGGAAAACAGTCACACTAATAATAACACGTCTATAAACCCAGTCACGTCCGTTTTCTCAACCAACGCTTTCTCTTGTTTTTTACAAGTCCTGCATCGTAACTTAAGTCTGCTGCCGAAAAGTGAACCACAGCTCTGCTCCTGTTGTTGCCACTTTCACATTCGCCTTCTTTCTGTGGAACCGAAATCTTCGCTCTGAGCTCCTTCTTCGCGCTCAAACTAGAATTCTACTAAGCACTAGTGTCTGCAATTCTCGCCTTTGGAAATGCGAATCTGACGAAATAACTATCATCCCCTCTCATCGCTGTCCAGGACGCCAAACCTGACCTGTTTATCGCGGCTTCTCGGATTCAAGTGTAGAGTGCAGCTCCAGAAAATTTTTCAACATCCGCCTTCTCAATCACCACTACCTCTTCCACGTATTACGCTTCTTTGCATAATATTGTCTCCTGGAAGGACTTTCCATCACCAGCGTTCTCAACCGTACCTCATCAAAAAGTTTCTCTTGGCATTATTGGACATACCGTGAGTTTTATGCTGGCGACAGTTTCTTGCGGAAGTCTTCTGAGAGCACCGGAGCTTTCATCCAAGGATGTAGCAAAAAGCACTCCCAGATTAATAGCCAGATTGTTGAACTAACTAGAATGAAAAATTCCATCTCTAAATGTGATGCTTCATACTCTGTCTGCCATATAAGCCGAACCATTTGTTTTTATTGTGCATCTGGATGTTGTCTGGTCACATATCTAGAAGAATTTTACACAATTGTGTATTCTGTATAAATAGTCTTTAATCTAGATTACAGACTTCAGAATGCCAGTGTTACTTCTCACTCTAGAAAATAATAGGAATCACTGCAGTGAACCATAATTATGTTCATCTAGATCCACTATTCGACATTTGTCCTGTCGTGGAAGTAGCCAAAAGCAGTAAGCTATTCTGAAAATTAGTCCAACTCTGTAGCTGAACGGTTGCATTGCGTACTTGCTCATGAAAGACCTTCCCTCATATCTAGTATCAGCATCGTGAGTTCTGCGTAGCAAGATGGTAATAAGATCCACTTTTACCCCGTGCGGGCAACTGAGAAGTTATATGAAGAAGAAGTACTTTCTGTAGTTTCGTAAACCAGTGTTAAAGATTGAGAAATCGAGTTATGTTATAATACCCCTGCAGTGGCCCAGTCGAACGATGCCTAATACTGAGTATGAACCTTGGAGTCCAGCAGTAGTATCATTAATCTTGCTGAATCAAACATGACGCGGTTAGAACTGCTCTGGACCACGTCGCTCGCCGACACTGTCCGATAAGCCTGACTCTAAACAACGGTTGTCACTTCATTGCCTTCACTGATGCCTAGAATTTCCGTTGCTCGCCGCTCTACTCGTCTTCCTTTCGACACACTTGCACTACCAGCTCGTCCTTTCTATGCACTGTCGTTGCGCATACTGAGTTCGGGCATTGGCTTTCTACATGGATTCTCTTCAGTACATAGTTGGTCAGGATCACAGCCCAATCGCGACGTTAGGACTGGAACTTGTGAAAGTGTTCTTGCTGCCACTGCATTAACATTTTTGATTTGATAAACATCGACACACCTACCACAGAAGCGATTCCACGGTTTTTCAACAAGACTCTATATGATGCAATGACAAGGGATCCCGTTTTAGCTTTCTTTTTCTTTAGTTTAAAAAGAGAGGTACCAAATAACTCCATTCTGAAAGTGGTAGTTATTGTTTAAATGATTAACTTGACGAAGATGGATGTAATAGAAGTAATTAAACAATATTTCAATTGAAGGGCTTTCGTCGTCTTGAAAAGGAAAATCGAATCCCACTATCATTAATATGTTTGGGGAAGGGGGAGAACGCCTTCATTGTTATCACGGCCATGTGCCTGAGGCCGTGGGTCACCGTACATTCTCCCACAGGCAATTCCATGAGTGTGCATGGTTATTCTTCAACGTGGCCTAGAGTGGAAACCTGAGAGATGACAGCCTTTGTCAGTATACAGCCATTTCCCCTTAAAATGTTCCAAAAAGAGTGCCGAGAATATAAGGTCCCTACGTGGTCAGGAGCTTCACGCTGCCGGATCTCCTCCACTGCTACGGAAATTCATTTTAACAGCAGAATTAAAAGTATGCCACAATAGTCGACACCGCGGTTAGACGATTTACCTACCTCAGGATGACATGAAGTTATTCTTCCCTCGTGTTTTCCACCATAAATGCCCACGAGCCGCCGCGCAGGGTAGCCAGCCGTGCGGTCTAGGCTGCCTTGTCAACGGTGCGCGCTGCTGCCCCCGTCGCAGGTCCGAGTCCTCCCTCGGGCATGGATGCGTGTGTTGTCATTAGCGTAAGTTAGTTTAAGTTAGATTAAGTAGTGTGTAAGCCTAGGGACCGATGACCTCACCAGTTTGGTCCCATAGGAATTACCACAAGTTTCCAAATTTTCCCACGAGCCCTAGTACCTGTTGTGACCTCACATATATGGAAGGTGTAACTGTCATCCTGTGGTGATCGGAAAGTAGCTATCTCTTCGTCTAAACTGTTTTGAAGCACGTCTGTATGTCTAATAGTAGGCATCAACCCAAGTGGTTTCTTTTTCCATCGACCTCGGACATACAGTAAGTTGTAAGAGATTAGTGTTTAACGTCCCGTCGACAACGAAGTCATTAGAGACGGAGTGCAAGCTCCTATCGGGGAAGGAAATTGACCGTGCCCTGTCAAAGGAACCATCCCGGAATTTGCCTGGAGTGATCTAGGGAAATCACGGAAAACCTAAATCAGGATGGCCGGACGCGGGATTGAACCGTCGTCCTCCCGAATACGAGTCCAGTGTACTAACCACTGCGCCACCTCGCTCGTTGGACATACAATAAGCCCCATAGGCAGTGTACATATAGAGGTATCTCCCTCCCCATCAGAGTCGTCTGGTTGTAGGTCGCCTCGCACAGATAGCGAACCTTCTGCAACACAATTGATGGAGAACTGTTAGTATCTTTTAACGTCCACGTTTGTCGCACACCTTCCTTGCCACGGCACTTCGGCTTATCTAGGAAGGCCGTACATTCTTTTTTCACTAGGGACACATTCATTTGGATGCAGTATGTCCGGTACTCTGAAACTATGGGTGCACCTAAGCTCGTTTCACGCAAATCATCTATGCTCGTTCTTCATTTTTATGCACAGTATACTGTAATTCCACAGTTTCCAAATGGTGAATCATGAAACAGTTACCTCTAACAATTAGCTTAATCTTCGAGGCGCTAAGATAGATGCAACATACAGTAACACTACGCAGCACATTCATTCTAATAACATAGTAACAACTGCTTGGAGGCTGGTTTTGAGGGAGAGAAGAGGGGTGGTATGTATCATCCACGATGAGTGATATGCCTCTTTTTGCTCTCTCTCAAATTAGAGGATCCTCTCTGTGGAGGCTATGGGCACAATGGCGTTAGATAATTTAAAATGTGTTTCTTGTAAACACGATTACAAAGGTCTGTCCTAAGCTAGACGTTTGGATTCCTCCACATGTATTCTGGGCCCATTAATGTGATTGCCCAGACCACCACCAATTAGGCCAAATTAAGGAAGGATCAGCCCATTATCACTTGGCTGGAGAGTGTTCCTTATTCCTCGGAAAGTGGAGAATTGGCGCTGGCGTTTATAATAGCGACCAGCAATAGCCAGGGGTTCTGCCAAGAAATGATATAATGGGAGCCGTCTAAAGGGTGAGGTTTCTTAACTTTTTTTACCCCTACATCTCCGTTGAGCATGTTGGATCCCTGAGTCAGCTTTCGAATTTCATATCGTTTGTACTTTCCTCCTCGACACATTCACCATACAATATCAGTACATCGTGGTCTGGCGGCTTTGGACTATTTTGTTTCCATATGGATCTCTTCACCACGACTTCTTCCTTCGATGGGGATGGCGATGATTTTCTCACTGTGGAAACACTGCTCACCTTTGGTCTACATACCTGTACAGAACTTGCAGCTTTATAAGTATTTCGTTTGTGGCTTTCACTTGAGTTGTATGTTTATTTATGGCTTTCTCTTTTTGTATGGCTGCCTTTACGGGAACACCTTCTTAGCAAGAGCACATGCACATTATAATGTTTGTGGCAGCTTCTGCTGCTAGAGTTTGCAATGAAGATTCCATTCCTGAAATGATGTTTTGACCTCCGAGATCTCAAATTGTTTGTGACATATGAGGAATATTGTGAATATTTCGTACTGGTTTTATCATTTGTGCACAGGCGGAACTGAGTATGCTACGTATAATCCATTTTTCTCGCGATTGGAGATACAAATTGATCTCCTCTCAGGTTTGAAGAATAATTCAATACTTTAGCTATATTTTGTATGCATCATTGTATGACCTAACATTCACAAAATGTAAACTCAAAGCGGTGTCAATATTTCATTGCAAACTGTTTGAATTTCGTGCAGTAGGTTACTTAATTTTGAAATATCAGAATAACTATGGCAGTTAACGAAATGATAGGCAGTTCTTAATAGAGCCGATGAGTGGCGCAAAGTTTCTTTAAAACCGTCTGAGAAACATTGCGGAGCAGTTGGCTTGGGCATGTGCATGTGTTCAAGTAATTTAGCTGGTCTGCCACGTGCGGTGCTGAATATTACGCTGTGTGACATCTTCGACATACTAGCTTTCCGTCTTCACTCCCAGCTAGCTAGCAATCAGCGTGCCAGCTAGCAACCTTACTCACTGTGAGACGAGCATTTGGGTTATCGCTCTAAGATTGTAGACATCCATTCATGTCCTTTTCTAAATTAGAGCGACCAGTGTGTTTTCCAGTCATGTGGGGCTATTTTTTTACACAAGAGCTAGGAAAAGGGCTAATTTCTCTGATTATTCAATGCGATATTTTTATAGGAATTCCATCAGGGACTCGTGGCCCGTTCGCTTTGAGAAGTCTCAACTCTTTTTCAAAACTAGGAGAGCTTTTTTCAGTATCAACTATTTATTAGTTTGTACGTTTGTTAGTTGATACTTTAGTAGAATTCTCGTGCATGAATTCATTTTTAAATGTGTAATTTAACAGTATTTGAACAAAAGAGAATGTGTCTCAGGAGAAGAGTTATTGACATATTAAACATATCTTGTATTTTTGACTCACATTGTACGATGACAATCACAGCCGCTTTCGAATATACGTCTTAATATATAATAGGCAGAATTTACATTTACCGCCTATTGCTTACACAGGGTGTCGCAAGAGAAATGGTCAATATCCAGAGATATGATAACAACGATCATTCGGAGCAAGAAAGTCTAGTAAACTTGGGCTCTCATACCTTGAGAACTATGAAAACTGCTTCATCTTCGATATTGTGAAACAAACCTCTTCTACTGCAAGCTGTATGCCTATAGTATTTTGGGAGGAGGAAGTACGAGCTAAAACAATAAAAAATTGTCCAGTCAACATGCATACCTTAACACCTATGAGCACTTGTTCGGCAGGGATGTGTTTCACTTAGAGAAGATGAACAAGTGGTCATAGTTCTTAAGGTATGCACTATAGACAACATGTCTTTTAGACATTTTTTTTCTTGCTGTGGTCCTTACAACACCTTTCAAAATATGGAAAGCAAAGACTTTGCCGTAGAAGAGTTTTCTTTCGCATTACCGGAGATAAAGAAGTGCTCATAGCTCTTAAGGCATGCATTTTAGAGCGCATGCTTAGTAGACTATTTTGCCTCGAATGATCGTTCCTGTCCAATCCCTGAATATTGACCATTCCTCGTGGGACGCCCCATAGAATCTAAAGATGGCCAATGTTCGTACAAACTGATTATAACTGTCTTTATATTATGAGACTGCGACTAAAATCAATAGAAGTGTATTTAATAGCATGTTTCGTTGGTAAACATGTACAGCAGCAGTTCTAACAAGTATTATTTTGCTTTCCTAACTGTAAGAGTACTTCAAATCGAGGAAGATCTTCACGAGACATGTTGGTCTATACTGCTCAATAGTCATAAACGATGATCATGTCATATGGTTTGGAGCAATAAATATCACCTACCATTGATGATGATGATGATGTACTAATAAAGTGATATCAGCTTTACGAAAACCTTCTGAATTTTCGGTAGGCTTAGAACAGGGAAAGCAAAATAGTGGCATCTAATATTACAATATCCTGTCTCTTGACTTTAGTTTTAACACCAGACTTACCTACAATGGATAAGGTGGAAGGTTTCTACGAGTTGTGTGGTCCGCATTGCTATCGTCAGGGACAATGAGTCTCCTTCAGTCCTCTCTATCAGCTTTTGTGGGTTCTCTTTTGAAGTGAGAGACAAACATGCTCTAAATACAACACAATGCTATACTCCCGACACAATACGTACGAATGATTTCCTTTTTGTTTTATGTGAAAATATGTTATATTAAAATTAGTTCTGTAAATTGTTATTTATGTTTATGTTGATTGTAAACACAGTTTATCAAATTTTTAAAACTCGTTGTTTCAAGAATAATACCTAAAAGCACTGCACACTTATTGGTTCTTGTTCAGTGGTTAGGTAAAGTAATAACTTTGTACTGTAAAGATAACAGGTCATCTGAGATTAAATTCTAAGCTAGGGAACCACCTTAGTTAGCGGAGCTGACAGGGCACGGCGAGTGAGCCAAGCATGTGTAAATGGCAACATTCTGTTACGAGGTATCACATCGCGCAAACGTGCAGGGCAGAGTTGATACACACCCTCATTAACGCTCTCTGAAGAACTGCCAGCGCTCCGCTCAACAGAATCAGTAACTACGTTTGTGCACAGGCAATCTTGAGCCATTGACTATCATGTGTGAGCGCTGTATCGATTATGTGGACGGTATTACCAGCGCCATCTCACGACTGCCTGCAGCTCCTCTTCATCATATCAAGGCAATGTATGCGCTACCAGTAGATCTGTCTTAAGGCATGGACTGGTGAAAATATTAATTATTTTGAAGTATACTACTTAGTGAACATATACTGAAATTTCAAATCGATTTGCACATTGTTTCTAGCGTTTCGGATCACTGTTCTTTCTTTGTAAGTGCATAAAATTTACGCCGATAAATTGTAACTTTACACTGCATGTGTACTTACGGACTGGTCACTGTTTTTATTCCATTTAAATTAAAACCACGCAGAATAAGGATTTTAATGCTCTCCCATTTCAATGCACTTCTCTCTATCCTTGTGTATGTATTAACACTGAAAGAGTATGCACTTTCTTAGACAAAATGCTATCACAGTCATTTCCAGGTGAAACAGATGAGTTTGACGACGCATAGCTACGTCAGTTATTACGTGTAGAAAGTAGATAGGGGCGTTGCGAACAATTTCACTTATTGCAAAAATCTTTGCATTGTACCATGAAATCAGGTGGGTCTTTGCCTCCTCTCATTCCTTACTTGGTACATATTTAGCAAGAGCTTCTGAGGATGTGACTGGAATTTAGCTACATAACTTCTATATTTACCCGATTTGAACTAAATGTTGTCACTTCGCCTTTCAAGTAGGATGCAAAGTGACCGTCTAACGCCTCTGCCAAATACAAACACATTACTTTCTTAATAAGCTTTTGAATGTCTAATATGGGTGCAACGCAGCCTCCTCCGGGCACATTACGTTAGCTTGTGGGGTATTTAAACGTAGGGCCCAGGTTTGATCTGTAGGATTATGACCTGAAAGTAGATTATTATTACAACTTAATTAATTTTCGGCACTCTGATTGTTTGATTAGTAGCAGAACTCACATCCGTTGGTCGCATTTGCATCTAACGATGATCGCGTGCCCCAACAAATGTCGTCACAGTTATGGCCTTTACAACTGAAAAAAGGTTAGGGTTTAACGTTCTGTCGACATCGAGGTCAATATAAACGGGCCATTATTACGGGTATGTACTATTAATGACTGAGAAATTATTCAATAATAATTTTCAAGTTAAGTTTCACGGCTTTTTTGGAATTTATTACCGAATAGCACTCGCTTTGTTTTCGATCTCTTACCCGTAAATTTTTGAAATTACGATTATTTTACTTACATAAGCCCATTATCACCGATAACTGTTCTGTTTATTTGAAATAATCAACGTAAGATACATTCCGTACAAATCACTCGCGATATCATTTCATCTCTCGACTGTTAACTAAGTGTTATATCCACTTTCATGTCTTTAACGAGACCACCTGCCTCTCGTACATACTCTTGCCCTCGACTCGAAAGACTCCTCGCAGCTGACTCAAACAATGGCTATTGTCTGCAACAAGGTATATTAAACGTACACGGCAATAGAAATATGGAGCTACATTAACATCTGCTTCTTCATCAAACGAGTGAGTTGTTTTTCACCTTAACTATCGTTTATTTCGTCCTAATGAGTAATACATCTATCATGCCACTTGATTCAATTTATTCAAATGTGTACTGAACCATCCCGACAGTAAAATGAACGAGTAACGTATCACAGCGTCTGTGGTGCTTTGCATTTGCCGTATAATCATGGTGCTGCACCGCGCTACGCAGCCTCCCTGTGACGTCAGGGGGCTCCAGTAAATAGCTGGAGTCCAAGTTGATTTTTATAGAAGAACTTTTCGTTCTCCAAAAATGTCATAATTCTTGAGCATAAAACATGTTCCACAATTTTAAAACAGTCTGATGTCAATCTTATAGGACTAGAATTATGTGCCTCTATCCTACGATCCTACTTGAAAATGGGACTGACCTGCGCTTTTTTCCAGTCGGTAGGTTCCCTTCTTGCTCCAGCGATCTACGATAAATTGCTGCTAATCTGGATGTTGCTAAGCCCACAAATACGGACAGTTCTCTGCCATGAGGCAAGCGGGACAAACACCACCGGTTTGGCGTACACAACAACCGCTCGAACCTCCTCTGCCGCTCGGAGTGGCCGCGCAGTTAGAGTCGCCATGTCACGAATCGCGCGGCCCCTCCCGCCGGAGGTTCGAGTCCTCCCTCGGGCATGAGTGTGAGTGTTGTCCTTAGCGTAAGTAAGTTTAAGTAGTGTGTAAGTCTAGGACCGATGACCTCAGCAGTTTGGTCCCTTAGGAATTCACATACATTTGAACCTCCGATACACCGCTCGTCGGGAAAATGAAGCTCATGGGGCAGCTGTAAACTCTGTAGACTTTTGTGTAGCAAACGTCATCTGATTTAATGGTGCAATTAGATCCTGATGTCAGTCTAGTCTTAAAGCGATTGTTCTTGATTGAGTCTTGTTCGGTCGATCTACATCTGTTGTGCTACATATTACTGCAAACTAATTCAGTTGTGGAAAGGTAAAGAGAATGTGGCGTTGTTTGCTGTTCCCATGGTGTGGAGGGAGCCTAAGGACTATGTTACTGATTGTTATTTCTGTCTAACAAAACTTCAGGGTTTTACAAACAAAAAGTTGAAGAGGCACATTGTTTACCCAAACCTGCCTTCAGCGAGAATGCCAGTGCAGCATTCCGACAACCTTCCAGTACCTTCAAGAGGTCGCGTTCAAATTCCGAGTGACAGTGAAATAAGTAGTACTGAAGAAATCACAGATGATGATTCTTTATATCACTGCACAAGTGAGTCATCGCCACATTTTTTAACACAGGCAGATTTAAATTATTTAGTACGTGATCTAGGACTAAGTAAATAAAAGGCGCAGCTCCTTGGTTCAAGATTACAAGAGCACAATCTACTGCACCAAAGTACTAAAATCAGTGTGTTCAGGCACAGAGAACATGCCTTTATTTCTTATTTTCCAACTGACGAAGCACTGACATTTTGAAATGACGTTGCTGCCCTGATGAAAGTGCTGAACTTCACTTATATTTCACAGGAGTGGAGACTTTTCAGAGATGCATAGAAAACAAGTCTGAAGGATGTTTTGCTCCATAACGGAAATCAAATACCCTCTGTTCCAGTAGCTTACGCTAGTTTGACAAAAGAGAATTACGAATTCGTACAAAGGATGCTAAATTCATTAAAATACAATGAACACAAGTGGAAAATATGTGCAGATTTCAAGGTAATTGCTATGGTACTGGGAATGCAACAAGGCTACACAAAGTATGCCTGTTTTCTTTGCGAGTGGGATAGTCGAGACCGAAATTCTCACTACGTGAAAAAGAAATGGCCTAGGCGAAGGTGGAAAGTTGGCGAAAAGTATGTACATCGTGAAAGTCTGGTAGCTCCTGAATATATACTACTTCCACCGCTTCACATCAAACTTGGCCTGATGAAACAATTCGTGAAGGCCATGGATCCAACAGGCTGTGGGTTTGCGTATCTAGCTACCAAATTCCCCCGTCTTTCAGCTGCAAAAATAAAGGAAGGTGTATTTGTGGGCCCACAAATCAGGGAGCTGCAGAAAGATGCAAATTTTGAAGCATGTTTAACTGATAAAGAAAAAACCGCATGGGACTGTTTAAAGATGGTGTCGGAAAACTTCCTTGGAAGAAGAAGAGCTACTAACTACAAAGCAATGATGAAGGATATGATCAAAGCATATCAGTATTTGGGGTGCAATATGTCTTTGAAGGTACATATGATGGACTCTCATCTGGACTACTTCACAGAGAGTTGTAGTGACGTATCGGATGAACATGGGGAAAGATTCCATAAAGACATTTCGACCATAGAAAGGCGCTATGAAGGGAAGTGGGTACATTCTGTGTTGGCAGATTATTGCTGGAATATCATTCGAGAGAAGAAAGATTCACAATACAAGAGAAAAAAGTGATGTGCATTACAAGGCAGTGGCTCATTGTTTGTCAATTTTCTGTAATTTCTTATGTCAAATAAATGCTTCAAAGTGTATACACAAAGGTTACTGTGTTATATGTTAGATCCCACCCTCCATTAATGTGATGAACTTATAACATCATAAAGATGTGCATTTGTTTGTCGAATTTCACCTCACGTTTGCTGCACTATATCAGAAACTGAAAAGAGAAATAAAATTGCGATTATTCATAAACTATCCCTGACAGAAAAAAACCAAAAACAGTTTTCAATTCAGCACTCAAAATACAACTAAGAGCACAATATTTTTTATCAGAAATAGAAAAAAGGTTTTTTTTGTAGAACAGTGATAATTAGTACCGAAAACTGATACAAGGTAAGGTAGATGATAATTCTCGTGGAAGCTAAAACGTTCCAGTAATCATGGGGGCGCCAACGAGTCGTCTTGGAATAATTGTGAATGTGTGGATACGATCTACGATTGACTTCAGTATGAAATATTGCAGCATTTAATAAAAATGTAGTGTTGATAAAGTTCCCACTAACTGAGCGCGTATTTCACATGTGACCTATCTTAACAAGTAACACAATACTACCTCTGCATGTTACATGCTACAATTTGCTGTACACCCATACCTGTTAAAGGTGGTGTTCTCCGTGTCTTTCTCACATTGGGAGGCAATACTGCACTCCTCTCTGTAGCCAGTTACGAATTCTGTCATACACCACCGGATCACGTCGTAAATTCTTGTTAAGTCTCTCCAGTTCACTGCTGCAGTTCTTCAACAGTATCAGGGAGAATGCTGCACACTTCACGTCTGAGAAGGTCCCAGACATAAAATCCAGAGGAGTGAGTTCAGGTGACCTTGGAGGCCAAGGTACAGGCCGTGTTTCCTCTATCCATCGTTGACCATACTGACGCGTTAGTCGCCTTATATCAGCAGAAAACAGTGGCTGTGCCCCATCATGCATGTACTACATTATGCGTAAGTTAGGATATGGGTGAAACGTATCCACACTTAGATGGGGCTTAATCGAAAACTTTGCATTTCAAATACATTTGTACTAACTACGACAATATTTCCTACTGTAGCCAGTAGCTCCATCTAATCACAAATTCGCAATTATCTCGCAAACGGCTAGTCTGCGGAACCAGGTTCTTTTTCTGTTATGGTATACTTCCACACGTGTCAGTTTTGGGTATTAATTGTGATCCACTAAGTAAATTTTCACTAAAATCTTTTTCAGTATATTAAGACTCACCTTAAATAGAAATTGTTTCTTACCTTAATACACGGTCCATTCACATTAATATGACCATCGCTTATGTTTGACATCAACGTGCAATAATCACTCACAGACATCAGGTGGCTGCAGTAACAGAGGAGGGTAAATAAAGCGTGTCGTGGGATGAGGAAAACAGTGCAGTCGTTGACGTAATGCAGAAACGGAGCGATACATGTGCCGTCCAGAAGGATATGATCATTGACTCTCGGACCAAGGGTGGAAGCATTTTTGATATGGCTAAGTCTGTAAACTGTTCGCGTGGCATGATTAAAGTATACCGTGAATGGCAAAATGACGCTATGGAAACCTGGCACCGAGGCAACTATGGTTCACCACGGGCCATAGATGGCAGGGATGAACTACGGCTGCAGAGATGTGTACGGGAGAAGAGACGTGCAACTGTTGAGCAACTGACCATCTAGATGAATTAAGGGACTATCAACAGTGTCTCCTCAACGGCCGTTCAGCGAACATTGCTGCGCACGGGCCTCCGCAGCAGGCGCCTGCTTCACGCACGCATGCTGACTGTTCGTCTTCGACGGAGGCTGTAGTTTGCACCCAGTACGGCAATTCGACGTCCACTGAGTGTTAACAGGTGGTCCCTTCAGATAAATGACGTCTTATGCAGCAATCTAGCATTGTTGGATCATCAGAAGGGTTCAACCTAGAGGAGGGAGCGTTATGGTCTGGGCAATGTTTTCGTGGCATTCCCTGTGTGATCCCGTCATTATGGAAGGCACAGTGGATCAACACAAGTATTTTGGGACTATGTCCATACGTACACGCTGTTTGTTTTTTTCCTCGGCATGATGACCAAGGTACCGCTGGATGGACGACCTGGTGAAGGACCTAGCAGTCCTGGGAATTGAAGACATCTGGAGGAACCGGGCACAAAATAGGAAGGAATGGAGGCAGTTTGTGGAAGCATCGCGTGGTCCCCAGGGCCTGTGATCGCTGAATATCTATCTATCTATCTCTGATGTTATCTACCAGCATGACAATGCAACGTGTCACACAGCTCGCAGTGTACATGCGCGATTCGAAGAGCACCAGTGTGAGTTTGGCTTACTCCACTGACATCAGACTCCCGGGATTTAAATCCGGTCGAGTATCAGTGGGACCACCTCGATCGGGCTGCTCGTGACATGGCTCCTCAACCGAGAAACCTAGCGCAGCTGGCCACTGCACTAGAGTCAGTACTGCTGCACACCCCTGTAGGTACCTTCCAGAACCTAATTGGTAGAGCTTCCTGCCCACCCGCACTACAAACGATTGGTATTCAGGCTTTTGACAGGTCGTCACATTAATGTACTGAACCGTGTGTTTAGCAATGAAATAGGCTTTAGGAATTTATTTCTGTTACAGACGAATATCTATACCTAATAATTTTAAAAGAAAAAAGAATAGCCCACTTCCACGATCACTAGGTTTAGATTCATTTGTAAAGGTTTAATCAAGAGCCAAAGGAAAGGCAATGTATGTCGGAGGATTCGAGGGGGAAGAGAGGGAAGCGCCAAATGATATGTCACCTGGTGGGAAAAATATTCTCCAACTAGCTCTGTGTACAGTTTAAATTCTTCGATAAGAAGGGGGTTTGTTTTGTGATCGACGGACCGTGCCTGCGACGTGCCTCAGCGACGCTGCAGCACAAAACCTTCATATAATCGTACGCGACTGTACACGAGAAGGAGATGCTATTGGAGACATAGTGCTTGAACGTGTTTGAGAAATAACAAGTAAAATGCCGAACAGAACTCAAATAATCTCACCATTTCATCTGACTTTAATTCCCTGTTGGGAATCGCCTTGAATGAATGCTATGTAACGTACCTTGAAAATTTACGGCTGTCAATTATAGCAGATATATTGATTCAGCGGAGCTAGTTAACGGAGGTATGTGCTTTTATGTTCCAGGTTAAAGAGCTCATGAAGAGCATTGACACGATGTGATCTCTCAGGTTTTCTCGGCGTGATTGATTAATAGTGCGCTACCGGGTGTACTACCGAGTTGTTATTTCCATGTTATGCACAATATTTCAACGACCGACCCGGCCTTCTTCTTTAGGTGCTGCGAGTTGTGCTGTAATGTGTACTCGCTGTCTGAACTGTAACAAGACCACGAGCTATTGTTGGTCTCGCCGCAATATTGATAGCGCAGTACGATTCCCGAAACCTGTTACGCCCTTTTATGCTCCTTTGTTACGTACCTATTACCATGTGTGGATTATAAAAATAAGATTTTAAATCTTTAGAATAACATTTTTGAAAGACAGATAGGTATAGATCCTACGAATAAAATCGAAAGGAAGGTGACGGCTACAGTCTGGAACCGCGTGACCGCTACGGTCGCAGGTTCGAATCCTGCCTCGGGCATGGATGTGCGTGTTGTCCTTAGGTTAGTTAGGTTTAAGTAGTTCTAAGTTCTAGGGGACTTATGACCTCAGCAGTTGAGTCCCATAGTGCTCAGAGCCATTTTTTTAAGGTGACGGCTCTTCTCAATGAATCAGGCATGCCACGTAACGGACATAGGTCAGGAATAGCGTTGTCGTCACAGCTATATGGCGTCCCTAAGGTAAAAAAGAGGGAATTCCTGTAAGAGCCCTACTTCGCAATATTGGTGCATCTGCATACTTACAAGGGAAATTCCCCATCGAATCCCCCTCAGATTTAATGGCAAGATGGCCTATTGGATAGCCCGTCAAAAACTGAACACAGATCAAGCATGACAACAGGAAGGTGTACTGAACTGTGGAAAAAAGAAGCAAAATAGAAACAGTGAATGGTCCAAGATCAACATGTCAAATCGAGTGACTTCGAATGCCCGTGGCGTCGTGGTCACGTGGTCCCAGTGTGGTACTCTCAAGTGAAAGATTCGTATTCAAAACTCCCTCATGCACCATCCTTTTTTTTCACAACATTATGAACTGCCCGTCCTGGCATTGACGTATCTGTTCGCTGTATTCAAATTTGTGCGTGTATCGTGGTGTAACGTCAGTTTGCAAAAGTGACGTGTAACGAAGTGCCCTCCAAACGTACGTACCTCCTATTTGTTCTACACAAGTACCACATATTACGCCCTTTGCATTCCGTTTTGGAAATTTTGATTCCTGAATTCCTCCGTTTTGACGTAGTTCACGACCGTTTATTTTATTTTATTTTTATTTTTTAAATTTCTGTGAGCGGTCAATGAGGCATCTCGCCTGCTCTCGCCACTCATCATATTTACTTGCGACGGTAATATATTCTTACCCCAAGACTCATATTCTATCATCAATGTATAGTGTGACAATTGGCAAGACTACAGAAGGAGAACAGATTCGTCAATGACTAGACGGATAGTTCATAAATTTTTGGGAAATAGGGCACGAGGGAGGTTTGAATACAGAGTGCCCGCCTTATAGTCCAACACCGTGACCACATAAACACAACGGCGTGCTCCTCGCGACTCTCTCGATGTTGCAAATCTTGAGCCTGGACCGTTCAATGTTTCTATTTTGCTTCTTTTTTCACAGTTCAGTACACCTGCTTGTTTTCATGCTTGATCTGTGTTCAGTTTTTGACGGGTTATCCACTGGACCATTTCTACCACTTAATGTGAGGATGTGCGATGAGAGTTTCTCTTGTTAGAGACAACTTACCTAACACGCATTCTTAGTTAATCATTGGGAAAGCGCAAACGCCAGATTCGCAGCTCCGTTGACTTTTTTCACCGTCTGAGTCAACTGCGGCTCCGGGATACGGATATCAACGGTCATTTTCGATGTAGTCTCCCTCTTTAAGGCAGTCCTACTTTCCGATTCCTTGGGTCTGATTGTGGTCAAGTTCAACGACTGTTTCACAGAACGCAAAATGTTATGTGCAAAGCGATGGCATTGCAATGGGTAGTCCATTATCGCCTGTCGTGGTGAACCTATATATGGGACACTTTGAAGCAAAGGCTCTAGAATCCGCCAAGTTGAAACCAACGTCTTTCTGTCAGTACACGGATGACCCTTAACTAACTCAAATAAACCTTTATGATATGATTTGTATAATACAGTCAACCGGCTGCAGCAAGATTTAACTTAAATCTTGTTGCAACCGTTTGGTTGCGTTATACAAATCATATTCTTGTACGGTTGCTGCCTCACAGTCATATTTGAAATTGTGAAACTCTTTTGACGTATAATGTACCTTAATAAAAACGTTAAATGCTCTCTTTATCTTCTTCTGCAGCCGGTAAATTTAATCAAATTCAGTACATAATGTAGCGGCAAATTGCCACACGTATAGACCGTTCGTTGCGTTTTCTGAATTGCAGTCGTGTAGTCAGTCAGCACTGCTTGAACCGCTGTTTCGGCTGTAAGTCTTTCATCCGTTACCAAGTTGAGTAGCCGACTGCTGCCTGTACCATCTCGTTACACTCACTGGCGGTGTTAGAGTACTAAACATATTTCTTTTTTATGTAAGATTGTTAGCGTCGTTTTATGGTTACTTATCGTTATTTTCTCATTTTCTTTTGCAGTTCGTTCACCATGTGTGTTGCCGACTGGGCGGTCAGTAAATGTGGTCAACCGAAATACTCGATGCCAGCCGTTTTACCGCCTAACACAAGGGTTGCTGGAGCTGCTGTTCGCCGTGTTCTCCACTGCCGTGGAACTTGTGTCATCTCATGGAACAGTGCCGTCGGGAAATCCCTCGAAATGTGCTGCGCCAACTCTGCGCGCGGTTCTGGATGCTCTACAATATTTTCTGTCAACATTATCTTCTGTGATGCATTCAGGGACAGCGTAGAGCAGCGTCTTACACAGGCCGGCAATGAGACGCAACAGTGGATAATGAGAGTGTGAAGTATCCTTTCTTATCTCTTCATTTTAAGCATGTGTTAATGGAAGATGACTTCTCACCTTCGGTAAGTTTCCTTCTTCTGTACATTGTGGTCAATATATGCGCTATTTCTCTTCCTTCTTGGATGCTAAATCAATTCACGATTGGTCCTAAACTTCCCCCACTTGGTTATGTTATTCTCGCAAAAGAAAGTTTTGTGATGTAAGGTGCTTTAATTGGGGGTGGAAACCCGGTGGTGGCGCAATACTATGCCTGTGAGACAGATTCCCTGTACGGATTGTTAATCTGTTATTCATTTAATGAGATTCCAGACTGTATTTGATTATTCGCATCCAAAGTGCAGTCTCAATTAATGTTGGTCGATAACGAATTTGGAGATATACAGGATGATTATAATTAAAGTTAAAATTTCAAAACGCTGTAGAAATAACACCACTGGTCAGAATGACGCCATGCAGCGGAATATTGTCGGAGAAGGGGCAAAACGTATGTCAGAAAATAATAAAGTGAAAATTGATCACTAGATGGCACTGTATGTGTCAGAATACGTACATGAAAACACCTGCCATGCGCACGACCCATTGAAGTTGGTACAGGGTGTCCAGAAAAGGACTCCCTGATTTCAAAATTAAATATCTCGAAAACTAAGATCGGTAGAGGAATGCAGTAAACGGTATGTTTATTGTGAAAGCTGTAAGAATTTTATACAGCAGTTTGAAATAATAGTTACAAAAGCTGCTAACAGATGGCGCTGTAATCGCTATACGTAATGCCTAGTATAAATAGTGATCCGAAGCCCAGAGCGATCAGTTCCACTATTGAAACGTGAAAGGAGGTTAGCGTACCGAAGGAAGAGATTAAAACCATGTACTCCATTGAACAACGCGTTTTTCTGCTGCTGGAGTACCACAGGTTAGAAGAGAGTCCTACTGCAACAAGGCGAAGTTTTCAAGCACGATTTAATGTTCCAAAAGGACCCGATGCGAAAACCATTCGTACGCTCTTCGAAAAATTTCAACGAACAGCCAGCGAAACTGATGATCTAGTGGGGCATGTTAGCCGCAAGTACACCGCAGTTACGCCTGAAAATATCGCCACAGTTTCTGGAATTATTCAGCGAAATCCAATGTCATCCGTCCGTAGAATTGCATCTGAGACTGGTTTAAAGCGTTCCAGCACGCAGAAAATACTGAGAAAGAGCCTACACATGTTTCCATTCAAAATTCAAACGCACCAGGCCATACCCGTACGAGCTGTGCAACAAAGGGTTGCCTTTGCTAATCAGATGCTCACAATGATTGATAGTGAAGGATTTTATGTTGGCTGCATCTGGTTTACAGATGAAGCACACTTCCACCTGAATGGATACGTGAATAAGCAGAACCGGCGATTTTGGGGTTCCGAAAAGCCATATTGGTGTGAAGCGAAACCCCTGTATTCTCTTAAAGTTACTGTGTGGGCTGCAGTATGCAGCAGAGGCATTATTGGCCCTTTTTTTCATTCGAGGAACGGTCACTGGTGCACGTTACGTTGCAATTTTGGAACAATTTGTCGCCACACAGCAAGCGTTAGAGGATCGACCAGGTACTGAATGGTTTATGCAAGATGGAGCCCGACCACATCGGACCGAACAAGTGTTTCGCTTTCTTGAGGAATACTTCGGGAATCGAGTCATTGCTTTGGAATATCCCAAATTTACTGGTGCAGGCATGGATTGGTCTCCATATTCGCCGGATTTGACTCCCTGTGACTTTTTTTTGTGGGGCACAGTGAAAGACATGGTCTACCCGAAGCATCCCGCCACGCTGGACGAGCTTGAATCGGCGATGTCGCTGACATGTGAATCCATTTCGGTTGAGACACTACGAAATGTGATGGCGAATTTCATTCTTCATTTGCGCCACCTCTGTAGTGCCAATGGTGAACATTTTGAAAACATTGTGATGTGATTTTTTGCAAAGATTGTTTTCATACGATTATTTCACTTATGTATGCTGATATGAGCTGTACAGCGTACAGCGCCATCTGTTAGCAGCTTTTGTGACTATTATTTCAAACTGCTGTATAAACTTCTTACAGCTTTCACAATAAACATACCGTTTACTGCATTCCTCTATCGATCTTTGTTTTCGAGATATTTAATTTTGAAATCAGGGAGCCCTTTTCTGGACACCCTGTATAAACACGCCAAGTACACAGCTTTTCCTTCTTTCGCGTCTGCGACGTTCCCCATGACTGTCTCAATGCAGGATCGCGCTCTGCTCGTAAAGCTGTATTGCAAGGATGATGACTGTGCACACGTTGCTCTGCATAAGTTCCGGACACTTAAGGCTTTGAAAAAAAGGCGTTGATCCGATAACTGTCGTGGGTCTGGAGAAAATGATTCGGCAATTCGAAAGGACGGGTTCTTTTGGTGAGCCACTTGTAGAGGGAGGAAACGAATTGATTCGACGTCCGTGGAAGCAGTGACCACAGCAATGCAGGAGGCGACGAGTGGTGGTGTGCAAACGTGTAGTGCACAGAGAATTGTCCGCTCATTGGACATACCCGTGAGCACGGTGCGTAAAATCCTACGAAGCATCCTTCTTTGCTATCAATTCAAAATTACCCATGTGCACGAGTTGCTTCCTGTTGACCTGCCATCAAGAGAGACCTTTGCTTTAGAACTTCTTACTCGCGTGGAAGTGGACAATGATTGGCCGTGGAAGATCCTGTTGGACAGACGAAGCCCACTTCCATCTGACAGGATATGTCAATACACAGAATTGTCGAATATGGGCAACGGAAAATCCAAACGCAGATCAACAGTACCACTTCATCCTGAAAAGGTCACTGTGTGGTGCGGGTTTACGGCATCATTTATCATAGTGCGATATTTTTCGACGAGACAGATGCTTCCGGTCCTGTTACCTGTACCGTCACTGGTGAGCGCTACGAGAGTCTTTTGCGCAACCATGTCATTCCAGCTCTCCAACAGGGATGGGATCATTTTTATGCAAGATGGTGCACCTCCGCACATTGCAAATCTAGCTAAGCAGCTGCTGGAGCGCCATTTCGGAAATGCTAGAATTATCAGCCGCCGTTTCCCTACAGCCTGGCCATCCCGATCACCTGATCTTAATCTGTGTAACTTGGCTGTGGGGTTATCTGAAAGATGTTGTGTTCAGTGTCCCGATTGCAAACTTAGCTGCATTGAAGGCTCTCATTACGCAACACGTTCTGAATGTGACCTCGGGAACACTTCGATCAGTTGTGGAACATGCTGTTTCTCGATTTCAACTTGTTGCAGAAAACGGTGGACAGCATACTGAACATGTTTTGTGCCAGTCACACGGAAATTAATAATCCGATTTAATTTTGACTCATGCTTTTTATGAAATTTTTGGCCTCAGGACAAATAAAAACCGATTTTTTCCATCCGATGCGATATGACCTTGCCGTGGTGGAGGGCCTTACGTAACTAACAGTATCATACCTGTACACCCACGCACACTCAGTAGTACAGTTTGTTTAACGTCCAACGAACACCTTAGGCACTGTTGTATGATTCATTTGTCATTTGTAGTCGACCACTATTAATTTATGATGCTTACAGCGCCATATATTGCTACATTTTGTAACTATTTATTTTTCTTCTGCCATACGTTTTCCCCCTTCTCCGGTAATATTCCGTTGCAATTTGACGTCATTCTGACTAGTGGTGTTACTTCTACAGCGGTTTGAAAGTGTAACTTTAATTATAATCACACTGTATAGTTCCCTTCTTCCATTCCCCTTCTCCATGACTTTACCCTACACTGTTTTCTTGTTATTGTTGTTCCCACCTTTTCATCAGATTTTTTCCGAATATTATTGAATTTATTCATTGAGTAAAGAAATGCCTCGTTGATCGTTGGAAAAGAATCATAATAACAAAAAGATTACTTTCTTCATGTCTTTCAAATACGTTTAATCTGTTAATTAGTCTGTTTTCACCTTCTTAGGAAATCATCGTCTAACAACAGTTTTTTATAAGTTGTCCAATGTGTCGCAATGTGTCGCAGTGTCTGTGAATATCTCTTAGTTCTTGATGCACTCCGATAGTATTTGAATACTTCTTTTGAGTACTTATTGTAATTTTGGCGTTTGTTTGCACTTTTATAGACCACCTAGTAAGAGAGTCGCATTGTGAAGTCTGAGTTTGATTTTCTGTGTTTTGGCGTTCCCGGTACTTTGATGTTTCTTTTTTCTTCTCTTACATCTTAGTAGTATACTTTAAGTGCCTCCTAAGTATGACACACAAGTGTATTTCTGCGTGCATCAGTAGAACTTTCTGTTCGACATTATGATGTCTCCGTTGTGTTATAGTCTTATATCAAATTACTTTTTGTTTACGTTTCTGGTCGATTTTCCGAAACTTTGTAATTGTACTTGATTATTGTTGTAGCATTTTGCCACTACTTAACAGTGACGTAGTACGAGCACCTTGCGCAAAACTTCATGTGAGCGAATTCCATTTATGTATAGGGTAAACATTAGCGGGAATAAACAGGAGCCGTCAGGGATTTTTGGTGTTAATGGTTTCCTTTCTCATCTTTGGCCTCCAATCTACATGAAAATTTTTTTATTCTGTAAAAAATCAATATTTTTTTATACAGCGGGCCGAAATGGAGTAGTATCTTCAAGATCTATTATTACGTTTTCACGTCAAATTCTGTCGTATTCGTTTTCTGATTCTACAAAAATAAACGTTCTCTTTGTATAAAGATAAATTGTATTTATTATTATGTCTCAAGTACGTCTGAAAAATTGTGAATTATTCAGTAATTCCAACTGCAACGCAAATTTTTCTGTTTTCTTTGCACAGTTATCTCTGATCGTTGATTTCATTTGATTTAAAATGAAACCCTTCAATAACTCTGTTCATAATCAGTAATAGACTGATGGGTATGTAGGTATTAGGGTCAGTTATATTTTCATTCAGTTTCGGTATTTATAAGGGTCAGTGAAATGAAAACGAGGCAGATGGAAAAAAGTAAGTAAATTGTGTATTATTTCAAAACCAATCCCCATAATTGTTAATATATTCACCCCAAGCGAGAAAAGACGGTCAATGCCTTCATAGGAATATTTTTGTGCTTGCCTGCGGAACGATGATAGTATCCAGGAGTGCATCTCTTCGTCCGAAGCAAATCGACAGTCACGAAAGTCTTTCTACATCTACATTTATACTCCGCAAGCCACCCAACGGTGTCATTACCTCCCTTTTCTGTTCCAGTCGCGTATGGTTCGCAAGAAGAACGACTGTCTGAAAGCCTCCGTGCGCGCTCGAATCTCTCTAATTTTACATTCGTGATCTCCTCGGGAGGTATAAGTAGGGGGAAGCAATATATTCGATACCTCATCCAGAAACGCACCCTCTCGAAACCTGGCGAGCAAGCTACACCGCGATGCAGAGCGCCTCTCTTGCAGAGTCTGCCACTTGAGTTTGCTAAACATCTCCGTAACGCTATCACGGTTACCAAATAACCCTGTGACGAAACGCGCCGCTCTTCTTTGGATCCTCTCTATCTCTTCCGTCAACCCGATCTGGTACGGATCCCACACTGATGAGCAATACTCAAGTATAGGTCGAACGAGTGTTTTGTAAGCCACCTCCTTTGTTAATGGACTACATTTTCTAAGGACTCTCCCAATGAATCTCAACCTGGTACCCGCCTTACCAACAATTAATTTTATATGATCATTCCACTTCAAATCGTTCCGCACGCATACTCCCAGATATTTTACAGAAGTAGCTGCTACCAGTGTTTGTTCCGCTATCATATAATCATACAATAAAGGGTCCTTCTTTTTATGTATTCGCAATACATTACATTTGTCTATGTTAAGGGTCAGTTGCCACTCCCTGCACCAAGTGCCTATCCGCTGCAGATCTTCCTGCGTTTCGCTACAATTTTCTAATGCTGCAACTTCTCTGTATACTACAGCATCATCCGCGAAAAGCCGCATGGAACTTCCGACACTATCTACTAGGTCATTTATATATATTGTGAAAAGCAATGGTCCCATAACACTCCCCTGTGGCACGCCAGAGGTTACTTTAACGTCTGTAGACGTCTCTCCATTGATAACAATATGCTGTGTTCTGTTTGCTAAAAACACTTCAATCCAGCCACACAGCTGGTCTGATATTCCGTAGGCTCTCACTTTGTTTATCAGGCGACAGTGCGGAACTGTATCGAACGCCTTCCGGAAGCCAAGGAAAATAGCATCTACCTGGGAGCCTGTATCTGTTCTGGGTCTCATGAACAAATTAAGCGAGTTGGGTCTCACACGATCGCTGTTTCCGGAATCCATGTTGATTCCTTCAGTGTAGATTCTGGGTTTCCAAAAACGACATGATACTCGAGCAAAAAACATGTTCTAAAATTCTACAACAGATCGACGTCAGAGATATAGGTCTATAGTATTGCGCATCTGCTCGAGGACCCTTCTTGAAGACTGGGTGCTCTTTTCCAATCATTTGGAACCTTCCGTTCCTCTAGAGACTTGCGGTACACGGCTGTTAGAAGGGGGACAAGTTCTTTCGCGTACTCTGTGTAGAAACGAATTGCTATCCCGTCAGGTCCAGTGGACATTCCTCTGTTGAGTGATTCCAGTTGCTTTTCTATTCCTTGGACACTTATTTCGATACCAGCCATTTTTTCGTTTGTGCGAAGATTTAGAGAAGGATCTGCAGTGCGGTCTTCCTCTGTGAAACAGCTTTGGAAAAAGGTGTTTAGTATTTCAGCTTTACGCGTGTCATCCTCTGTTTCAATGCCACCATCATCCCGGAGTGTCTGGATATGCTGTTTCGAGACACTTACTGATTTAACGTAAGACCAGACCTTGCTAGGATTTTCTGTCAAGTCGGTACATAGAATTTTACTTTCGAATTCACTGAACGCTTCACGCATAGCCCTCCTTACGCTAACTTTGACATCGTTTAGGTTCTGTTTGTCTGAGAGGTTTTGGCTGCGTTTAAACTTGGAGTGAAGCTCTCTTTGCTTTCGCAGTAGTTTCCTAACTTTTTTGTTGTACCACGGTGGGTTTTTCCCGTCCCTCACAGTTTTACTCGGCACGTACCTGTCTAAAACGCATTTTACGATTGCCTTGAACTTTTTCCTTAAACACTCAACATTGTCAGTGTCGGAACAGAAATTTTCGTTTTGATCTGTTAGGTAGTCTGAAATCTGCCTTCTATTACTCTTGCTAAACAGATAAACCTTCCTCCCTTTTTTTATATTCCTATTAACTTCCATATTCAGGGATGCTGCAACGGCCTTATGATCACTGATTCCCTGTTCTGTTCTTACAGAGTCGAAAAGTTCGGGTCTGTTTGTTATCAGTAGGTCCAAGATGTTATCTCCACGAGTCGGTTCTCTGTTTAATTGCTCGAGGTAATTTTCGGATAGTGCACTCAGTATAATGTCACTCGATGCTCTGTCCCTGCCACCCGTCCTAAACATCTGAGTGTCCCAGTCTATATCTGGTAAACTGAAATCTCCACCTAAGACTATAATATGCTGAGAAAATTTATGTGTAATGTATTCCAAATTTTCTCTCAGTTGTTCTGCCACTAATGCTGCTGAGTCGGGAGGTCGGTAAAAGGAGCCAATTATTAACCTAGCTCGGTTGTTGAGTGTAACCTCCAGCCATAATATTTCACAGGAACTATCCACTTCTACTTCACTACAGGATAAACTACTACTAACAGCGACAAACACGCCACCACCGGTTGCATGCAATCTATCCTTTCTAAACACCGTCTGTGCTTTGTAAAAATTTCGGCAGAATTTATCTCCGGCTTCAGCCAGCTTTCTGTACCTATAACGATTTCAACTTCGGTGCTTTCTATCAGCGCTTGAAGTTCCGGTACTTTACCAATGCAGCTTCGACAGTTTACAATCACAATACAGATTGCTGCTTGGTCCCCGCATGTCCTGACTTTGCCCCGCACCCTTTGAGGCTGTTGCCCTTTCTGTACTTGCCCGAGACCATCTAACCTAAAAAACCGCCCAGTCCACGCCACACAACCCCTGCTACCCGTGTAGCCGCTTGCTGCGTGTAGTGGACTCCTGACCTATCCAGCGGAACCCAAAACCCCACCACCCTATGGCGCAAGTCGAGGAATCTCCAGTCCACATGGTCGCAGAACCGTCTCAGCCTCTGATTCAGACCCTCCACTCGGCTCTGTGCCAAAGTTCCGCAGTCAGTCCTGTCGACGATGCTGCAGATGGTGAGCTCTGCTTTCATCCCGCTAGCGAGACTGGCAGTCTTCACCAAATCAGATAGCCGCCGGAAGCCGAGAGGATTTCCTCCGATCCATAGCGACACACATCATTGGTGCCGACATGAGCGACCACCTGCAGATGGGTGCACCCTGTACCCTTCATGGCATCCGGAAGGACCCTTTCCACATCTGGAATGACTCCCCCCGGTATGCACACGGAGTGCACATTGGTTTTCTTCCCCTCTCTTGCTGCCATATCCCTAAGGGGCCCCATTACGCGCCTGACGTTGGAGCTCCCAACTACCAGTAAGCCCACCCTCTGCGACTGCCCGGATCTTGCAGACTGAGGGGATCCTCTGGAACAGGACAAGCAGCCATCTCCGGCCGAACATCAGTATCAGCCGGAGACAGAGCCTGAAACCGGTTCGTCAGACAAACTGGAGAGGCCTTCCGTTCAGCCCTCCGGAATGTCTTTCGCCCCCTGCCACAACTCGAGACGACCTCCCACTCTACCACAGGTGAGGGATCAGCCTCAATGCGGGCAGTATCCCGGGCAACTACAGTCGTAGTCCGATCGGGGGATGCGTGGGACGAGCTGGCCATCCCCGACAAACCCCCATCCGGACCCCCACAGTGATGCCCATTGGCAACAGCCTCAAGCTGTGTGACCGAAGCCAACACTGCCTGAAGCTGGGAGCGAAGGGCTCCAAAAATATAGACTGTAAAAGAATGATACCGACCTTCAACGTTCCTGGGCGTTTGGACTTGACGTGCTTCAGTTTTTACAAAATGTCCACGTACCGCTGTGCCTTAACTGTTGCGCCGTGTGTCAGAAAGTCAATGAGCAGCGGGCCTTACACTGAAAGAAAAAGGTCATCATGTCTTGCCCAGAGCTGTCGTGCCTGTTGTTTCGGCTATGCTACACAAGTTTCGGTGGTAAACCATTACACATCGTCCATACAGTCCCGATATCTCCCCACGTGATTTCCATATTTCTGAAGACCTTGTGGAGGACATCTGTGGCCGTCGATTTGCTTCGGACAGAAACGTGCAAGCCTGGGTACAAGCATGGTTTCGTAGGAAACCGCAAACATTTTTCCATGAAGGCATATCATAGTAGGACAAATGGATTAACAATTATCGTGATTACTTTTCAAATAATAAACTGTTTACGTTTTTCACCAATCTCGTTTTCATTTGACTGTCCCAAAAATTTGCAATTATCTGGGCCGTCTGGAAATATTTCTTTTTAAAGAAACTATTTCATAGTCTTGCTGTTAGTACTAACTATTTTAATGGTAAGTTTTTTAGCAGTTCCTTTGTGATTTCAGCGAAGATTCAAAGATTATAATCTAGCGTTCCGTTGACAAAGATGGGGAAAGTAATCGAGACATACAGGTAAGTAACATAGTTAAAGTAAAGAGGCTGGCATTCACTTTACGTCATATAAGGAAAGCATGGAGACCTAAATTAGGACGATCGCATGGGGATTTGAAGCCTTATACCCTGCAACATGAGTCCAGTGCCTGAATGCTTACATTACTTCACTCGGTGATGAGATCATGGCCAGAACATGAAATGGTGTTAATATTTTCGATTACATTTACTCTTTTTGCCTGTACTGTTAATTAAGGTTCTATATAATCAAGCGCTTTTCTCTATATTTTGCCCTTTTCTGCCGGTCTTCTAGGTTAATGTCATAGTTTGGAATAGTGTTCTTTGTTTCCGTTATCTGCTGTGAAAAACACTACTTGCTGCAAACCATTAAACGCTGAGTTAATTAGTCCCACGATTTATCGTTTCTTTGTTTAAGTCACACACATCTCTAACGTTTTATTTTTAACTAAGAAAACGTTCATACTGTCTTAACCAGAACTACGCTCCTAATTTGCATACTTTCCTTTTTGACTTGGTGGTTGTAATGATTCCAATGCTCAGTGACCATGTGGATGGTCGATGACAGCAAAAGTAGCTCACAATTCATCTGTGTATCTACGAAAATAACGAGAAAGGAAGTACTGATGTTTCCGCAAATAATCAAACGAAACACCGTGGGACGGGAAAAAATAGCTTACGGTCAAAGGGACGATTGAGGTAGTAAAAATTTTGTGACTCGACTTCCTGCGGCTCGTTTAAATGTATCCTGACACGATGAGGATCACGTCGACATGACATGCCACGAACTATGGATGAAGGGTAACAGGTAGATTCCATATTTCTAGATTTCGCGAAGTAAATGAGTGGTATATGGCCAATGGCTGGTTAACAAATGAGTCATGCCTCGGCTACAATTAAGATGTTTCATCTTCAGTCGCACCCTGATGATGTGGAAGGGGCCTTCTCACAGTTGTCCCACTCCCTTTTCCATGAATTCACTCTCCAGCTTTTGAGCCCTCTCAGGTTCTGTATTTCCTCGTGTAAGAGGTCTCTGACTGTGTATAATCTGCCTGTTTTCAGCTAATATATAGTCGTGTGATACTTTATAGTTATGTCTATCGGGAATATCCCGAGCTCCAAGCATAGTACCTCCACTGAAGTGGTGCCGAAAGCCCCCATAACCTCAGAACACTCTTCTGTCCGCGCCTTACCACCATAGTAATAGACGCCGTGCAGAGTCGATGTGCCCAAACAATGGCAGCTAAACATGCTGTTGATTCGAAGAGAGCGCAGTGGTATGTTCGAATTATAGACATGAGTAAGCTGTAGTTCACTGTGTTGATCCTGAAAAATATTTAAAATCACTTGCATGCCCGTTCTGTAGCTGTTTTGATGTGAAAAATTGAATTTCAGGTCCAGAAATATACCGAATTATCTTGTAACCGTATTTCTTTTTATGCTTTTTCCATCTAATGTAACTCTGCGATTCTTTTGTAAGTCCTCTTTCAGCATAATGTAGAGGAATTAACTGCTTCCAGTTGCTGACCTGCTATATTGTAGCTAAATGATAAGGGATCTTTCTTTCTATGTATTCGCAGCACATCACACTTGTCTACATATATTGAGATTCAATTGCAATTCCGTGCACCATGCGTCAATTCGCTGCAGATCCTCCTGCATTTCAGTACAATTTTCCACTGTTACAACCTCTCGACATACCACAGCATCTTCCGCAAAAAGCTTCAGTGAACTTCCGATGTTATCCACAAGGTCATTTATGTATATTGTGAATAGCAACGGTCCTACGACACTCCCCTGCGGCACACCTGAAGTTACTCTTACTTCGGAAGACTTCACTCCACTGAGAATGACATGCTGCGTTCTGTTATCTAAGAACTCTTCAATCAAATCACACAATTGGTCTGATAGTCCATATGCTCTTACTTTGTTCATTAAACGACTGTGGGGAACTGTATCGAACGCCTTGCGGAAGTCAAGAAACACGGCATCTACCTGGGAACCCGTGTGTATGGCCCTCTGAGTCTCGTGGACGAATAGCGCGGGCTGGGTTTCACACGATCGTCTTTTTCGAAACCCATGCTGATTCCTACAGAGTAGATTTCTAGTCTCCAGAAAAGTCATTATACTCGAACATAACACGCGTTCCAAAATTCTACAACTGATCGACGTTAGAGATAAATGTCTATATATCTGCACATCTGTTGTGTCTGCATGGCATAGCACCGAGCGAGAATTTATATCTGCCATTATTACGAATCATTTGTTTGTCACGTATTGTGCAATCTATCGGATCATGTCTGTGTATGGTTCTATATCATGTGAGTATTAAGCGTAGAGAGAGGCGATCGCGCATATATCAATACCAGTTATCACTTCTGTGATGACGTGTTCTGTGCATGACTGTACAAGGGGTGTGACTATATACTCCCCGTTTAAGATGGCGATAGCTGCCTTGGGCTGTCATCACAGACAAGTCCTTCAGCAGTTGGCGCAAAGCATGTTGTCCTTCCATCCCATGTGTTGGACCCTTAAAGGCACATCACTTCCGCATGTACCTCGTTCACTATCTTAGTGAATTCAGCGTTCATCAAAGTATTCCTCATGGCACCAGTTGTAGAATCCTAATTACGGATACTTAGTGTACATGTAGTCATAGACTCCAGATTTCGAGAGGTCGAGGTACGCTTGTACGCGCACCCTCAAAAAGTCCCTGTATATTTTGTCTTCATCGAGTCCTTCCGCGCGCCTTGCACAAGCCTTATGCACGGATTCACGCAGCTCACTCGGGTCTGTCGGTAAGTTTTCGGCTCGTAATATCATTCTGTCTGTCTGCTCTTGTACGCTTGGAATATGTTATCCGTGTTAAGAGTCGCTGTCCAGTTTAAAATATTTCTTTCGATTCCAGCTTACTTAATCTCATTTTCATCTTTATTTTACTATAATTAATGTTGTTCCAGTTGTCTGTTTGTTGGTTGCTTCCGCTAGCTTCCATTGACCCATTACCTGCAGCGCTGGAGGCTTTTGACTGGGCTGTAGAAGGCCTCCTTATCGCGGCACCAGTTTGGCTTCTAAGATACACTGTTAAGGAAGCACTGTGCATGGCGTCTTCATTCGGCACCGGGCGTTTAATAGCTGCTGACAAGGCACTGTGTGAAGCCATGGAGAGAGAAGCACTTTGGGTGCTGACTTCGATCTTTACCGCATCTGTCAACGTCCTGGGGTATTTTGTAGTTTGCTACAAGAAGCAAAGGACACTGGAGGTTGGAGGTGGGGGAGGCACTTCGGGTGGTGCCCTCGTCCTGACTTGAATTTGATGCACTTGTACGAGTCGCAGAGGCAACGTTGGAAGCCTTCTTTCATCACCCTGTATCACTTCTGATGAGACAAACTTGGCTTGACGTATGATATGCTCTTGGTGTTATCGTATTCGTTCGTCACTGGCCAGTGATAGATATGGATTTTGCTCATTCATACATACAGCCTTTTCCTTTCGTCCTCCACTCTCTTTTCACTTGTACATTGGTCACTTAGGATTTCTCACTCAAGCTGCTCAACGCTACTGAGGAGTTGTATTTGCAATATGGACTGCCTGTATGCCTCGGGTATAACGTTCCTAGTCACGTCGGGATGGCTGAAGCCTTGCACCAGCATCACATCCGCATAATCCACCGTATATAGGAGAGCCGACGTGTATCTCTTCATACCGGAATGCTGACAGCAGCAGGGAAGGGAAGAGGCCCAGCTGACGTCTCCAATCCACCGCCCGCCGCCAAGTTCCCTCCCGTGTCGACAGAGCTTTATACCTGCGTTTTTTGAGGCCGTGGTGCTTGCTGCGCGAGTTTGCGACGTTATCGTTGGAATTTAGTGTCCCCCTTTTTTGACTGTATTTTTATGCGTCTCCATAGTTCATTAAGGGAAGCTGGCAGTCATGCAGCTGCTTGTATGTGAGGCATCCGGCCGTTCCCGATTAGTTGCAGACACGATTCCGTTTTTCTCATGGAATACAGCCTACTTCAGCCTCTTTTCCTTTGCAGTCTGGACTCTTGTGGCCTTCTTCCCACATCTATAACACACTATGTCAGTTTCTCTGTTTCATCGCATGGTCAGTGTCACAGCACCTAAAACAATATGGGCCTACAACATATTCTTTATCTCTCAATAAATGGAAACTAGTATACACATTATCTCTGTCTAGTATCATGGCACACACTCTTGGACTAACTTCAGTGACGTTATTTACTGTTCACCTCCCTCTGGGATCCGTTCTGAAGCGAAATTTGACTTCCTATTGACTTCCCGTTTGACCATCCTCTCACTGAGGTTAAGTTCATACATGTCTTCGAGAAAGTCCTGATGTGACAGTGTTGCTAGAAGCTGCTGAACTATAACTAGTGGTCTACGTTTCCGTGGCCCTTCGCATTTTATGTCACTGATCTGGGCAATTTTTTCAGCTATCTTCTGGCAGTCTGCCTTGTTTTCCGTTTCCACAATCACAACATTTCGTGTAGTGCGAATCGCCTTTATCTTCAGCTTCTCTTTGCGCAGGTGAATTTGGCTGGTTAGGATTTCACTCACTTCTTTGCGTTTTTGTTAGCAGATTTTATGAACAGGTTGACTGCCTGTTGTGCCTTGGCCTGTTCCTCTTTAGCCTGTTGTTTGATCTTTCCTTCCGCCACTAAAGGAGGGCACTTGTTTACTTGCTGAGGTTCGCAAGATTTCGTTTTCTCCTTTCAGCCTGCCGATTTCGGCCTGTAGACCTCCTGTTTGTTTTATTTTTTTTTTCCGGCCTCGTCCGGCGCATTTGTCTGTGCGAGTGCGCTTCTTAGACTGCCACTCTCAGCTCGGAGTTCCTCGTTATTGCCCTCAAGTTTGGCTCCTTCACGTACATACAGAAGTTGTTGGTTCTTGATTATTGAGTTGTTTCCCCACCTTTACCTCTTTAAGTTCATTAGATACTTCCCCTTTAAGTCTGTCTCTGGCGACTAATCTTTCCTCAGATCCGTGAGGGTGAGCACTTAGCACCCACACAGAGGCCATATTTACAGTTTATTAGTCCACTCGCACCCTGTGAGGCTGTTCATTAGAAACAGAAGCAACCGGGCGAAGCTGCGCCGTTTGTAAGCCGGTTGCTCGGCTCTGTCAGCTGAGGCAGCCGTCTAGATGGTCGGACCAGTAGGGAGAGCAATTACTGGCTGCCACTGCTGCTGACGTACAGGTGTAATTCTGTGCGGCACGGCGTGCTGACGTGCGAGATCCGACAAGACTGTCGTGCTGACGCGGGAACCCGACACGCGCTTGGCCGGCGGGAGGGTGACAGCCCCTCCGCTCACCCGGCGAACAAGAGCCGACGGACAAATGTAAAACAAAACTGTGATCAATTTCCCTGTTTCAGTTACAGTAGCTATCGAATAAGCGGGAAAATCAATATGCCAGAAGACACTCCCGGGACGCACGATCGCAAATAACTACTGTCTTCAGCCATTTCGACCCAGGGAAACCGCGTCCGAATGGAGAGCCACATCACAATGCAACCGCCTCGACAATCATCTTGTTGAGCAAGTACTGGAGATTGCATTCTGTCAGAGTGGACCGGAGTCAGCAGCATCTACAGTAGAAGCAACGGCGTTTATCCCACGAAGTGGAATGAGCACGGCAGCCGCTTTCGTGTTTGTAACACTACTGTAGCGAGAGTGCATAGCCCACGAGGAAGGTCAGCCGAGGTCGAAATCAGGGATACTGTTTACCTCTAAAGACCTGTTCCTGGATACGGAGCTATGACTAAAAATATAATGTAATCATTAATAATAGAAAGGACTATGGTGGAAGAATGCAGTGCGGTTCTTGCATATCGAACTCGGAAATTATCGCAAGTATCTCAATTGAATAATGAAAATAGCAATGATTAAGAAGGAAACAGTAGATAGATATCTTTGTGGGGGGAAAAGAAGCCTCCTGATCGACCAGTTTAGGCTTCTTTTCTGGAGAGCCAGAGAAGGACCGTTTGGAGAGGCAAGAACGAGTATTTTGGCTTACTGATATGGATGGAGAAGGAAGTACTCGAATTTCAAACTGGCGACAGTGTGTCAAGTATCGCTTCCGACTTATCCATCTGTGGCAGTCAAAGCTGACCTGTTTGTAATATTGATCGGTGGTTTCATTAAACCACTTAGTATGTTAACAGATATCACCTTTAGGATTTTCCACATATCGTGTTTTCAATTTAAGAGCGTCTTCGCTCCACTCAAGTGATTATTTGTATAACGCAAAAGTCTGTTTAGTAAGCATCTAAATAGATGTATGTTTTTAGTTTTAGTAATGTGACTCTACATGAATAAGATGCTGATCTGTAATCCCTTAAATTTAACTTCTCCATCCCTGCGGTTACATGGTGTTCAGAGAGACACAAAACATCTATAGCTTCAGAATTTACCCCATCTTCTAAGCATACAAGTCCTCTAATGTTCTGATGAAGCACACAGATATTATTTCTTTGGCTACTGCTACAGACATTATGGCACTGTTCTGGTCTAATCTCTTTCAATACTCTCTGTCTGTAACCTGAATCTAACCTAAACAATGTGTCCCTCTGACTCCAGTAATCACAGGCATTTTGTCTTTTGTGCATTGACCCCCCTTACATTTTCTGCAAGAAGACAACTAATCTATCCTTCCCCCTCCTATTCAGATGCAGGCCATGACTAGTGTAACCCCACCTCCCGATTGCATCAACAGGCACAGCACAGATATGAGATTTAGTTTCTGCCAACAGTAACCCGCCCCCCCCCCCCTTCCCCGGCTCTCATTTAACACAGTTGGCAGCCGTATTAACCCAGGGCTGGTAATGGCGCTGCAAAGCATCCAGAAACTCCACACGAGTGTGAGCCGTTGTTGCACCTATTACATCCAGGTCACACCTAATACTATAGTCCGGATTGCTAGCCAGGCTGTTTCCTGCTCCTCCTACTATAAGAACATGGTCCTCGCCATCAAAGTCTTTGCACAAGGCCCTTAGGTTTTCTGTAACGTGGCTAAGCTTAGCACTAGGTTTCACAATGCTTGTGACCTGGTACTTGACTCCTAGCCTATCCTGTAGCAACTGGCCTACACCTCTCCCGAGACCGCTACCTAACAGCAGGACTCTTTTCTTTCTGATTGACTTTACTCCCGACGTGGCATTACAGTTGTTACTACTAGTCTGTTGCACCCTGCTTTGCTCAAAAACTGCTTGAGTCTCTTCTGCTTCAGGTAACAAATCAAACTGATTGCTCACTGGAATCTGAAAAGTGATTTCTGAGGTTTTCTCCCTCTGATTACAACTTGTTACCTGTTCCCAGCTCCCATTGTCTCTTTCCCCCTTCAACTTGTCTAATTCAAAGTAAACCATTTCTAGTTCAGCCTGAAGGGCACAAATCTTTTTTCCCTGTTCTACGATTTTCTTGTCACGGCTACATAATCTACAACTCTATTGGCGAGCCTCATCTGGCACTATAACAGCTTCCCCGCTACAATCTCTCCAGTAAATAATAATGGCGTGTGACGAGGGCCTCCCGTCGGGTAAACCGCTCGCCTGATGCAAGTCTTTCGATTTGACGCCACTTCGGCGACCTGCGCGTCGATGGGGATGAAATGATGATGATTAGGACAACACAACACCCAGTCCCTGAGCGGAGAAAATCTCCGACCCAGCCGACAATCGAACCCGGGCCCTTAGGATTGACAGTCTGTCGCGCTGACCCTTTTTTTTTTTTAATCTCAGTTTGTTCGTTTTTGTTCGTTGTATCTGCTCGGGGCGGACGTCGTAAGCCATCCGTTTAAGTTCGTTGATGATCGATTAACTCAGTTTTTTTATTACAGAGGGCAGCTAACCCTCAGACCGGACACGCTGAGAT
Source organism: Schistocerca piceifrons (assembly GCF_021461385.2). Lineage (NCBI taxonomy): Eukaryota > Metazoa > Arthropoda > Insecta > Orthoptera > Acrididae > Schistocerca > Schistocerca piceifrons. Next base: position 648,114,340 of record NC_060149.1, read on the forward strand.
ACCGTGCCGGCTACCACTCGGCTACCGGGAGCGGACAATCTCTCCAGTGAAACACCAACTCACAATCCTGCAGACGATGTTCTCATTGTGGGATGTATCCGGAGCCCACGGGAAATATGGCCTCCACAACGAACTTGTGACGTCACACCAGTTGCCTTACCCGACATACATCGCGAACACTCGTCTACGTCTAGGGCCAAGCGGGAAATCAATATTTCAATGAAAAGTTATCCAGTAAAGTCCATAACTTTGTCATATGTTATCGCGAATGTGAGTCTATTTAAACGTGCAGCTGCGAAGTATTAATGTGGTTTCAAATAGTAACTCGCCCCCCGTTGGAGACGGTCGCTGCAACTCGTAAGACCTGTAGTGCCACGAACTGTGCGTATGCCGCAGGGTCCGTATATCTCGTTAGCCTCAGATGTATCTCAGTGGCGACCTTTGCTATTAATATAATGTGTTCATTAACTTGTATCAGATAAGGTACTGGCTAATGGTTCAAATGGCTCTGAGCACTGTGGGACTCAACATCTGTGGTCATCAGTCCCCTAGAACTTAGAACTACTTGAACCTAACTAACCTAAGGACATCACACACATCCATGCCCTTGGCAGGATTCGAACCTGCGACCGTAGCGGTCACGCAGTTCCAGACTGAGGCGCCTAGAACCGCACGACCACACCAGCCGGACAGGTACTGGCGGAAGTGAAGCTGTGCGGACGGGTGCATGGATAGCTCAGTCGGAAAGCACTACCTCGCGAAAGGTAAAGTTCCCAGGTACAGCTCCTGGTCCCACGCACAATTGTAAGGTACCAGGTAGCTTCATACCAGCGCGCACTCTGCTACAGAGGGAAATTCATGTTGTTTCAGAGCCGCTTTTCATAGCAAACTTCCTTCCCTCTCACGATACAGAAGACTCCTCACCCGAGTATGTTTTAATTGTATGACTGTGTTTGTTGTCTTGAACATTGTTTTGATTAAAATTTGTGTCTTATGGTTCTGTGTCATTTATCTTGTCCCTCCACCGAAAATCACATTTTAAGTTGTTTTCCTCTTGCTTTAGTAAAATTGGGGAGAGAGCGACTTCTGTTTTCACACAAGTGATAAGTTCTTGAATCGCAAGGTCGCAACTCAAGCAAGCAATTGGGTAGGAAACAAGAAGGTAGCCCAGCTGTAGTGACGTTTACCGAATGGTTCGATAGCGCACATTCGTAGATAAATGAAAAGTTAGAACACATGAATTACCGAACAGAGGCCACGAATTCGTGGTTTGTTCACACTAATTCACAACTATCGCACATGCAAAAGGATATCTTCAAAGAAACAAGAGATTTTCAGGAAGAAATAAATGAACCGTTTGTGAAAAAGAGGGAAGAGTTGCTAGAAGAAAGAGAATTTCTTGACCACAATTTCTCAAAGGAAGAATGGCAAACAAGGGAAGTTACGTCGAGGAACAAATACTCCACCGAATGTAATGTTGGGGATAAAAGTTAAGTTGTCTGCGTAATAGAAGAGGGAACATACGCAATCGAAAATACTTGAGTCATATTCCCAAGAGAATAACGAATCACACAGACCACGTTGGCAAAGCATTTACTTTGATGTGTGTGAACACTTTACTACAAAGGGAAATCGGTAGTAAACAGAAGGTAATCTTTGTGCTGATGGACAAAATCATAAATCCAGTGACTATCAGAACGGAAAACGTATCGAGCAGCCGAAGCGTCGAACTGACAGTAGTCGAGCTAGACTACTGTAACATGAACAGATAACAATTTCTGGGGCGTGTAAAACTTGATGTCACAGGCATTAGTCGAGAAATTAATTTACAGAAACCGTTACTTTCTAGATGATACTGGGGAGGCAAGATATCAGTGGACCAACGTATAAAAACTGCAGGAGATACTTAATAAACAAAATGAACTCACTCACGTCAGTTACGATAATTTTCATGTTGATTCTGCGCGATACAGGATACAAGAAAAGTGGATACGCACAGGAGTGATTCGATACAGGTGATATTAGACGACAGAAGTGAAATCCATGAAATGAGTGATCAAATCCTAACGAAATTATTGTAGGTCTTGTGGACAAAATCTGAGCAAGGTAGTTCAGTCGTAAAACAGTCGACTCGTTATTGGAAAGACAGCGGTTCAAATTCCCATCCAACCATCCAGATTTAGATTTAAAATGTCCTCCGCAGATGGGGACGAAACGTCAGGTTTTGAAGTGAAATCCCTTAGACCACGGCATAACAGACCGCAATATTTTATTGACTGTAACAATTCCGGTCGTGAAAGTTTGCATTTTACAATTAGATTTAGAATGTTTTCCCTAAATCGCGTTAGGCAAATTTTGGAATTACATTCCTGATGTGGTCAGTCTGGAGGCGATCTGCAATGTATGGAAAGTGAAGAAAACTTCAGAAGCAAATATCGCTGAAATGGCATTTTATTGGATGACCGGTTTCGACAGAGCTGTGCAGTCATCGTCGGATCTTAAGCTTTTGAATTTTTACAACATATTATCCATCAGTGTAGCGACTTGTAACACTGATGGATATTATGTTGTAAAAATTCACAATCATACGACCAAATGATGACAGCTTAGCTTTTGAATTTTTACAACATATTATCCATCAGTGTAGCGACTTGTAACACTGATGGATATTATGTTGTAAAAATTCACAATCATACGACCAAATGATGACAGCTTAGCTCTGTCGAAATCAGTCATCAATGCTTTTTTAGCGATTTTGGTGTGTGAAGTTTTCTTCAGTACCATAAATTCCGAGATGATATTTCCCAAAAGGACAAGACCGATAACCTTTCCCCTCTTTCCTAACCAAACTTTGTGCTCCGTCTTTAATGATCGCATCTTTGACGGAATATTAAACCCTAATCTTCCTTCTTTCGGTTTTTATTTTTTATTTTTTTTATTTATGTACTTTCCTCGTCATCGTATGAGTAACAACTCGGAAGCGAGCGCGACATGAAAAAGCTTCTTCAAGGGATACTGAGCAGAGAAAGAACTTTATGAAACAGTATTTTCAGCATTTATAATTAAATATGGAAATGAATAATGGAAACCACATCAATTGTATTTTTACGCGTTTATCGTGTTACGACCGGTGTCGTTTCTTTGAACTTATTTAGACTCTCGAGTTGCGCTGAAGTCAAGACATAGATGGTCTAGTTATCGTATGTAATGTTAACACAACATCCAAGAACAATGATCATAGCAGCGCGGAGTGGCCACGCGGTTAGAGGCGCCATGTCACGGATTGCGCGGGCCGTCCCGCCGGAGGTTCGAGTCCCCCGTCGGGCATGGATGTGTGTATGTGTGTTGTTCTTAGCATAAGTAGTTTAAGTAGTACGTAAGTCTAGAGACCAATGCCTGAGCAGTTTGGTCCCTTGGAATTCACACGCACCCACAAACACAACAATGATCATAAACATTTTGCCGAACGCTCGGCAGAAGTACGGCGAGCCGATACGGCAAAATACAGTAGTTTACTGTTCAATGAAGCTAAACCGATCATAACACAATAAATGTTTAAAAATACAGCTGGGGGGTAGTCTTTAATTGTTAACATTGCCAACTGTGGGCCCGACATGATCAGGATTAAAAATGAAAAGACAAACTGACAGGTGTTACTTGACTAGATAGATCGCGAGAATTGTGCACACGGAGTCTCATTTACACTGCTGAATACTGAAATTGCAACACCACTAAGAGTAGCACATAACGAAATTTTACTTGCACTGCTTATACAGTGTAGAAGGAAGATAACATGGGTAAATTTGTCATAGACCTGGGGGTGTTCTGGGTGTAAAATTTAATACACATTGCTGCCACCTCTGGCAACAACAATGGCAATAACCTGGCTGGGCATAGAGTTGAACTGAGACTGGCTGGTGGATACGGGGGATTGCAGTGGTTGGTGAGTGGTGGTGTGCCACTCTCTCGGCACCCCATGACCAGATGTTTTCAGTGGGTGAGATATTCTGAGAATTTTCTGCTCAGTGCAGCAGTCGAACATCTTCTGTACCGAAGCAGGTCAGAACAGTAAAAGCAATATGCGGCCGCGCGGGATTAGCCGAGCGGTCTGAAGACGCTGCAGTCATGGACTGTGCGGCTGGTCCCGGCGGAGGTTCGAGTCCTCCCTCGGGCATGGGTGCGTGCGTTTGTCTTTAGGATAATTTAGGTTAAGTAGTGTGTAAGCTTAGGGACTGATGACCTTAGCAGTTAAGTCCCATAAGATTTCACACACATTTGAACATTTTTGAGCAACATACGGTCTTGCGTTAGCCTGTTGAAATACAATGCCACTGAGATTTCGAAGATAGTGCACAGCAACCAATCTTATCACATCAAAAGCGTGACAGCTGCTGTCCAACTTACCTGCTATGTGGCACGCCTTACTACCATGCCAGGTGCTGGCCCCGTATAATGATGACCCTTGCAATCTGGCAACGTTTGTTTTCCTTACAGTCTCCACACACGGATTTCCCTCAGTAATGCTGAGCGCAGAGCCGGGACTCGTCTGAAAAGACGACGTGGTGCCATTCCTGCGTCCACTGTTGTCTTTAGGGGCACCACTTTTGGAGCGACCACTCTTTTCCAGAATCAAGGAAACTCGCCATAACAGTGGCCCTGATGGCAGTCCCTGTTGCTCTATATGTCGTTGTACTGACCGTGATCATACTTTCCTCGCTGCAAAAAGGCACATTACATACCCAAGGCAGATGACGTGGCTGAACGCTTGTTGTTGTTGTTGTTGTGGTCTTCAGTCCTGAGACTGGTTTGATGCAGCTCTCCATCTACTCTATCCTGTGCAAGCTTCTTCATCTCCCAGTAACTACTGCAACCTACATCCTTCTGAATCTGCTTAGTGTATTTATCTCTTGGTCTCCCTCTACGATTTTAACCCTCCACGCTGATCCCTTGATGCCTCAAAACATGTCCTACCAACCGATCCCTTCTTCTAGCTAGGTTGTGCCACAAGCTTCTCTTCTTCCCAATCCTACTCAATACCTCCTCATTAGTTATGTGATCTACCCATCTAATCCTCAGCATTCATCTGTAGCACCACATTTCAAAAGCTTCTATTCTCTTCTTGTCCAAACTATTTATCGTCCATGCTTCACTTCCATACATGGCTACACTCCATACAAATACTTTCACAAACAACTTCCAGACACTTAAATCTATACTCAATGTTAACAAATTTCTCTTCTTCGGAAACGCTTTCCTTGCCATTGCCAGTCTACATTTTATATCCTCTCTACTTCGACCATCATCAGTTATTTTGCTCCCCAAATAGCAAAACTCCTTTACTACTTTAAGTGCCTCATTTCCTAATCTAATTCCCTCAGCATCACCCGACTTAATTCGACTACATTCCATTGTCTTCGTTTTGCTTTTGTTGATGTTCATCTTATATCCTCCTGTCAAGACACTATCCATTCCGTTGAACTGCTCTTCCAAGTCCTTTGCTGTCTCTGACAGACTTACAATGTCATAGGCGAACCTCAAAGTTTTTATTTCTTCTCCATGGATTTTAATACCTACTCCGAATTTTTCTTTTGTTTCCTTTACTGCTTGCTCAGTATACAGATTGAATAACATCGGGGAGAGGCTACAACCCTGTCTCACTCGCTTCCCAACCACTGCTTCCCTTTCGTGTCCCTCGACTCTTATAACTGCCATCTGGTTTCTGTACAAATTGTAAATAGCCTTTCGCTCCCTGTATTTTACCCCTTTCACCTTCAGAATTTGAAAGAGAGTATTCCAGTCAACATTGTCAAAAGCTAGAAACGTAGGTTTGCCTTTTCTTAATCTAGCTACTAAGATAAGTCGTAGGGTCAGTATTGCCTAACGTGTTCCAATATTTCTACGGAATCCAAACTGATCTTCCCCGAGGTCGGCTTCTACTAGTTTTTCCATTCGTCTGTAAAGAATTCGCGTTAGTATTTTGCATCCGTGACTTATTAAACTGATAGTTCTGTAATTTTCGCATCTGTCAACACCTGCTTTCTTTGGGATTGGAATTATTGGCTTGGTTCAAACGGCTCTGAGCACTATGCGACTTAACTTCTGAGGTCATCAGTCGCCTAGAACTTAGAACTAATTAAACCTAACTAACCTAAGGACGTCACACACATCCATGCCCGAGGCAGGATTCGAACCTGCGACCGTAGCGTTCGCTCGGCTCCAGACTGTAGCGCCTAGAACCGCACGGCCTTGGAATTATTATATTCGTCTTGAAGTCTGAGGGTATTCGCCTGTCTCATATATCTTGCTCACCAGATGGTAGAATTTTGTCAGGTCTTGCTCTCCCAAGGCTGTCAGTGGTTCTAATGGAATGTTGTCTACTTCCGGGGCCTTGTTTCGACTCAGGTCTTTCAGTGCTCTGTCAAACTCTTCACGCAGTATCATATCTCCCATTTCATCTTCATCTACATCCTCTTCCATTTCCATAATATTGCCCTCAAGTACATCGCCCTTGTATAGACCCTCTATATACTCCTTCCACCTTTCTGGTTTCCCTTCGTTGCTTAGAACTGTTTTCCATCTGAGCTCTTGATATTCAGACAAGTGGTTCTCTTTTCTCCAAAGGTCTCTTTAATTTTCCTGTAGGCAGTATCTATCTTATCCCTGGTGAGATAAGCCTCTACATCCTTACATTTGTCCTCTAGCCATCCCTCTTTAGCCATTTTGCACTTCCTGTCGATCTCATTTTTGAGACGTTTGCATTCTTTTTTGCCTGCTTCATTTACTGCATTTTTATATTTCCTCCTTTCATCCATTAAGTTCAATATTTATTCTGTTACCCAAGGATTTCTAGTAGCTCTCGTCTTTTTACCTACTTTATCCTCTGCTGCCTTCGCTACTTCATCCCTCAAAGCTACCCATTCTTCTTCTACTGTATTTCTTTCCCCCATTCCTGTCAAAAATGTTCAAATGTGTGTGAAATCTTATGGGACTTAACTGCTAAGGTCACCAGTCCCTAAGCTTACACACTACTTAACACAAATTATCCTAATGAAAAACACACACATCCATGCCCGAGGGAGGACTCGAACCTCCGCCGGGATCAGTCGCTCAGTCGGTGACTGCAGCGCTCTAGACCGCTCGGCTAATCCCGCGTGGCCCATTCCTGTCAATTGTTCCCTTATGCTCTCCCTGAAACTCTGCACAACCTCTCGTTCTTTCAGTTTATCCAGGTCCCATCTCTTTAAATTCCCATCTTTTTGCAGTTTCTCCAGTTTTAATCTACAGTTCATAACCAATAGATTGTGGTCAGAGTCCACATCTGCCCCTGTAAATGTCTTATAATTTAAAGCCTGGTTCCTAAATCTCTGTCTTACCACTATAAAATCTATCTGAAACCTGTCAGTATCTCCAGGTTTCTTCCATGTATACAACCTTCTTTTATGATTCTTGAACCAAGTGTTAGCTATGATTAAGTTGTGCTCTGTGCAGAATTCTACCAGGCGGCTTCCTCTTTCATTTCTTCCCCCCAATCCATATTCACCTACTACGTTTCCTTCTCTCCCTTTTCCTACTACCGAATTCCAGTCACCCATGACTATTAAATTTTCGTCTCCCTTCACTATCTGAATAATTTCTTTTATTTCATCATACATTTCTTCAATGTCTTCGTCATCTGCAGAGCTAACTTGTGCTACTGTAGAAGGCGTGGGCTTCGTGTCTATCTTGGCCACAATAATGCGTTCACTATGCTGTTTGTAGTAGCTGACTTGTGCTCCTATTTTTTTTATTCATTATTAAACCTACTCCTGCATTACCCCTATTTGATTTTGTATTTATAACCCTGTATTCGCCTGACCAAAAGTCTTGTTCCTCCTGCCACCGAACTTCACTAATTCCCACTACATCTAACTTTAACCTATCCATTTCCCTTTTTAAATTTTCTAACCTACCTGCTCGATTAAGGGATCTGACTTTCCACGCTCCGATTCGTAGAACGCCAGTTTTCTTTCTCCTGATAATGACGTCCTCTTGAGTAGTCCCCGCCCGGAGATCCGAATGGGGGACTATTTTACCTCCGGAATATTTTACCCAAGAGGACGCCATCATCATTTAACCATACAGTTAAGCTACATGCCCTCGGGAAAAATTACAGCTGTAGTTTCCCCTTGATTTCAGCCGTTCGCAGTACCAGCACAGCAAGGTCGTTTTGGTTAGTGTTACAAGGCCAGATCAGTCAGTCATCTAGACTGTTGCCCCTGCAACTGCTGAAAAGGCTGCTGCGCCTCTTCAGGAACCACACGTTTGTCTGGCCTCTCAATAGATACCCCTCCGTTGTGGTTGCAGCTACGGTACGGCTATCTGAATCGCTGAGGCACGCAAGCCTCCCCACCAACGGCAAGGTCCATGGTTCATGGAGGGGGGGGGGGCTGTACGATTATATTGATATATTTGTCCTTGCGTCGAGATAATTATCTATGTTCTTATATACTTATGTAAACATTGTAGAGAAATTCACAGTGCATTAGGACAATAGTCCTTTTTCCCAGTAATGGTCTACATTTTCGGTGTGTTTGTACATTTCTTAGTTCTGGCATGCTATGTTCCAATAATTTCGGTATGGCTTGTAAAGCAACTGCGCCTTGAGGATAGATGATTCCCATCACACTAACTCTTTATTCATTGTTTCTCTACTTCTAAAACTGACGTAGCAGTCTGACACTACTCGTATTGGGGTAGAGTGCATGTTGACCACTATGTGGTGACCTCGCCTGGGTAGTACCAGTCTGACGCGCCGAATCACCGGTGCTAGCTGACAGCTCGCACACCAACAACTTGACCTAGTTGCTGATGTTGCCCAGTGAGGCTATGAGCGACCGATGACTGGCGCAGAGACTGTCACGCTGCCACTGGAAGCTAGAAGTCGGACGTGCTGTACTGGTTGAGCGGGAGCATTTCTACTTGTTCCAGCCACGTGCGTTATGAAAGGAGCCCGCTTCCCATCGCGTAGCCAGTTGCAGAAGCGCAGCATTGTGCTACAGCATGTAGGAATCCATTGCTAAGGTTAACCACAAAGCTGCAGAACGCCACGCCAGTATTACACACCTCTCAGCTGACAGCAACGGCTTGCCTGAAGCCGATGCCGCTGCAGAAAATATTGTGTATTTTTTCTAAAAGAAATGTCCTACTGATAACTGTAGGGTGACGTTTTATTACTACGTTTGGACCTATGTTCTTGATAAGTGAAGGTGTAAGAACGAAAATAAGATTTCTTATAAAATGTGGTGAATTTTTATAATTGTCGCCTCGACACCAGGCTGGCTCGTCAGCCCGGCCAGCTTGTTGAGACCAGGCGGTCCCTATCTCGTGAACCACCGCCAGACCCAGGCCCTAATGCTCACTCCGTGTGCTGCGTCTTCAGCGCTCACCTCACCTCACCCATACCTGGAAGCGGCATAACGTTTCTTGTAATCTACTCAAGTTTGTAGAATTGATTAAGGATACAAAACTTGTTTTGCCATAGCATAAGCAGCTACATGAACTTTTACATTGTCGTAGAAGAAATTTAATGAACTGCAAACAGCTACCACAAAATATCTCATCTCGATAACTGTCTCAAGAAGCAAAAAATTCTTGTTTATTGTAAGCTCTCTACATCAGATTCACCCTGAAAATTGTTTCATCCTGAAGTTACATGAAAGAAAGCAATGAAATTATGACAGTAAACAATTTTCCTGAGTACCTTACGAAATTATAGGGTACAAGTAGGATGTCATTATATTTCTGAGCACTTCAAAACACCTTCGTTTTAATGACTGACGTCGCAACACGCTTATCATGTCCGTTACACTATCTGCCCTATTTAGTGACAAAACAGAACGAGCTGCCCTTCTTTGTAGCTTTTCGATTTCCTATGTCAGCCCTGTTCGACAAGGATCCCATACTGCGCAGCAATATCCCAGAAGACTATGGACAAGTGTAGTGTAGAAAGAGTCTTTTATAGGTTTGTTGCATCTTCTAAGTTTCTGCCAATAAAACATAGTTTTTGGTTAACCTTCCCCCCAACGGTTTCAATATGATGGGTGCAATTTAAGTTTTTACACAACTGTTGACAAACTGCAACGCAGATTAAAACCCGTAGTCCGTAAATAAAAAGTTATGATCCAGACGGTGTATTTATTACAACAAAAGGCTCACGGTTCCTAAGACATGGCGTCCATTACGAAGTCCAATTTAGGCTGTTTGTAACTATAATCCTAGGTACTTAGTTGAATCTTTTTTTTCAGTCACCGGTCTTCTAACTGGTTTGATGCGGCCTTCCACGAATTCCAATTACAGGCCGTAAGTCCTGTGGATATACATTAAGTGTCTTTAAGGAAGTGGTTTCCATTGCCGCCTGCTGCTTCATGCCGTTGATCATTGCTGATTCTTTTGCCTTTTAAGGGCAGTTTTCCACCCTAAGGGCAAGATGGCGCCCTGAACCTCTGTCCACTCCTTTGCCCTCTATGACAAGGACGTTGGCAGAACGAGGGTGACTTCTTATGCCGGAAGTCTTTGGCTGCTAGTTGAATCAACAACCTTTAAATTTGTGCTATTTATCGTGTAACCTAAATATCAAGTAATTTGTAGTACTCCCGTGGAAGACCAAACATTTTTATTGTTCAGGGTCTTTTTCCTACTCTTCGACTATGCAGGTATCTTGTCTAAATCATTTTGCAAATTGGTTTTTGTCTTGTGATGACTTTACTAGATGGTAAACGACAGCATCACCTGCAAATAATTTAGGAGGTCTGTCCATATTGTGTCCTAAATCGTTTACGTAGGTTAAGTGCAGCAAAGAGCCCGTGTCACTTCCTTGGGGACCCCCATACACCTTCGGTTTCACTAGGTGACGTAATGTGACCTTTGTGACAAGAAATCACGAGTCCAGCCGTATAGCTGAAACGATACTCCATATACGTGCAATCTGGATTAGAAGCTACTTGGAGAATCAGTGTCAAAAACCTTTTGGAAAATTAGAAATATTGAATCAAACTGGGATTCCCTGTCGACAGCTTTCATTATTTCGTGCGAATAAAAAGCCATTTGTTGTTTGAATACGTGCAGGTAATGCATCAGTAGAGTGTTTTCTTCGAGGTATTTCTTAATGTTGTATCACAATAAATGCTTTAAAATCCTGCTGCAACTATATGTCAGTGATATGGTTACGTAATTTAGTCCTGTGTATTGATGTGACCTGTGCAGATTTCCAGTACTTAAAGGTACGAATCTTTGGTCTGGAGAGCGATTACATATGATTGCTAAGAACCGCGCTATTTCTTCAGCATACTCCGAAAGGAACCCAAGTCTGGAACAAAAGACTTCAAAGTATGAAGTGACGTAAGTTGCTTCACTAAAGCAATGGTATCTACTTTCAAAGTACTCATATTGGCAGCAATTCTTGATTAGAATTCTAAATACTTACTGTGGCTTATTTGGTGAACGAATTTCGGAAAACTGTGTTTAGAAACCCGTAGTGGCGCTTCCATCGGTTGCATTACCATTGCCATCGTGCTGTGACGGTATTGCGACATGCTGGTATACTTCACATACGACCAGGACCTCTTTGGATCTTCTTCCAAATTTAGAGACATAATTTCGTTGTGGAATCTATTAAAGGCATCTCACATTGAAGTCTGCATTGAGTTTAGAGCATCTGAAAACAATTGCTAACATTGAACATTTCTCGTTGTTTTAAATCTGTCATACTTTCTTCGTTGCTTCTCCAACAGTGTCCTGAGCTATTTTGTGTACCATAGGGGATTTGTTTCAGCTTCCCTCAACTTTCATCAACGCCATTTCATTGAATGTTAGCCACATTTTGTCGACGCTTACATACACTACTGGCTATTAAAATTGCTACACCACGAAGATGACGTGCTACAGACGGGAAATTTAACCGACAGGAAGAAGATGCTGTGATATGCAAATGATTAGCTTTTCAGAGCATTCACACAAGGTTGGCTCTGGTGGTGACACCTACAACGTGCTGACATGAGGAAAGTTTCCAACCGATTTCTCATACACAAACAGCAGTTGACCGGCATTGCCTGGTGAAACGTTGTTGTGATGCCTCGTGTAAGGAGGAGAAATGCGTACCATCACGTTTCAGACTTTGATAAAGGTCGGATTGTGGCCTATAGCGATTGCGGTTTATCGTATCGCGACATTGCTGCTCGCGTTGGTCAAGATCCAATGACTGTTAGCAGAATATGGAATCGGTGGGTTCAAGAGGGTAATACGGAACGCCGTGCTGGATCCCAACGGCCTCGTATCACTAGCAGTCGAGACGACTGGCATCGTATCCGCATGGCTCTAACGGATCCAGCAGCCACGTCTCGATCCCTGAGTCAACAGATAGGGACTTTTGCAAGACAACAACCATCTGCACGAACAGTTCGACGACGTTTGCAGCAGCATGGACTATCAGCTCGGAGACCATGGCTGCGGTTACCCTTGACGCTGCATCACAGACAGCAGCGCCTGCGATGGTGTACTCAACGACGAACCTGGGTGCACGAATGGCAAAACGTCATTTTTTCAGATGAATCCAGGTTATGTTTACAGCATCATGATGGTCGCATCCGTGTTTGGCGTCATCGTGGTGAACACACATTGGAAGCGTGTATCGTTATACTGGTGTATTACCCGGCGTGATGGTATGGGTTACACGTCTCGGTCACCTCTTGTTCACATTGACGGCACTTTGAACAATAGACGTTACATTTCAGATGTGTTACCACCCGTGGCTCTACCTGTCATTCAATCCCTGCGAAATACTACATTTCAGCAGGATAATGCACGACCTGTGTGGACCTTTCTGGACACAAAAAATGTTCGACTGTTGCCCTGGCCAGCACATTCTCCAGATCTCTCACCAATTGAAAACGCCTGGTCAATGGTGGCCGAGCAACTGGCTCGTCACAATACGCCAGTCACTACTCTTGATGAACTGTGGTATCGTGTTGAAGCTGCATGGGCAGCTGTACCTGTACACGCCATCCAAGCTCTGTTTGACTCAATGCTGAGGCGTGTCAATGCCTTTATTACGACCAGAGTTGGTTGCTCTGGGTACTGATTTCTCAGGATCTATGCACCAAAATTCCGTGAAAATGTAATCACATATCAGTTCTAGTATAATATATTTGTCCAATGAATACCCGTTTATCGTCTGCATTTCTTCCTGGTGTAGCAATTTTAATGGCCAGTAGTGTAGTAGATTTTGAAGGACTGGAAAGTGCTCTCAGGAAGACACCAAGATAATTTTTATATGCTTCTCATAAAGATGTATTTTGCGCTTAGTTTTGGTGTATTTTAACGTGACGATATTTACTCTTGCTTCAACAACATTGTGTCACTAATTCCTTCATTCGTCGTGCAGCTCTCTGTTTGTTGAGGATTGTTTGCAGCTAAGAAGTGTAGTATGTCGTGCCAGCTCCAGTACTAATTCCTGAAAATAAACTAGCACAGTATCAGGAATGGATAAAATTTTCCGTACTAGCCTAAAAATCCTTTGGAAAACAGTGCTGCCACAGTTTCCACTAGGAAAGCGATATATCAGGGTCTTCACAGTATGTTTTGCCTGTTGTTAGGTACACTCTCATTTCGTCTTCAAAACTCATTCTGAGGTGTGTCGGCCTCAGAAGTCCAGCCTCCAAATCTTCTTTTCTTGGACGATGGGCTCTTATCTTTATTTTTGTGTACATAGTTTCATTTTGTACAAACAAAATAGAACCAGAAAGCTGCTCTTGAAAGAAATTTCTGACTTTTCCTGCAGTGAGGCAAGTCAACAGCGACAGGTGAAAATTTGTTCGATATCGGGACTCGAACCAGGATTTCATAAGTGAGTCTTTTGCAGCGTGTGTAACGGCAGTTACTATTTTATTTTTCAAATAGTTAATTCGGATACGCTTAACAACAAAGTTTACAGACAGTCGCATATTGTCCTAGAGGCAAATGCTTCACCTAGAGACGACAATGAAGTGAAATACTCGTTGCTGAAATTTCGTTGATCTATAATTTGTATTTCTTCTCAGTTTAGTACAAGTCAACGAAACTTCAAAGCAAAAATCGTCCTGAGATGACGGGTGACGTTGATTCTGTAGGCTAGCGAGTTACTCAGCGGTTCAGCCTGCGCCGCGATGCGTCAGCTGATGTCAACCCGGCAGCCAGGCGGACCCGTCTGGTAAAAGTAAGATCACACTGAGCACAACTGCACTGCAGGCAAAGCAGCGCGGCACGACAGGGCTGTATTTAGTACACCACCTTTGAACAGCAGCGGCGCGGCAATGCGTGGTAAATATTTTTTATGTAAATCCTTTGCTGCCTCCGACCAAAATGGACGAAAGTGACGTGGATGTGATAATATTTTTTTTGTTATGCGAAGAAGATGTGTGCCGGCTGCTGTGACCGAGCGGTTCTAGGCGCGTCAGTCCGGAACCGCGCTGCTGCCACGGTTGCAGGTTCGAATCCTGCCTTGGGCATGGATGTGTGTGATGTCCTTAGGTTGGTTAGGTTTAAGTAGTTCTAAGTCTAGGGGACTGATGACCTCAGATGTTAAGTCCCATAGTGCATAAAGCCATTTGAACCATTTCAGGAAAATGTGTGTGTGTATGTGTGTGTGTGAGAGAGAGAGAGAGAGAGAACTTTGGTAGTCTTGGAAAGAATAGCGATGCAGGGATCTTTCCATGGTCAGATTTAGGAACGAAACTAGAAACAAATACATTGAATATACAAGATCCAAAAGAATTTGCAGGTACGAGAGTTCGACTGCGTCACGGGATTGTTGGAGTCGAAGATTTTCCATCAAAAACCTATTTGGTGAGACCATATCCTGGTACACAGTTAGATGACCAATCGAAAGAACTATGGCCGGTCGGAGTGGCAGAGCGGTACTAGGCGCTACAGTCTGGAACAGCGCGACCGCTACGGACGCAGGTTCGAATCCTGCCTCGGGTATGGATGTGTGTGATGTCCTTAGGTTAGTTAGGTTTAAGTAGTTCTAAGTTCTAGGGGACTGATGACCTCAGATTTTAAGTCCCATAGTGCTCAGAGCTATTTGAACCATTTTTTTTAACTATACCATTACAAACAAAGCAGGATCTAAGGAGTTTCAGAAAACGCTGTTGGAACATTGTGTCAAAAATTTAGGATTTACTATCTCAAGATCTCTCTCAGTCCAGAACCCGTACAGAACATGATTCTTGCCACTTATGTCATGCACGAGTTTCTCAGACACGATACAGCGTTGTTTGACAACGAAGAGACTGAAGATATACAATTGCGCGACCGTCTTCATACAGAAGGCAATTACGTAAATAATGCTATACAGATATGTGATTGATTCATAGCTTGATTTAGTTTCACGTAAGGTATTTGGTTTGGCAAACCGACATGGTAAATAGGGGACGTCGTTGAATATAAAATAAGTAGTAAAAACGTAATAGTAAGCATGTAGTCATAAAAAAAGATAAGGACCTAATCGGCTGTTTCACAAAATAAAGGAATTCAGGTATTTCTGCATTATGTTTACTCTGGCAGTATTCATACACTCCTGGAAATTGAAATAAGAACACTGTGAATTCATTGTCCCAGAAAGGGGAAACTTTATTGACACATTCCTGGGGTCAGATACATCACATGATCACACTGACAGAACCACAGGCACATAGACACAGGCAACAGAGCATGCACAATGTCGGCACTAGTACAGTGTATATCCACCTTTCGCAGCAATGCAGGCTGCTATTCTCCCATGGAGACGATCGTAGAGATGCTGGATGTAGTCCTGTGGAACGGCTTGCCATGCCATTTCCACCTGGCGCCTCAGTTGGACCAGCGTTCGTGCTGGACGTGCAGACCGCGTGAGACGACGCTTCATCCAGTCCCAAACATGCTCAATGGGGGACAGATCCGGAGATCTTGCTGGCCAGGGTAGTTGACTTACACCTTCTGGAGCACGTTGGGTGGCACGGGATACATGCGGACGTGCATTGTCCTGTTGGAACAGCAAGTTCCCTTGCCGGTCTAGGAATGGTAGAACGATGGGTTCAATGACGGTTTGGATGTACCGTGCACTATTCAGTGTCCCCTCGACGATCACCAGTGGTGTACGGCCAGTGTAGGAGATCGCTCCACACACCATGATGCCGGGTGTTGGTCCTGTGTGCCTCGGTCATATGCAGTCCTGATTGTGGCGCTCACCTGCACGGCGCCAAACACCCATACGACCATCATTGTCACCAAGGCAGAAACGACTCTCATCGCTGAAGACGACACGTCTCCATTCGCCCCTCCATTCACGCCTGTCGCGACACCACTGGAGGCGGGCTGCACGATGTCGGGGCGTGAGCGGAAGACGGCCTAACGGTGTGCGGGACCGTAGCCCAGATTCATGGAGACGGTTGCGAATGGTCCTCGCCGATACCCCAGGAGCAACAGTGTCCCTAATTTGCTGGGAAGTGGCGGTGCGGTCCCCTACGGCACTGCGTAGGATCCTACGGTCTTGGCGTGCATCCGTGCGTCGCTGCGGTCCGGTCCCAGGTTGACGGGCACGTGCACCTTCCGCCGACCACTGGCGACAACATCGATGTACTGTGGACACCTCACGCCCCACGTGTTGAGCAATTCGGCGGTACGTCCACCCGGCCTCCCGCATGCCCACTATACGCCCTCGCTCAAAGTCCGTCAACTGCACATACGGTTCACGTCCACGCTGTCGCGGCATGCTACCAGTGTTAAAGACTGCGATGGAGCTCCGTATGCCACGGCAAACTGGCTGACACTGACGGCGGCGGTGCACAAATGCTGCGCAGCTAGCGCCATTCGACGGCCAACACCGCGGTTCCTGGTGTGTCCGCTGTGCCGTGCGTGTGATCATTGCTTGTCCAGCCCTCTCGCAGTGTATAATGGTTATTTTCCAGGAGTGTATAATGGTTATTTTGAAGGTCTCATAGCTCTCGATATCCATTTGTACATACAATTATCGTTTCCTCGTCTAACGCCGTTTTGGTAAACAAACTTCCGTTTCACAAGTCAAAAGAGCTACGATTTGTATGACGTGCAGTGTCGCGACACTTGCTATAACGCACTAGCTATAATGGAAGTACGCGGCGCTGCACGGCGCGTCACAGTTAGCCTGTTGGTCAATTTTGCTTCGCAGTGCTGCGCCGTGCATTGCCGCTGCCGCGTAGTGCATTCTGTCTCGTACGATTCCACATTAACAATATCTGGTCGCGTCGTGCCGTGCGGCTCTGCTGCAGTGCGGTTCCACTCAGTTCTGCCCAGCTGCTCGGCCCGGAGGCCTTGAAGTCATGTAATATTAAATGCTGTGAGATGTTATATAATCTTCTATTACTCTATGATTTGTGTGTTGTTATGTGATTGTACAGAATAAAAGTTTTTTAGCGTATGCTGTTCTTCGTGCTGAAATGTTCCATGTCTCTGTTGTGATTTGACTGACGTTGGTCTTGCCGTGTGTTCTGTTTAGCGTCGATGTCCTCAGTATTTCTCACATTAGGATCATGTACTCTAGCTTTATTTTTCGTTTTAAAGGGTTTCTTTCATCTTCCTCTTTTTAGTGCTATATTCATTACTCACAGTGTTCACTATTTCTTCAGTTTCTGATTTGCTCAGCAGAAACTCGTACTCGACTGCCACTGGTATTGCAGCTAGCTCATGATATCTTAATTTACCGTACTGGGGCCACAATATTGCTGTTGTGTGACGAAAATGATAATACAGCTAGATTTGTAATAAGTGGAAGACCAAACGTGAGTCATATGACTGAACCGAACTTCGTACCACAGGTCAGGCATGTAAGTACGATTAGAGTTACAGAAAGTTATGTAACGCCTTACAGCATTCAATACTGTACACCTTCAGTGCCTCTAAAATTCATTACCCAAAGTCAAGGAGGCTAGGGTGTGTTCCTAGTGAATCTCCTTGCACGTGGTTTGCACAGGAATCCACAAAGCATCAACAATGGTTGCTGGTGGTTCGTAACGAACAAGCTACTGACCTACCATAGTCCAGATATATTCTTTGGGTGGCATCGATATACCAGGCGATCATGCAAGCCAGAGATGCAGTGGCAGCCAACCTTTCTTGTAAGAAGGGTTGTACACCCGTTTCTCAAAGTGAACAGGTACTGTTCAGTTGAAATATGGTATTCAGAGTTACTAAAGAAGAAGCAGTACCACAGACTCTAATACTTCCATGATTAAATGGATTCTGCTTATAATATCTTCAATACAAGGGTCTCACTTGCATCTTGTATCCAGTGGAAGTCTTTAACCACCATACATGGTGTATCTGCTATGCTTCGACGGTCACCACGGTAACGACACTGACACACATTAGTCCACTTTCACTGCAGTAGTTCTTGTCTACCATTATGGGCGAAACAGTGTAGCGTATTACAGGCGGAGAGAGAAGATATAGCACCTTTCGACGCTGATGATGCATACTAGTACTTACTCTCGTTTTCACTTCATTTGATGTTTCTTCGCCAATCTGATGAACCGCTGATTTTTGCAGTCACATCGTAGAGGGTCTTGCTAGCCCCCATGTATCTTATGTCGATGCAATCCTAATCATTGATTGCTTATTTGGTGCTCTACGCACCTTCAGAGCGTGGATTCTTTCAGTATATTGTTTCAGAGCGTTGAAATTTGTACGAGCCTTACTGTAATATATTATGTGCACTATCATTGTTGGTTCTTTTCTAAGCCCCAAACTTTGGCCGCCCGTTAGGAAAACGCAACGGCACCTTGTCAGACAATGATGCCCTCGTCGTCTCCCTGAGTGACGTTTTAGTTACAAGTGTGACGGCAGACCTGTTGGTCTGCAGGACCAGCAGTAGTGCATAACGGACGAGCCATAACTTGACTGTGAGATATAACACATTGGCCCTACACGAAATGAAGTGTCCAATTATTTGTAAATTATTTGTAAATAACAGTTGTAATAACATAAATTATCTCCCCAAGCTGGATAGCATAATCAGTCTATCACAACATAAATTATCTACTGAAAGTCGCCCCGACAAGACAGCAGTTATTGTGCAAACATTACACATGAGAGGATCATTGAGAAGCTACAACAGCGTAGTGGATGGCATAACAGTCATTTGTCTTCTATGCACGCACCAGTAACATAGACGTTGTAACACATTAGATTCAAAGTTATCTTGATAAATAGATAAAAATGGAATCTACATTGTAGTTACTTGAAATCAAATAGTACAACGAAAGCTACAATCTCTGTTTGACAAAATACAATAATTATGTTTTTCAGGACGATTTCTCAGTCGCCTGCAAGGAATGTAGTCAGCCAGCTCCTGCACTTTAAATTGTAAATTACAGGGTTGTGATAATACTCTTGTTACATTAAAGAGCACAATCGGTCCGTAAAAAAATGAGTGTGACTTTCGGAGGTACTGTAAAAGTTAATTTCAACAGTCGTTGATTCCCCTACAGGCAATGCCTGTTCCCGTTACAGTAATTATGCTTTATATTAGAACTTCAGGTACAAACTGTGAGAAAATAACGTCCCCGGGACTCTGTCTCTGTCAAACTATAACATAGACAGTGTAGCATACCGACGAAATATCAGCTCAATAAATGCTTAAGATCTTGGTGGAACGTAGGAATCTCATCGAACATGTAATAGAGTTCCTTCACAAAAAATTTCTGGAGATATTAATGTGCATTTTTGTTACGTAAAATATACATTCAGTGTTATATTACAAATTATTGACCATTGTTACTATAAAAATCTTTTTCTAAAATGTCAGTGAAGATAATACTTTCAAGATGTTTTACCACTTCTGTAAATCTGATAACACAGTGACAATTTGTATTTCATATAGGTCTAGACAATGAAAATACCATCTGTCTGTTCGTAAGTTACATTGTCTAATACTTTAAGGACAAAATATGATGACAATAAGTTACAATTTTACCTGATTTATTTATGTTATTTGACTGTGTGAAGCGCTAGATTCATTTGGATACACTGATATTTTCTAGAAATTTTGTTTAACGAGACGCAGATAAATATGACAAGCTTCTCCACCACTTCTCATGTGTCATTATTTTTTGACTGGGGATAAATCACCACACGTGTGTCACGGGTGTCAATACTAGCTCCACTCTTCTTATTACTAAATCATCTGCCATCCTACGCCAGCAAAGGGAAATAACTGAAGTTGAAAATAACATAATATCGGTGTTATATAATTCCAAAATTCAGCATTTTTTGGTCTGTGTGTGAGTCCTGATGTCAGTGGTGGACATAATAGACTGTAAGCTTACTTAGCGTAATTTTTTGTTAATGTAGTACAGGATGTTATTCTGAAATAATTTAATTCATACAGTCAACGAATTCATCGCACACAAACGCAGAGCAAGTGCAATATATGACACACCATCAAAACTCTTGCATACAACAGTTTAAATATCGAGACATAACAACAATAGCCCCACGGTACATAATTTCCTTATGTAATTAATAATTTTTCATAATTTTAAAACGATATTAAAGTTCATAAATATCATTATCATCGTCTTCCAGCCAGTAGTACGTTTACAGCCTGTTGCAGTTACATGAGTCGATATGCTGGCTGCATGGTTTGCCTGTGTCTGTTTCCCTATTCGGTCGACATGTTGTGGCTACAGTATTCCTTCCACTGTACTTTGTACATATTGTAGTAATACAACTTACTTGTTGAGCGTTGGTTGAATGCTGGTTTCAGATTTAATTCCCTTTCTTATGCTCCTATGTCATCTGGGAGGCTATATATTTTAACAATTCTCGGCAATCTGTCTCCTTTCTGCCTTTCATTTTCATCAACCTTCTGAATAGTCTATGTTTCAGAGCCATACAGTAGTGTTTTATAAATTGGAAGCGGCCCTTTTAAGGCTTTCATTATCGTTGTGGATATAGTTTGTTGTCATAGCTTTTTCATAGCTTACATGACACTAACATCTCCAGCTATTTTTTATTATATGAGTAATTAATATTTCTTTTTTTTACATTTTCCAAATACAGTATAAAAACAGCGGACTCTATCGTTCACGCCTGATTATGTTATTCACTGGCAAACTAGTTGTTAAGCATATTTTGATTTAAGAAGATGGTATTAATTTTTTTGGATGTAAATAGTGTTAATTATTTTGTGCTATAAAGCATATTTACAAGCACATACATTTCGTTTAATACAAAGAATATGTGAAATACACAAAACTATATATCCAGTCGTATTTAGATAGATCTATTTTTCTTATTTTAAAGCTATTCAGTGATGGTTAATTTATCAGTCACAGAATAATGAGTTAAACATAATGGGGAATTCATTCATCTGGTGTTCACTGCACTAGAATGATGCCATATGGTACGTTCTAGCTGAAGTCTGAGTAGGTGATGATGTAGATCATGTAAATCCTTCTACTCTGATTAGAAGCTTCACTATACCAAATTATAATTTCATGATTTTTTCGAGTAAGATGTCGTGGTGCAAATCATACAAGTATTAATTATATAGTGATTGGACAATTCAGTTCTAAACTACATAGTTTGAAGTTGGTTTTGAATGAATGCAGGATTTCTGCATGCAGTAGATACGTTAAACAAACTTCAGTAATGCTTGAGGGCTTATTATTAGTGGCATTATGTTATATATCATCATGAAAATAGTTGCCACAATGAACAAAAAGTCTAAATACTTTAATGAGGAGTTCCAAAACGCCATTCCAGACTTGCCGAATATGTTGCCACTATTGTGTGTAAGTTAACGAGCATTGCGCTCTCATTTAAATGTATGGACAAAAGAGTCAGCCTAAAGGAATTGTGAAACGAACCCTGTCGTCCAGGACCGCGTGCCACAAAGGGCGTATATTCACCACAAGATGGGGAAACTCACAAGAGTCTATTGTCTATTGAGCGCTAAGCGCTGTAGTGTGCGAGTGAAACAAACGAGAACCTACGTCATAGGTAAACCCAGTAGAAGCCGTTTGTGGCCAAGGAGACGTAGCAGTGTTAAATATGGTGGACCTAAGATCGACCATAAAGGGAAACGTTTATAAAAACTATTTAATTCTGTAGGAATGCAGGGAATCAAGCCACAGTCATTTTAATCTGCCATCCTCCATCAATTTTCATGGTGATCCCAATACAACTTGAATATTGATCATATCTATAATAGCTTAGGATTTACTGCTAAAGTGAAATCCACAAGGTTTGTAACAAAGCCCTGAATGCTAAAATTTGAACGCTTTAGTCGATCTTAACGATCGACATTTCATATAGCAGCGCATCATTAAAATGACAAATGTTGTAAATATCAACTTTGTAACTTTGTTTAAAAGATACAGTAAATTTAAATTTTCAGTATTTTCAGGTAAGCATCAGATCATCATTTTCTCCACACAAAACACATTGAACGATGACAGCACGACACCTTATTGAACCGATAAGTAATAGAATATTTGTTGTAAAGTCTAGTGCATAATAGTTACTTTTGTTCTTTATTTATTTATCTGAAAGCACATTGGTGCAAGGCTACTGGCCGTGGCATTCAAAGCTAAGAAGGAAATTGTATTGGTTTTACGTAAGAGAATTTAACATTTATTATGTAATGGATATCATTGTTACTTTATTTAGACCGTGAAAGTGGTCAAGCTTTGATTATTTAAATATGTTAAAATGCAAAATAATGTAGAATAAGCTGTAGCCAATCAGACGGACGGCTTCAAGGAAGGGAACTGCCCAAGTCAGTTGAGCCACTATGTTCGGCGCGCTGGAAATCTCGGCAGGGAACGGCCAGAGGGAGTGCTGGTGCAGACGCGAAAGCGGATAGTTCGGCTGGAGACAACAAAGGGTACAGTTGGAATTGAGACGCGAAAGCGGACAGTCGGTCTTTAGACAGCTAGGAAGTGAGAAACGACTTAGAAAATTTCGCGTTGTGTGGTATGGCGGGACTTAGTCCCTGAGCGGTGAGCACCCGCGCGCCTGGTGTGAACTCTTAACTTTTCACGTAGTTAACGAGGTGGAGTGTTGGACTTTTAATTCACGATGAGATTGTGAATGATCGAACTGTGTCAAATGGATATGCGCTCGAGTATAACATTAACTCTAAATACGATCACTTTCACTATTAGTTTGCTTTCTCGATAAACATTATTCTAACCAAATCGCAACTGTGTGGCCTACATCGTTTATGGGTCGTTAATTTAGTTCCCGATGTTATTATTACTGTTATTATATGTTATGTTAACTTTGTATATCACAAACTTGCCATCAGCCAGACAACTTAACCAAAAGGTCACAAGTGTCTAATTTAGGTGTCGTTCAACCCCTAGGCGAGTTTGAGGGAAGACATTTCGACGAAGAGGAATCGCATGTGAGCCCGAACGATGACATTTTGCACTAACACAGAGAGACTTAATGGCCATTGTTTCATATGTAATATGGATAATACCATCAGCTGTATTTACTGGTTTTATTCATATGCAACAGGTTTCTGTACGACAATTATCTTCGGGTCATCTCATAATTATAGGTGGTCATGCCGATACTGGGATTCATTATTCACAGAGACTGGAAGTTTAGACGTTATAAATAATTAAAATAGGCAGGCAAATAGACATAACAAACAGCTAAAATAAACAATAAAAGACAATGTAGAAAAACCTTGCAATGTCTCTATTTATTTACTATATTACAGTACACTATCACACATTCGGCATATTTATGTTAACACCATGTATTATATTTCTAAAGTAACTTTAAAGTTAAATTTGAAAGGAAATGCTAATTGAATCGTTGAGTTGGAAAAAGGGGTTACATCCCAGAAAGTAAATTTTTCAGGAGACATAAAAATCTGTTTTACTACATATGTATTTAAGCATGGTGTCATGGAGCTCCTATGTAGGTATTGGGCACAAAGTGAAACAATATACACCATTCTAGCATACTTTAGCCACCGAATGGGGGCAGTAATCCAGTTTGAATGTACAGGAGAACACGCTTCTTCTAACCTAATGATGCTGTTAAAGCAACTAGCGTTCTTTTTGCAGCAAAAGCATTGTGTAATGCAAGTTCCTGTTATCCACATTTATTATTGCAATAAAAGAGTATGTTGTGAGCACACATATTTATTCATAACGTACCCAAAATACAACAACAATCAAAATACAGCTAAGCAGACAATGGTGGGTATGCTTGAATTACCTTCACCTAGTCCATACTCTGCTGGCCACTGGTACATAACGTTATAAAATAGTTTCTGCTCATCAGGGATGTAATATAGAATTTTCTTTTCATTGTATAGCTTCTTCTTTTTTATTGGAACAAATCCACTATATGCTTGTTAATCTGTACATGACCCCTTCTCTACCTCAATATGCGTCCAAGGACAACTTCTGTTGATGAGACATGATCCTTGGAAACATCAAATGGAGCTTACAGATATAAATATCAAGTATTTTTAGTAAACGTATGTTGTTGTTGTGGTCTTCAGTCCTGAGACTGGTTTGATGCAGCTCTCCATGCTACTCTATCCTGTGCAAGCTTTTTCATCTCCCAATACCTACTGCAACCTACATCCTTCTGAATCTGCTTAGTGTATTCATCTCTTGGTCTCCCCCTACGATTTTTACCCTCCACGCTGCCCTCCAATACTAAATTGGTGATCCCTTGATGCCTCAGAACATGTCCTACCAACCGATCCCTTCTTCTGGTCAAGTTGTGCCACAAACTTCTCTTCTCCCCAATCCTATTCAATACTTCCTCATTAGTTATGTGATCTACCCATCTAATCTTCAGCATTCTTCTGTAGCACCACATTTCGAAAGCTTCTATTCTCTTCTTGTCCAAACTATTTATCGTCCATGTTTCACTTCCATACATGGCTACACTCCATACGAATACTTTCAGAAATGACTTCCTGACACTTAAATCAATACTGGATGTTAACAAATTTCTCCTCTTCAGAAACGCTTTCCTTGCCATTGCCAGCCTACATTTTATATCCTCTCTACTTCGACCATCATCAGTTATTTTGCTCCCCAAATAGCAAAACTCCTTTACTACTTTAAGTGCCTCATTTCCTAATCTAATTCCCTCAGCATCACCCGACTTAATTAGACTACATTCCATTATCCTTGTTTTGCTTTTGTTGATGTTCATTTTATATCCTCCTTTCAAGACACTGTCCATTCCATTCAACTGCTCTTCCAAGTCCTTTGCTGTCTCTGACAGAATTACAATGTCATCGGCGAACCTCAAAGTTTTTATTTCTTCTCCATGAATTTTAATACCTACTCCGAATTTTTCTTTTGTTTCCTTTACTGCTTGCTCAATATACAGATTGAACAACATCGGGGACAGGCTACAACCCTGTCTTACTCCCTTCCCAACCACTGCTTCCCTTTCATGTCCCTCGACTCTTATAACTGCCATCTGGTTTCTGTACAAATTGTAAATAGCCTTTCGCTCCCTGTATTTTACCCCTGCCACCTTTAGAATTTGAAAGAGAGTATTCCAGTCAACATTGTCAAAAGCTTTCTCTAAGTCTACAAATGCTAGAAACGTAGGTTTGCCTTTCCTTAATCTTTCTTCTAAGATAAGTCGTAAGGTCAGTATTGCCTCACGTGTTCCAGTGTTTCTACGGAATCCAAACTGATCTTCCCCGAGGTTGGCTTCTACTAGTTTTTCCATTCGTCTGTAAAGAATTCGTGTTAGTATTTTGCAGCTGTGACGTAATATCAACAAAAAAAATGGACATGAACCCTTTTTCACCTCTCTGATTAAACTGACGTTGACAGAAAAATGAAAATGTTTCCTTAATACTTATGTATTATAATGCCTTAGGCGTACTGATTGCACATGACAACCAAATACTTGTTTTTTTTTTATTTTCTGGAGTGATGTCGAGCCTCCAGTAAATTAATATACTTTTCATTTAAGAAATAGACCTTTCAACATCTGCAGAGACAACTGGAGCAAATCTAGAACATTGAGCAATCGTAGGGTCCATTTCTACTGCAATGGAATTGTCACCTTGTAGAATCTTTGAAATTTTTCTTAGTTTGTCAAAGTCCGGGTTTTTCGAAAACACCATTGTAGACTTTTCCGTAATTAATGAACCCCTTTTCCGTGGCTCACTCTTCAGTCTTTGCACCATATCATCCACAAGTTTCACTACCTTCGTCAAAGTCTGCCCTGTTTCCTGAAGCTGGTAGATCACTTGTGGCCGGAAACCAAATTGGCCACATTGAAAGTTAAGTCATTTCTCACTTCCGAACATTCGAGAAGATTCTTTGCTGCTGCAACTGACGATGCTCCATCCTCCAGAGCGATTATCACCTTACTTACACTCGAGAAATTTCAAAGGTAGTAGACTGATGCTACAATCCACGTCCCCCATCTCGTTATGATAGGCTGGCGCACTGTCTTTAAACGTCTGGTCCATAACGGGGCTTCCACAAATATTTTCTTAATACTGGAAATCAATTTGTCAACATCCAGAAACGTGCTTTGTATCTCTTCTGACTCCCTGAAAACCAAGTGCCACATAGGTCACGTGAGGCATGTTTGGAAATAGTGCTTTGAAAGTTCTGCCAGGCTTTTCCATGTATGTTGTAGCGTCTAGGATGAAAAGTAGTATAATGACTTAATAAATTTCCTCAATTCCACTGTACCTATAATGAACTGTTAAAAATCTGTGCGATATTTGAATTATTCAGTTTTTCCTGACACTCTGTTGTAACTAGGAAAGTTTTTATTGATTCACCTTCTGAAGGATCTAATGGGCGGATAAAGGTATTGGCAATAAAACAATCCATAGGCTAATTTGACTCCCCTGCAGAAATCCAGACTTTTTTATTTTTACATAATCCTTTTCAGTCTCTTTTCCATCAGATCTCCTTATAGATCTTTTCTTATTACAAGGAATCAAACACAGAATCTCCCCTAATTTCGCCTCACTACATGCGTGGCCCATCTCCATGTAAGTTTCCTTTACAGTCATTACATCGTCATCAGTTTTTGTCTTTTCTCTTATTTCTCTTATTCATTTGTTTGTGCTTAATATGCTTAAGACGTATCTTTCCTTCACTGTTTGGGAAACACTTAATTTTGGAACTCTTTGAGCATTTAACGTTCATGTTTCACTGACAGTATACATTAAATGTTGATGTCTAAGACTTTTTCATACAGAACTAGTAATTTCTACTGCTAGTATAATACACCTCAAAGGGACAAATTTAGCAGAGGTTGTCCGAAATTCCTTAAGTAGTTTAGGAGAAATTACAATATTTGGAACTTAAAACCTATGAAGCAATACTTTTTTTAGTTAATGACTATTTATATACGACGAAGTAGAGTCAGGATTCAGAAAGACTGTTGTGAAAGAATTTATAATAACAGAAGAACCCCACAAAAGGGATAAGAATGCATAAAAAACCAATATTTCATAATAATGTAGGTGACCTTCTTGGCTGTGTGGAAAATTTAGATAGCTCAGAAAAGAGAAATCCTGCGCCTATCTGATCACCATATAGCCACAGGGGTAGAGAAGTCAAATATAAAAGATTACGTTCTAGCATCTTACGCGCGTAGAACTAATATGGAAAAAAGAGTTGTTGTTACATGTATTGAGGTTACATGTATTGAGACAGAAAAATATTAAAACAAGCAGATTTTGTTGAGGTCAGCACGCAGAAATATGTGTTTCTCGGTTAAAATCGAAAATTAATTCACTTTTAATTGTAACTGCATATAGATCTCCACTGGAAAATTTTGACCTCTTCATGAAGCATATCGGTTGCTTACTATGGTATCTGTCAGACAGCAACAAGCACTTAACAGCCTAGCGATTTCAATGTAGATTTTCTCAAGTACTGTGATAGGAGAAATGATCTGGAAACTTTATTTGGATCCTGGAATTTGATATCAATAATTAACTTTCTAACACTCGTGGATAAAGACAGTATGATCCTATTTGAAAAAGCTTTCTTTGATGAATCTCAAAGCAAGAAAGTAACTATATAATCAGTAACAAATGCTCACCCTGAACATGATCCACATTTAGTTACGATAAATTCGGTAGTGCCTTACATTCTTACTCACCTCAGTGCTAATGAACTACAACAATTAATGACTCATGTACAGACGTTTATTAGAATAATATACAAGACAGACCTGGGATGAAATTCATAATGAAAATAGAATTTAATCTATTTCATTATAAATTCATGTCGTTATTTTAAAATAGCTTTCCTAAAAAACTAATGAGAAAGAACATGTAAAAATCCATGGATTACTAGAGGCATTAAAGTATCTTGTGAAAGGGAACTGAATATTCATCTGGTGACAAAAAGCAAGTAAAGAGTCTGCAAAACTTTTGCATTACAAAAAGTTGTTCTAAGTCACTAAGAACGGTTATTGAAAAGCAACGAAAATTTTCACTGTGTCAGAAATCAGTAATTTCCACAGGCTGAAGTCTATTTGGACTGTAGTGAAACAAGAGACAGACAACAGGCCACAGCACTCACAATAGTGAATACTGATTTACATGCAAGGGTTATAAATTATCTGTTAAAGGTAACAGGTAGGTTAATAATCATTTCTTAAATTTAGTAGAAAGTACAGGGTAAATCAGTTCAAGAGAAAAATCAAAGCTATATGTTGAAAAGGAAATGCATATAAAATTCACTTCTCCTTAAGAAATTAATATATGTCTATATACTCTCAAAAACGAAAGTTCGCCTGTACTTAATGATATTTCCAAAGACAAAGACCTGTCCCCATACAATAAGTGTTGCCTTTTTTGAAATATGTAATACATCACTAACTCAGGGCATTTTTCCAGGGAGATTTAAATATGCCACTGTTAAACCGGGCTATAAGATAATGTATTCTAGAATAGTAGCATGACTTAGCAATAATAATTTCCTTACTAAATCACAGTTTGGATTTCAAAAGAGTTGCTCAACTGAGAATGCCATTTGCATATTAACTTACAAAATTTTACAAGTACAAACTAACAAAATAGCACTAGCATATACTTTCTGTGACCTGTCTAAAGCATTTGACTGTGTGAATCCCAATATCTTCCCACATAAATTGTGGTTTTATAAAACTCATGGTATCATCAGCCACTTGATAATGTCGTATTTAACGAAAATAATCCAGGAAGCTGTACTTAATAATTCAGTAAGTGTAGGCAAGGGAGATTCTTCTGACTGGAGAGAAATTGCTTATTGGATTCCACAAGGTTCAATCTTAAACCCGCTATTGTTTATCAAATGCATAAATTGCCTTCTGTCTAATATACAACAAACAGAATTAGTTCTTTTCGCATATGATGCTAGTATTATAATTAATTCAAACATTTATACAGCAACAGAAGAAACTGTAAATAATGTTTTTAAATGTTTTATTGGGTGGTTTATGGAATTAGTCTCACTGTCAACTTCGAAAAGACACAACATATTCAGTTTATCACATCTTCAGAAACTAAACCAATGATTAATGTAACACACTGCGATCAAATAATAACTAAGATGTAAAATTCAAAACTTTCAGGTGCCCATATTTATGAGAGTTTAAATTGGAACAGACATATTTTGACTCCTAAAAAATCTGTTGAGCTGCATGTACACCTCAAATCATTGCAAATCTTAAGAAGAGACAAATCAGTAAGTTAACATACACTGCGCATTTTCATCAATAACGTAACATGGGATAATGGACTGGGGTTACTCATCTTTTTATTGCTCAAAAAGATCTGTAAGAATAATATATGCGAATAATGAATTAAGGACGCGTCCTCCTTTCTTCAAGTACACAAATATTCATTTGTTTTATCACCCAAACACGTTTCACCATATTTGTGGCGTCCTCAGTGCAGCTTTTATTATTTTCCTTTTATTTTACATTGTGTGCGTCCTTTTGCTGCCAACCAAAATCAGCCTCAGATCTAAATTAGTAAACTATGTCATCATAGCAGTATTTTGCTATCCTTAGATGTGAGATTTTTTATGCATGAAACGTGTTTTTTGTAGTTGAGCTGAACGTTTTCTCCTGCTCGTTTGTAAATACTGCGTGCTGTTATATTGCTGTGGCCTGAACACACGTTTCACTGCATAAATTCATCACAGACATAAGCAAGCACGGAACTAAGCTAAAAACTCCGAATTAAAATTTGTGGTGCTCACCCACTATCATCTTGAAGACATCTGTTTAAGGAGTTACACATTTCGACTACAGCTCTACAGGATATTTATTCCCTCATGAAGTTCGTTGTAAACAATACACTACAATTAAAAAGGAGCAATTTCGTACATAATTACAATACCAGAAGAAAAAGTGACGTTTATTGCTCCACATCAAGCTTGTGTTTAGCAGAAGAAAGGTTGCAAAGTGCTGCCAGCACAATTTTTGATCACTTCCCCAATGATATAAGATACCAGACAGCCAAATTAATTTGAAAAACACACTGAACTCTGTTTTTCCCTGACAATTTCCATCCCACAGAAGAAATACCATTCATGTAATATGTAAAAAGGTGGAGAATAGGAATTACCTTGTAAATGGTCAGCGTCTAGCCATATTAACATAAGAATATGTAACGTGAATTAAAAATTACTCATTCCATATTAGGATTAATCGTAAAAATGATCCATGGAACATGTTACTAACTGACTAGCCGATACTTAATGCAGAATTCCAATTTAACGACGAAAGGAAAAAACATGACTCTGAAATCCGTCACTTCCATTGCTTCTCTTGGCAACACAAATGCTAGATTGGAGACATAATGTTTCTTCTTTCATCATTAGTAGTTGTTCTGCATCCATGAAACGATATCAAGCCGATTTTTATCACTTCCAGTAGATCACGTATGCTACAGCATTTCATCTATGTACTTGGAAATGACTCACCGTTTAAAGTGAAATCATAACTAATAATTATACTGACCGTCATTAGTAGTATTTAACAAATTCCAAACGAATATTATATGCTTTCTAAATGAAGTATTACATATTTTTAGTTCGTTGTAAGAGCGTAAGCCCTTCAAAGTTTCCACATTTTTGGTTACGAGATTTTCTCTCCTGGTATCGATGACAAGTTAATACTGAAATTTGATAACTTTGCAAAATAATTTGGTTTACTGTACACATTTATTTCATCGCTCCATGAACCATCGACCTCGCCATCAGTGGGGTGGCTTGCGTGCCTCTGGGATACAGATAGCCATACCGTCAGTACAACCACAATCGAGGGGCATCTGTTGAGAGGCCAGACAAACGTGTGGTTCCTTGAAAGAGGCTGCAGCCTTTTCAGTTGTTGCAGGGGCAACAGTCTGGACGATTGACTGATCTGGCCTCGGTACATCAATCAAAACGACCTTGCTGTGCTGGGACTGTGAACGACTGAAGCAATGGGAAACTGTAGCTGTAATTTTTCCCAACGACATGTAGCTCTACCGTATGTTTAAATGACGATGGCGTCTTCTTGGCTACAATTTCCGGAGATTAAATAGTCCCGCATTCAGATCTCCAGGCAGGGACTACTGAAGAGGATGTTGTCATCAGGGGAAACAAAACTGGCATTCTACGGACCGGCGTGTAGAATGTTACATCCCTTAATCGGCAAGGAAGGTTACAAAATTTAAAAAGGGATATTGATAAGTTGAAGTTAGATATAGCGGGAATTAGTCAAGTTCAGTGGTAGGAGGAACCGGGATTCTGGTCAAGTGAATACAGTTTTATAAATACAAAATCAAATATAGGTAATGCAAGAGTAGTGTTAATAATGAATAAGAAATGGGAATGCCGGTAAGCTACTATGAAAAGCATAGTGAACGCATTATCGTAGCCATGACAGACACGATGCCCACGACTACCACAGTAGTGCACGTCAAGTAGCTCCGCAGTCGGTGAAGAGATTGAAGAAAAGTATGACGAAATAAAAGAAATTACTCAGATGGTTAAAAGAGACAAAAATTTTATTGTGATGGGGGACTGGAGTTCGATAGTAGGAAATGGGAGAGAAGGAAAAATAATAGGTAAATATGGACTGTGGGAAAGGAATGAAAGAGGAAGCTGCCTGGCGGAGTTATACACAGAGCATAATTTAATCATAGCTAACACTTGGTTTAAGAATCATGAAAGAAGGTTATATACGTGGGAAAGATCGAGAGACACTGGAAGATTTCAGACTGATTATACTATGTGATCAAAAAGTTAGTATAAATTTGAAAACTGAATAAATCACGGAATAATGTATATAGAGAGGTACAAGTTGACATACATGTTTGGAATGACATGGGGTTTTATTAGAACCAAAAAAATACAAAAGTTAAAAAATGTCCGACAGATGGCGCTTCATCTGATCAGAATAGCAATAATTAGCATAACAATGTAAGACAAAGCAAAGATTATCTTCTTTACTGGAAATGCTCAACATGTCCACCATCATTCAATAGCTGTAGTCGAGGAATAATGTTGTGAACAGCACTGTAAAGCTTGCCCGGAGTTATGGTAAGGCATAGGCGTCGGATGTTGTCTTTCAGCATCCCTAGAGATGTCGGTCGATCACGATACACTTGCGACTTCAGGTAACCCCAAAGCCAATAATTGCACGGACTGAGGTCTGGGGACCTGGGAGGCCAAGCATGACGAAAGTGGCGGTTGAGCACACGATCATCACCAAACGACGCGCGCAAGAGATCTCCCACGCGTCTAACAATATGGGATGGAGCGCCCTCCTGCATAAACATCGTACGTTCCAGGAGGTGTTTATCAGCCAGACTGCGGATGATGCGATTCTGTAACATATCGGCGTACCTCTCACCCGTCACGGTAGCAGTTACTGACGTTTTGCTGTCCAGCGCTATCTGTCGGACATTTTGTGAACTTTTCTTGTTCTAATAAAACCCTATGTCATTCCAAGCATGTGTGTCAATTTGTACCTCTCTATTTACATTATTCCGTGGTTTATTACGTTTTCAAATATATACTGACTTTTTGATCACCCGATATAATGGTTAGACAGAGATTTAGGGACCAGATGGTAAATTGTAAGACGTTTAAAGGACAAATGTGGACTCTAAGCACAATTTGTTTTTATGAACTATAGATTAAAACTGAAGAAATTGAGGAAAGGTATCAAAGTAAGGAGATGGGACCTGGATAAGTTGAAAGAACCAGAGGTTGTTGATAGTTTCAGAGATACCATCAGGCAGCGGTTGACTAGAACCGGGGAAGGCAGAACAGAAGAAGACTAATGGGTAGCTTTAAGAGATGAAATAGTGAAGGCAGGAGAGGCTCAAACAAGTAAAAAGACAAGTCCTAGCTGGAATCCTTGGATAACACAAGAGATATTTAATTTAACTGATAAAAGAAGAAAATTTTAAAATGCAGCAAATTAAGCAGGTGAAAGGGAATACAAACATCTTAAAACTGCTATCGACAGTAAGCAGGGATGGCTTGAGGACAAACGTAAGGTTTTAGAATCATATTTCTCTACGGGGAAAGATAGATAACGCCTTCAGGAAAATTAAAGAGGCCTTTGAGGAAAAGAGAGTCGGTTTTATGAATATCAAGAGCTCGGATGGTAAACCTGTCCTAAACAAAGAAGGGAAGTTTGAAAGGTAGAAGATATAGAGGGTCTATATAAGGGACATGAACGTGAAAGCAATATTATAGACAAGGAAGGGGACACGGATGAAGATCAGATAGGAGATATAACACTGCGAGAAGAATTTGACAAAGTTCTGAAAGACCTAAGTCAAAACAAGGCCCCAGGAGTAGACGACGTTTCGTCAGAACCACTGAGAGCCTTAGGAGAGCCAGCCATGACGAAACTTCCATCTAGTGTGCAAGATGTATGAGACAGGCAAAATACTCTCTGACTTCAAAAATAATGTGGTAATTCTAATTCCAAAGAAAGCAGTTGTTAACAGTTGCAAAAGCTACCGTACTACCTGTTGAATAAGTCATGGTTTAAAATACCAACACAAATTCTTTACAGAAGAATGGAAAAAACTGGTAGAAGCAGATCCCAGGAAAGATCAGTTTGGATTCCGGAGAAATGTCGGAACACGTGAAGCAATAGTGACCCTACGACTTCTGTTAGAAGACATGTTACGGAAAGACGAACCGACATTTTTGGCATTTGTAGACTTAGAGAAATCTTTCGACAGTGTTGGCTGGTATAATCTCTTTGAAATTCTGAAGATAGCAGAGGTAAAATACAGAGAGCGAAAGGCTATTTACAGGTTGTACAGGAATCAGAGGACAGTCATAAGAGTCGAGGAACATGAAAGGGAAGCAGTGGTTAAGAAGGGAATGGAGACATGGTTGTAGCTTACCCCCAATGTTATTCAATCTGTACATTGAACAAGCAGTAAAGGGAATCAAAGAAAAATTTGGAATAGGACTTAAAGTTCAAGGAGAAGAAATAAAAAGTTTGAGGTTTGCAGATGACATTGTAATCCTGTCAGAGACAGCAAAGGAATTGGAAGAGAAGTTGAACGGAATGGACAGTGTTTTGAAAAGAGGATATAAGATGAACATCAAAAACCAAGACAAGGATAAAGTAATGTGGTCGAATTATATCATTTGATGCTAAGGGAATCAGATTAGAAAACGAGATACTTAAAGTAGTAAAGAGTTTTTCTATTTGTGCAGCAAAATAACTGTGATGGTCGAAGTAGAGATGATATAAAATGTAGACTGGCAATCACAAGCAAAGCATTTCTGAAGAAGAAAAATTTGTTGACACCGAATAGCTTTTCTGAAGATATTTGTCTGGAGTGTATCCATGTATGGAAGTGAAACATTGGCGATAAACAGTTTAGATATAAAATGGAATAGAATCTTTCGAAATGTTGACGATTAGATGGGTCGATCACAAGATCACAAGTATTGATAGAATTGGGGAGACAAGAAATTTGTGTCACAACTTGACAAAAAGAAGGGATGGGTTGATATAACACATTCTGAGACATCAAGGGACCACCAATTTAATATTTGAGGGAAGTCTGGGAGGTAAAAATCGTAGAGGGAGACCAAGAAATGAATACAGTACGTAGATGCACAAAGATGTAAGTTGCAGTAGTTATTCGAAGATGATGAAGCTCGCACAGGATACAGTAGCATGGAGAGCTTCATCAAACCAGTCGTCGGACTTAAGACCACAACAATATTTATTTCATTCTATGTTAGTTATCATGTAGTACCTTTCCTTCTGTCTTCGGAAGCAATACTCATAATTGTTATATGACGGCTGCCTGCTATGACTCCAGAGGTTTTGATCCTTCCCTTTGTGAAATGGTAGCCTTCTTGTTTTTTTCTCTTTTTTATCGGGTAAAAAATCTACACCTCCTCTTGCTCTTGACTTTTATTTAATCTGTCGTGGGAATTATTATACTTACAAACTTATCTATAACTTATATCCATTTTTATATTTATTTGGTTCTGTCATTAGCACTAAGTTACTATCCTTATTATCAGTTGTTCTGAGAAATGTATTTCTTTCTTTGCAGTTCCACTCACATTCTACGTACTTATTTAAATTTATCGTGTATTTCAGATCTCAATTGCCTGTCCTTATTTTCCCTTCTGTTTTCACTGTCCAGGTTTATAATATAAAACACCCTCACTAGGCTAGTGGTGCGCTACCGCCTTAAGGTTTGTGACTTGTCTTATTTTCTGATGGGATTTACTCTCTGGCTTCACCGCAGCTGAAGAGACGCCTGCGCCCTTTCTTGTGACACACGCTTTGTCTGGCTGCCCAGTATCTACGTTGCCTCCATATAATAGCCCTCAGCTTCACTGGAACACGCAAAATTCCCTACCTGGAATCGTATGCGCTTTTGATAAGGCGTAACTTAAGTCTGGGAATGAAAAGACCTATACTTTTTTACGACTTAAGTGTGTTCTGTTACCAAAAGCAGCAATTCATAAAACACATACACCATTTCAACCAAACATAATATTAGAGAATACAAATAATTTTAAAAGCAATAACAACTGGCTTATGCAGACAACTTCTGTTCCATAGAAGATTTTTTGAAAATGTAACTTTTCTATCTCTCTGTCTTTCAGTACGTGTAAATGTGTACATCTTTCCCGACGAATAAATCTAAATTCGTAATTACATATATAAAAGTCACGCTCCTAACTTTAGTATCAATGCACGCTATGATATCTGTTACTTTTAAGAAACGTAAATATTTAATTTTTCCAAATTTCCTGCCGCTAATAATAATCCTTTTACCAGGGTGTTCAAACTAATACAAAAACATGAACACATTTGATAATTAACCGTATACGATCACAGACTCACTTTCTGAGGTAGCCAAACATTGTTTCTTGTTGCACTAAAATATATCACTGATGAAAACAGCAGTTGCACACGTTGTTCCTGTTATGGGCTGTTAAATTAGTGTGAGCTGAGTTCTGTCAGTGATCACCTTGTCACAAAAACTGGAACATCCGATTTTGTGATGTCGTGGGTGCCGTCGTTTCCTCTTAAAGCTGAAGTATCGATGTCGGGCTCCATTCCGAGTACTGACGTTAGTTTTAAACCTGTCGTTACCATTAATACCCCCGGAATATATCTGCATGAAATTAGTAAGAAACATTGAATTTTAGCGCAGTTTACTGAGTATCCTCTAAATAAGTTGTACGTTAAGACGATATGACTGCTGCTTTAAAAAAATTGCAAATGACAGAGCTCAATGCGTAAGTGGACAAATCGTACTTTAGTAAAACAAAATGTAGGTACAACACGTTCTTATAAACTTTAGTACATGTGAAAAGTGTTGCAGTAATTTTGAGTAGCGACTGTAGAATCTTTGAAATCTGTTGCTTTCCGTGACCTCGACGTCTCGTCGCTGCAATGAATTAGTTGGAGTTTTTGCGTCACCATAAATACCCACCTACAAAATAGATAACCATTAACTCAGATACGTGAAAGACTTTCAATCTTTACTGCTTTTACTTTTTCCTTTCCGTTATGAAACAGGCGACAGTGCTGTTTATTCAGAAACTATAACGTTTTAAATTTCTTTCATTAGTACATTTCTAATTTTTAACACACAATTTTGCAAACGTTTGTTTTCACCTATGAATCACAATTTAGTTACTCAAGTAATACATCGTTACATGGAAGTGAAATTGGTCACATTTATTATTCTTTAATTTATTTCCTCAGAATTATTAGCGGAAACTTTATGTTATTGTCAGTTTATTTCATTTTCACTTTAATATTCTAATGTAATAATTCAAATTTTTAAAACATTAGTAGGGAAGAGTATTATACCTGGAGGATAATTGTACCTAAGTTCACATGATGTTTCCTGGTCGGTGTTTCAATCTAGTGCCTGATTTTTAAGGAACGAGCATTAAAGACTACCATTAGCAGTTTCTGGCATTTTCTGCAGTTTTTGTCCTTGTGAAAAATGAGGTTGTGTTTGGTCATTGTTTGTAAATATAGGGTGTTCATAAATTATCTTTACAACTTATTTTAACACCCTTAAAACTATACTAGATATTAACAAATGGTTGTCAGTGCGTGACAAGATAACTCAAAGTTTTGTTTTCGCGTTCATACACATCATTGTGTGCACTCTTAATAGCAGCTTAATGGCTAATCTGAATTCTATTTCTCCTCATATACCATTCAAGATCTCGAAGATGAGATGTTCAAATACATTGTGAATGCGTGCCTTCATGTCTTATAGGTCTCTAACCTTGGTTCAATACACCAAATTCTTTACAAAAATGGTTTTCCAAAGTTTAGTTGCAATTAGGTATTGGTTGTCTGTATGAACCAGGCCACATACTGAGCTTTCTCCCGTGGCGTCCACATTTAATCATATTTCCAAGGTCAATTTTGAGTCAAAATTGCGTCATCTGGAAGTTAAAAAAACTTGATGAGTTATTTTATCACATTTTAGACAACAGTTGTCAATATCTAGTATAGTTTTAAGTTATTAAAGTGTTAAGTTGTAAAGATAATTTATGGACACCCTTTATTACTAGTTCTACGAGTGCTGTATAACATATTAAACCCTATTTGAAGGATATTTTTAGATCTTCAGTTACAGAGTTGCAACTGTAATGCACATTGATGCTTGTATTTCTACCCTGCGTTGCCTAGAGGCAAGTCATCACACTAACACTATTACCAATGCAGCTGGTGCAGCTCATAGTCTTAACACCATTCCTATAAGGTCGGGTACCCATACAGTAAATAGTTTTCAGTCTTCACTGGCTCAAGCAGCGGAAGTTTAATTATGACCACCCACACATTTTCAAACAGTTCACAGTAGATCTTCAAATCGTCCACCATTAATTTGAATGCTTTTTTTTACTCTCAGTGGAAAATGTTGCTTGTGTTGGTGCATGTCTGCGTTCCTTAACGAGACCACCGGTTTGTTTGTGATATTAGCTACTACTTCACTACTTCACTACTTCCTACAGTTATGTTTCCCTGAAACCCCATAAATAAAGACACAACGGTGTTCGGTCTGGAGATCTTGGTGCCAGAAAATGAGCTTAGCTACCATAGACAATCGGGTTAATACATGTGGACCACAAGCTACGATTACAAAGGACAGGGAACGAAATCTATGGTGTCCTTTTCAAAGGAACTGTCTACCTATCTAACTTTGGAAACCAGAGATAACAGATATGAGTGGGCGGAGATTTTAGTCCTGCTCTTTCTGAATACGAGTCCAGTGCCTTAAGCACTGCACCGATTTGTTCCCATGTATGATAGAATGTGCTCTGACTCAGTTATGCTAAAAAAAAGTTGCACTCCTTGTTACTAATGGTATGTGATCTATTACTGTCAAAAAAGTTATTAACTGAACCTTGTCTTTCGTGCCTTCGAATAAAATGGCCTATCAACCTATTCCCAGTGAAAATTAACTTGGAATCTTTTTTACAGTTGCACCATACTGTTTTTCCTTCGTACATCGTTGATTATTAAATGTTTTATTGATTAAATCCCTTATGAATATCACATCATCAGTACATAGTATCATCAGAGGCACAACACAGTTGGTATTTAAATGATCACAAAATTCAAACCTTACATCACTTTCTCCTATGTACAAATGCTGTACACACTTCAGGTGAAATGGATACTAGCTTCTTCCTGCTCCCTGGTGACTACGGTAAATGTCCTATTAATTGGATTATCTTAATTTATTATAATCTATGACTCAAAAAAATTGTCGCATAAGATTTTTTCCTACCAGTAACCCAAGTTGAGGATTAGGGCTATACACAGCACTTATGCGATATGTCAGCCACCATTATGAGATGGACTCATCATACGTGCCCTGTACATCAATCAATCAACACGAAATGTCAGCCATGTCAGCAGAGATCAGCCATGGCCTCTAGACAGAATGAAAAGAAAAAACACTGTTGCATTTGAATGTAAGTATTATTAACCATTTCCTATCATTCTTATTATTATTCATTGTGTGTATGTGTATGTATTTTCATTTATTGTTTCTCCCCCATAGCATAATGGGTCCATGACAATGCACTGCAGCAGGACACATGGCAACGGTTTGAGAGTCCACTGCAGCAGCACACTGACGACTTACATGATATATGGGTCCAGGAGACGCAGCAGTTCTAGTTTCTGGCGTCTACACCACCACAGCAGCAGCACACAAACAGTAGTGGCACGATGTTCGTTCTAGAACACTTTTGATATCAAATTCATATTCTAATTAATTGTACTGACGATGTAATCACTTAACCTATTGTTACGCCACTGATTTATGACCCCCTACGGATAATCCATCGTTCTGAGAAACCAATCAACCCTCCCCCCCCCCCCCCCCCACTGCTCTGGGAAAAGGAATGCCAATCCTGGGACACATTATTTTGTCATCCTCTGAGCCACTTTTCACCGCCACTAAATACACCCCCAATCCCTCCCCACCAACCCCCTGTTCTATTTCTCCTTCCACCACTTAGGAAATGTTGAGGATAAGCCTCAGTCTGTGCATAGCTGCTGGAGAGGAAGGGCATAATGTACTGTCTTGGGAACTGTGTTAATTCATTTATATGTGTGTTATCCTGCTGCTATAAATTTTGTAGAGAAAACCGAACTGACACTTACTCTACAACCTTGCTGCTTGAGATCCATATAAACACAACTACTTAAAACTGACAGGACGATATAAAAACAATCACATGAAAAAACAGATCTCATGACATTAAACAGGTGGTAAATTCGAGAAACATATTGTTTATTTCTTTAAACATTAACTAAAATAATTAAGTAAACTACCAGAAAGGTGTTCGATGTATGAGATGTTGGTGCTGGATGGACAGGAGTTTAATAAGTGTATTACATGTAAGTACAGAGCTGAGGACTGTGGTCATAGCCTCCTGCACAAGGAATGGAAAGAGGTGATAGATGATGAGTGTAAGGGGAATACTTTTCAGCAAATAATAGTGATGCAGCAGGATGAACTGAAGATGCGTTTCACAACTCATAGAGACTACTGCCTGGGCTGGAGCAGTTCATGTCTTTAAAAGTACTTGGTTAATCCACGTGCACGAGACAACTCCTTTCTGTCCCTCTACCCCAGACTGAATGAACCAGAGCTGTTCGCCTTGGTGTATGGGGCTCAACTGAAGACACTTGAAACAGGTTTTGTTCCCATTTCCGATCATGTATGAGTATATGTTCACCTTGTTGTGTGCCCTAGTCCACAATACCACTCGAAATTAGTGGGGAAATGTCCTACAGCCGCAACTGGAAAAATTTCCTCCTACCGATCTACAGGTGCATTGCTGTTGAAGAACTTATATGCTGGCACATGGAAAGAAGGGATAGGACGGCAATCTATCACTGAAGTGTAGGAAGAGTTACCTCCTACCGATCTACAAGTATGTAGCTTTTGAGAAACTCGTACACATACTCACATATATGGTAAGAAGGGATAAGGCAGCAAACTATCACTGAAGTGTAACAAGGCCAAAGGACACTACGACAACTGAAGGGAAATTCTTCACTGCTACAATTACATAACGAAATTGTCATGAAAATCTATCACTGATAAACAACGGATCATAATGCAACACACAACTGGGAATTGAGAGAAATCATTGTAATAATACAACTACTGTAAAAACCGACCCCAAAATATCTTGCCTGGAGAGAGTGGCCCAGCTGTATGTGTGTTCACCTGTATGTGTGGATACAGACTGAGCAGCTTAGAACCACTGTTACCTCCCCTACTACCCGTTATCACTCGCATTTATTCTACATCTTCAGGTAAACTGTCTGAATTCTGTCTGGTAAACGTCTCAGATGCTCCACTATACCACATAACACCTTTGTGTGTGTGTATGTGTGTGTGTGTGTGTGTGTGTGTGTGTGTGTGTGTAACCATATACTGTGGAGTATGAGATTACTGATGTACAAATGAAGAAGGAATAGATGGTGGAGAAATGTTACATAGGTCACTTGCTCCTTGTGGATTAACACACTGCGTGGCTGCCTAAAGTGTTGCCATTCTTAACAGCACAACTGCTGTAATTTCAACTCAATTATTTAGATAGAAATAACAGAATAAACACTAACTGCTGTAATTTCAACTCATTTATTTAAATAGAAATAACAGAATAAATACAAATACTCATATGATGCATGAAGTATTATAATTGTGTATTCTCCAGGCGTGATTCCCATCCATAAAGGGAGAGATGTGCAATCGCAATAAAATCTTACGAATTTATTCTTTCGGTTAAGGAATATACAATCATGCTCATAAATTAAGAATGATTGAAGAATGTGGCCCCACACAACGTGGCACTACACACAACTGGCGCTAATAGCGTAGGCACATAAGGAACACACACTACACAGATCTATAAGTCCATGGTACTCGTGATAAGTTGAGAAAACCGTCCCAAAACACATGTGCTACACAACGCCACTGTTTCCTGCGCATGTAGACCGACATCAAAATGGGATATGACCACCATGCACACATACACCGGCCACACAACGGGTTGGCATGCTCTGGATCAGGTGGTCGAGCAGCTGCTGGGATATAGCCTCCCATTCTTGCACCAGTGCCTGTCAGAGCTCCTGAAGTGTCCTAGGGATTTGAGGACATGCCGTGATACTTCTACCGAGAGCATCCCAGACGTGCTTGATGGGGTTTAGGTCTGGAGAACAGGCAGGCCACTCCATTCGCCTGATATCTTCTGCTTCAAGGTACTCCTGCACGATGGCAGCTCGGTGGGGCCGTGAATTATCATCCATCAGGAGGAAGGTAGGACCCACTGCACCCCTGAAAAGGCGGACATACTGGGGCAAAATTACGTCCCAGTATACCTGACCTGTTACAGTTCCTTTGTCAAAGACATGCAGCGGTGTACGTGCACCAATCGTAATCGCAGCCCACACCATCAAACCACAACCTCCATACAGGTCCCTTTCAAGGACATTAAGGGGTTGGTATCTGGTTCCTGGTTCATACCAGATGAAAACTGGCGAGAATCACTGTTCAGAATATTCATGGACTCATCCGTGAACATAACCTGGGACCACTGTTCCAATGACCATGTACTGTGTTCTTCACACCAGGTTTTACAAGCTCTCCTGTGACCAGGGGTCAGTGGAATACACCTTGCAGGTCTCCAGGAGAATAAACCATGTCTGTTGAGTCGTCTGTAGACTGTGTGTCGGGAGACAACTGTTCCAGTGGCTGCGGGAAGGTCCCAAGCAAGGCTACCTTCAGTACTCCATGGCCGTCTGTG
This sequence comes from Schistocerca piceifrons, assembly GCF_021461385.2. Classification (NCBI taxonomy): domain Eukaryota; kingdom Metazoa; phylum Arthropoda; class Insecta; order Orthoptera; family Acrididae; genus Schistocerca; species Schistocerca piceifrons. The sequence continues at coordinate 648,157,197 of NC_060149.1, forward strand.
GGCACTGATAGTGAGATATTGGTCTTCTTGTGGTGTTTTAGACTGTGGACGTCCCATTCTGTAGCGCCTGGACACGTTTCCTGTCTGCTGGAATCATTGCCATAATCTTGAGATCACACTTTGTGGCATACGGAGGGCCCATGCTATGACCTGCTGTGTTTGACCAGCCTCCAGTCGCCCTAGTTTTCTACCCCTCTTAACGTGATCAATATGTGTTCTTTGAGCCATTTTCAACACACAGTCACCATTAGCACGTCTGAAAACGTCTGCACACTTACTCGCTGCACCGCACTCTGACATGCACCAACACACCTCTGCGTATGTCGACTGCTGCCAGAGCCACCGTGACACGACCACAGGTCCATCCATAACACACACACACACACACACACACACACACACACACACACACACACACACACACAAAAACTATTCAGAACAGTAAAGTATCTGAAATATCTACCAGACAGCCTTCAGACAGTTTACCTGAAGAAGTAAAATAAACATGAGTGATGACAGGTTATAACTACATGCAGTGGTGGATGCTAGTGAGTGTAGGTACTGCCCTCCACCTGTTGGGGCAGATGGGGCAGATCAGCATACTGTGAGATGAGTAGCCTAAGTATCTGTGCGTACCTTATTTACACAGGACGTATTATTTCAATGTTTTTCCCAGATGAGACTGATGAAACTTAGTCAAGGACCACTTTCAGACAGTGGTGACACATCCAGAATCCTTGAAAGCTCACCACTGTTGACAATTCACCACTGTTGACAATTCAGTTCAACATCCATGACAAGTAGTCAGGTATTTCGCTATTATTCTAGGGGACCAGTATTTCTGAGAAATACACTTAACAACTCGCCGGAATTATTCTGTTATTGAGTCTTTTGCCCTTCTGGGACTGATTTCTGTGGACCAGAAACAGTGTATCACTGTCTTCAGATACATCTCTTTGTGTGCCATCAGCAACATATTAGAATGGTCCAGGAAAACCGGAATTCTAAATGGGAGGGGGGATGAAGGAGAGGGAGGGAGGATGGCACGTAGGACGGGATGTAAGGCTGGTTCTAGGCTGCTTAGCCTGTAAACAAGCATCAAGGAAAACACATGTGCAGCTGCCACCACTCTCTCCTGGAGAGATATTTTGGGGTCAGTTTGTGTGGTCGGTATGTTATTACAATTATTTTTCACAATTCCCAGCGTGTGTGTGTGTGTGTGTTACACTGTGATCCATTGTTTATGAGTGCTTATTTTTCACAACAATTTCGATGTGTAATTATAGCAGTGGAGAATTTCCCGCCAGTCCTCTCTGTACAACACCAACATTCCAGTTGAACACCTTTCTGGCAGTTTAATTAATTAATTAAATTAATTTTTTAAATAAATATATAATACATTGCTTGAATTTATCACCTATTCCATATCATGAGATCCGTTTTTTAGGAGAGCGTTTTTATGTTGTCTTGCCACGTTTAATAAGTTTTGTTTATTTGAATTTCCAGCACCATGGCTGTAGAAAATGGAAGAGGATATAGATGAAGAAGAAATGGGAGATACGATACTACACGAAGAGTTTGACAGAGCACTGAAAGACCTGAGTCGAAACAAGGCCCTGGGAGTAGACATTCCATTAGAACTACTGACGGCCTTGGGAGAGCCAGTCCTGACAAAACTCTACCATCTGGTGAGCAAGATGTATGAGACAGGCGAAATACCCTCAGACTTCAAGAAGAATAAAATAATTCCAATCCCAAAGAAAGCAGGTGTTGACAGATGTGAAAATTACCGAACTATCAGTTTAATAAGTCACAGCTGCAAAATACTAACGCGAATTCTTTACAGACGAATAGAAAAACTGGTAGAAGCCGACCTCGGGGAAGATTGGTTTGGATTCCGTAGAAATGTTGGAACACGTGAGGCAATACTGATCTCACGACTTATCTTAGAAGGAAGATTGGGGAAAGGCAAACCTACCTTTCTATCACTTGTAGACATAGAGAAAGCTTTTGACAATGTTGACTGGAATACTCTCTTTCAAATTCTAAAGGTGGCAGGGGTAAAATACAGGGACCGAAAGGCTATTTACAATTTGTACAGAAACCAGATGGCAGTCATAAGAGTCGAGGGACATGAAAAGGAAGCAGTGGTTGGTAAGGGAGTGAGACAGGGTTGTAGCCTCTCCCCGATGTTATTCAATTTGTATATTGAGCAAGCAGTAAAGGAAACAAAAGAAAAATTCGGAGTAGGTATTAATATCCATGGAGAAGAAACAAAAACTTTGAGGTTCGCCAATGACATTGTAATTCTGACAGAGAAAGCAAAGGACTTGGAAGAGCAGTTCAACGGAATGGACAGTGTCTTGAAAGGAGGATATAAGATGAACTTCAACAAAAGCAAAACGAGGATAATGGAATGTAGTCGAATTAAGTCGGGTGATGCTGAGAGAATTAGATTAGGAAATGAGACACTTAAAGTAGTAAAGGAATTTTGCTATTTGGGGAGCAAAATAACTGATGATGGTCGAAGTAGAGAGGATATAAAATGTAGACTGGCAATGGCAAGGAAAGTGTTTCTGAAGAAGAGAAATTTGTTAACATCGAGTATAGATTTAAGTGTCGGGAAGTCGTTTCTGAAAGTATTTTTATGTAGTGTAGCCATGTATGAAAGTGAAACATGGACGATAAATAGTTTGGACAAGAAGAGAATAGAAGCTTTCGAAATGTGGTGCTACAGAAGAATGCTGAAGATTAGATGGGTAGATCACATAACTAATGAGGAGGTATTAAATAGAATTGGGGAGAAGAGGAGTTCGTGGCACAACTTGACAAGAAGAAGGGACCGGTTGGTAAGGCATGTTCTGAGGCATCAAGGGATCACAAATTTAGCATTGTATGGCAGCGTGGAGGGTAAAAATCGTAGAGGGAGACCAAAGGTCTCCCTGTCAAAAATTAGGAAATTCTTCCAGGAGAATAATAAATACATAAACGTATGAAGACAACGCCCAAGACAGTACCATATGTCCTTCCTCTCCAACAGTACAGCACAGACAGTGCTTTTCCCGCCATTTCCGAATCTGAGGAGGGGAGGGGAAGTGGGCGAGGGCTGAGTAAGTGGGGGAGAAAAGGGGGAACTGGGTTGGAATGGAGGGACGGCTTTCCAGGACAGGGAAATGTGGCTCAGAACTGCACTGGTGGGCGGGGGAGGGGGGTGATAAAAGTGTCCCAGGATCGGTATCACTTTAGGGATTGTAAATTTGCTTACCATGTACTTAAGCTAAAACACAGTTTTGACTCATACTAACAAATAAAGGTCAAAGTGAACAAATTCGGTATCACATCTGATATTTGTGATAGAGTGGACAGATCATCATTTGCGAGGGTCGTCAATTCAAATTCATAACCGCCCTGTTAAATTGTTTCCCTATCAACCCAGACAAACGAACATTTAAATGATATTCACACTTCTCTTTCGACACGATAGCATGGAACTTTTTTGGAAGATTCGTTCACTCCATTGTTTCTTTTCACACCTTTCTATAGTGTTGGAGCAATAGAGTGTTAATGGATGAGTTCAAAGCAGTGACTGATGGTTTAGTGTTCTGAACTTGCGGTATATACTCGTTACCATTACTTAATTAACAACTGATACTATCGATCTGCGCTTATCACATTTAGCATTGAGTATCATACCCTAATTCATTTTTTTCAATCCGTATCCATGGTGACGGCACGAGCGATAACAATGACCTGGCTGTAGAGTGCAGTGTGTATTTCTTTTATACCTGAAAACAAAAATAACACACATTTTTTTCGTATTTTACAGCTGCATAGAGTGCACTCTAATAGACTGAACATGTAGAAATGTGCAGCACATCTCTCCTCCAACTCAATGCACGCAGCAGGTAATATTAGGGGGTCATGATGGTGATAACAGAATGAAAGTGAGGCCAAGCCGTATCAGTCACATGATGTGAAATTAATGCTGTTTATTTCAACATACAGTGTTAACACCAGTGATAACAAATATGTTAGTGTGGGAATGATACTGGATCGTGAGTGCTATCCAATGATGGCTTTCGAAAATCCTCGATACAATGATACGAAAGCCATCACTGGAGAAGTGGATTGACCTACGTGATACTTCAGTGAAAATTGCTCCCATATTTCACAGAAGTGCTCAAGCTCTCACAGTGATACTAGGTTATCATACGATCTTCGCAGTGGACTTCCCACAAACTGTTAACCTTTTTAATGACAGAGAGTGCACTGATATGTAAGAGCAAACATTTAAAAATTTGATGTATGCCAGTTACACAATCCAGCATGCTCTAGATAAGTGGCTAAGCTGGCAGCCCTATGTGTATAGGTTATAGAAGAAAATATGGACCAATTTGGAGGATTTAGCGCAACAATCTCTGCATCTGTCAGAAGAAATCAATTTTCGTTTCTATTTATACATACACTCCTGGAAATTGAAATAAGAACACCGTGAATTCATTGTCCCAGGGAGGGGAAACTTTATTGACACGTTCCTGGGGTCAGATACATCACATGATCACACTGACAGAACCACAGGCACATAGACACAGGCAACAGAGCATGCACAATGTCGGCACTAGTACAGTGTATATCCACCTTTCGCAGCAATGCAGGCTGCTATTCTCCCATGGAGACGATCGTAGAGATGCTGGATGTAGTCCTGTGGAACAGCTTGCCATGCCATTTCCACCTGGCGCCTCAGTTGGACCAGCGTTCGTGCTGGACGTGCAGACCGCGTGAGACGACGCTTCATCCAGTCCCAAACATGCTCAATGGGGGACAGATCCGGAGATCTTGCTGGCCAGGGTAGTTGACTTACACCTTCTAGAGCACGTTGGGTGGCACGGGATACATGCGGACGTGCATTGTCCTGTTGGAACAGCAAGTTCCCTTGACGGTCTAGGAATGGTAGAACGATGGGTTCGATGACGGTTTGGATGTACCGTGCACTATTCAGTGTCCCCTCGACGATCACCAGTGGTGTACGGCCAGTGTAGAAGATCGCTCCCCACACCATGATGCCGGGTGTTGGCCCTGTGTGCCTCGGTCGTATGCAGTCCTGATTGTGGCGCTCACCTGCACGGCGACAAACACGCATACGACCATCATTGGCACCAAGGCAGAAGCGACTCTCATCGCTGAAGACGACACGTCTCCATTCGTCCCTCCATTCACGCCTGTCGCGACACCACTGCAGGCGGGCTGCACGATGTTGGGGCGTGAGCGGAAGACGGCCTAACGGTGTGCGGGACCGTAGCCCAGCTTCATGGAGACGGTTGCGAACGGCCCTCGCCGATACCCCAGGAGCAACAGTGTCCCTAATTTGCTGGGAAGTGGCGGTGCGGTCCCCTACGGCACTGCGTAGGATCCTACGGTCTTGGCGTGCATCCGTGCGTCGCTTCGGTCCGGTCCCAGGTCGACGGGCACGTGCACCTTCCGCCGACCACTGCCGACAACATCGATGTACTGTGGAGACCTCACGCCCCACGTGTTGAGCAATTCGGCGGTACGTCCACCCGGCCTCCCGCATGCCCACTATACGCCCTCGCTCAAAGTCCGTCAACTGCACATACGGTTCACGTCCACGCTGTCGCGGCATGCTACCAGTGTTAAAGACTGCGATGGAGCTCCGTATGCCACGGCAAACTGGCTGACACTGACGGCGGCGGTGCACAAATGCTGCGCAGCTTGCGCCATTCGACGGCCAACACCGCGGTTCCTGGTGTGTCCGCTGTGCCGTGCGTGTGATCATTGCTTGTACAGCCCTCTCGCAGTGTCCGGAGCAAGTATGGTGGGTCTGACACACCGGTGTCAATGTGTTCTTTTTTCCATTTCCAGGAGTGTATATCCAACTATGTGTAGAACTTAATAAATAAATAAGTGTAAGAGCCACAATTACGTGTTACTTTTTCCCAATAAAATCCACTGCATGCTAATGTGCATGTGCACATATTTTCAAAAATATTATTTCATGCCAAATACCATATACTACAGAAGATACTGTCCGGTATTGACGATGTAATATACTTGACAGTCAGCAAAAGCAATGATATCCCACCACTGTAGAGAGTGCAGCCGAACACTGTGTTTATATTTCACGTTCTTGCTGTGGAAAACCAGGATAAAATTGGGAATTATTCTTGTTTTGCACATCATATGTGGTTTGACATATTTTATTTGAGACAAACGCATTCTAGGATGCCAAAGCAGTTGGTAAGGGAAAAATCATAAATTTATTGTAGCTTTCAAACAACACTATATGAATTTAAAACACATTTATCAAACACATGTAGGAACTGACATGACATTCAATTTAGAACCACATGCGGAGTTCGCTGGACTGATATGCAGCACGGGTTTCTGGTAACTGATGAAACGGGGATATTACATGACTGGCAGTGTAGTCGAAATTTTCGGGATTTTTTTTAAATATAATGGACTATTACGTAACCGTGTGATTATACAAAAACACTCGTATGCCACATTCACATAAGCTCTGAGAGTTGAATTATCTGCTGTGCACCGAAAAACATCGGTACGCAAAGGGTGAATTTTTATTAATACTGCGGCCAGACAGTAGAGGCCAGCCCGGCCGATGTCCTAATGAAGCTAATGAAGTAACCCACTGGACGATACTGTTGACAGTACGACAAAACACTCCTGGCATATCGTAGTTTGCGACGCCGGTCAATGGTCGAGCACATGGAATAGCTAACACGTCTGACGAAAAGTGGAGTTATGTTTTGTAATTCAGGCACTTTTATGCTACCGAGAAACTCATACATTACAAATTTAACCAGTCCTAGCAACCTGTGCTCGGGACAGAGCGAGCTATGAAAATCTCCCAGAACAAGTAAAAGGAAGCAAACTTACTCGCCCCCCTCCAATAGGACTAAGAAATGTAGCTATAAGGGTATAAACAACCGAGCTTAGGGGATCAAACTATTCAGTTGTGCCGCCCTTTCGTCAGTCTTGAAGTAGAGAGAATGATTTTGAGTTCCAGAGAAAGCACTGTCCAACCTTGATGATGAAGACCTGCAGGCTACCGGCCGCTGATTGACACATGAAGTTCCGGCGTGACACGCCTTCCTGTGGCATAATCAGTCGCGTGACGGGGGGAACTTCATCGATGCGGGAGACCGGTGTACGGCCAGCATCCACCCTCTGAGGGACTTCAAACGACGGACTGCAAGCTGTCTAAGATGTAGGTGGGGGAGGCACGCCCTCCCGGCCTACTAACCACCTAGACGTCATCGGCCATCGTCGTGGTCGATCCCTGGGGGTTCATCGGGGCATTGCTGCTCTGCAACGGACAACTAGTGTCGGCTACTGCACCCAATCTCAAGGTATGGGAACCACAAGTAGGCGTGGGGGTCTGTAGCTGGAAAGACTCCAGAAGACCTTGGCGGGCCACACTCGTTCTTCACCGCCGGCGGCACGCACGGCGTTGCCTGCTGGTAGCCGCCGCACACGACCCAGGACAATGGACGTCACCGGCGGATCAAGGTGTTAGGACATTTCACGACTGTCGGCGTTTTCAGACTCACAGTGCGGCCGTGAAGACAGCCGGAGTACAGTGTACGCCTGTCAATTCTACCACTGTTTCACTGTACACCCAGGCATAAATCTGCTCTGTACTTCACCATTTCTCTCACCCATCCTGATGCACAGCGGCGCGTAATAGGCCGGGCCGGATCGTTACGGATGGTGTCAGCAAGTGGTCGTTACACTTCACAACACAACTTGCGTTGGGAAATATTCGTCCAACGTTCAGCTCAACGGTTTTGTGAGAGAAGTGATTGCTGGCTAACTCTTGATACCCAAACACTGTGATTGGGTGTCGAGCAGTAAGAGTGCTTACTTTAGTAAATTATGTACCGCCAGTGGTAATTGGCATATCTCCAGGTGAGCAGTATCAGCTCAGCACAGTAGCGGTGCGGCGAGTCTCGCTTTCTTCATGTTTAATTCAGTATTTGTTCTCAGTTATTAGACCTAATTGGTGGAGCAGTGGACAGAGTATATTCAAGGTTATGTTTGCGAAACCATGTGAACATGTGGACTTATATTGTTTAAGTGTAATGGTAAACTCGATAATCCAGTACCAGTAAGGCTGTAGCACGACGCCCGCCCGGTTAGCCATGCGGTCTAACACACTGCTTTCCGGGATGGAAGGCGTGCCGGTCCCCGGCACGAATCTACCCGGCGGATTAGTGTCGAGGTCCGGTGTGCCGGCCAGTCTGTGGATGGTTTTTAAGGCGGTTTTCCATCTGCATTGGCGAATGCGAGCTGGTTCCCCTTATTCCGCCTCAATTACACTATGTCGGCAATTGCTGCGCAAACACTTTCTCCACGTACGCGTACACCATAATTACTCTAGGACGCATACATTGGGGTTACACTCGTCTGGTGTGAGACGTTCCCGGGGGTCCACTGGGGGCCGAACCGCACAATAACCCTGGGTTCGGTGTGGGGCGGCGGTGGGATGGGTGGACTGCTGTAGCCCGTTGTGGGGTTGTGAACCACTGAGGGCTACGGCGGGAACGAAGCCTCTCCGTCGTTTCTGCGTTCCCAGTTCCATACAATACAATACAATAAAAGGCTGTAGCAGCCGCATGTATAACGTGTAGACGCGTTGGTCATTTGGTTCAAGATTTTTCAGGGCGTAGATGGGTGACGACATGCGGGGAAAAGTAATTTACACGGATTTATCCTTGTGATTAGTGGGTTAGATGTGTTTCTAACAGTAATTACTGTAGAGGTAAAGTACGAAAAATGGTAGAAACACATGCTACTACTACCGAGTCTGTTTGTTTCTGTAACAGAGAAAGTGCGGATGTAAACAGAGGAAAATTTTCACCAAAAATAATATCATGAGGACCTCCTTCGTAGATCTAAGGATTTGGGAGCCGGTCAGGTTCAGTCACAGCTAGAGGAGGGGAAGATTAGGCAGAGTTGGCGGTAGGTTCTTCTTTTAATACTTCAGTAGCCGCATTTTTAATCCCTTTTCGGGTACAACAAAGGAAGGCGTGTCGCTTTTCATTAGTGATGTTATAGCTACTGCTGCAGCAAGAAGTAACCCTTCGTGTGACTGACTTGTGTTTAACAGGGAAAGCCAAGGCATATGTAGTATATCATAGACCCTCAATAAAGCACAGTCGTTTCAGCAGTTGGTGGCTGACCTACGCCTGCGTTACCAAAAAGAAAATAGTGCACGGTATCTTCGCGAGAAACTCAGTACTTCGACGCGTAATGGGTCAGCGGAAGTATTTTCAGGCAGATTTTCAAAGTCCATATCCAGACCTATGTGCCTACCCAGAATGCGGATTCCAGTAAGGTATTATTTCAGGATGCAGAAAACGGGTTGTTAGATGTTTTCTTCCGCGAAATTCCCACAGAAACGTCACAAAGAGCACACGTTGACAATCCGAGTGATTTAACAACAGCTCTTAGAATTGCGACGTAATTGGAGGAAACAGATTTTGCTACGAAGCAACGGCTAGATCACCACGTATTCCCTTCTAAGGGTAAATGCTGTTGACGTACGGGCCTTGTGCAGAAACAGTGTAAGCAACTAAAGTGTTATTCGTATGGGGAAGTGGGCCGCCGAGCGTCTTATTGTTGGAAGAGACGACAAAGACGTCATTATCAACATCTCACTGACTTTGGAAGAGGTCGTGTAATAGGGCCTAAAGATGCTGGATGTTTCTTCTACGATACTGCAGAAAGACTTGGCAGGAATGTAGCCACTGTACATGACTGCTGCCAGCGGTGATCGCATCAAGACCGGGCTTCAGATGGCCACGCGGTACTTCCGAGATGGAAGACCATCCTGTTCGGCATATGGCTCTGGCGCATCGTACTACATCTGCAGCGGATATCTGAGCAGCAGTAAGCACCACAGTGACACAACAAACTGTTACAAATGGGTTACTTCAAGGACAGCTTCGAGTCAGGCGCCCTGTAGCGTGAATTCCACTGATTCCAAACCATCGCCATTTGCGACAACAGAGCCGGCCGGTGTGGCCGTGCGGTTCTAGGCGCTTCGGTCTGGAACCGCGTGACCGCTACGGTCGCAGGTTCGAATCCTGCCTCGGGCATGGATGTGTGTGATGTCCTTAGATTAGTTAGGTTTGAGTAGTTCTAAGTTCTAGGGGACTGATGACCACAGATGTTGAGTCCCATAGTGCTCAGAGCGATTTGAACCATTTTTTTGCGACAACAGTGGCGTCAAGCGACAGCTCTCTGGGGGGGGGGGGGGGGGGGGGGAAGGGGGGGCAGGGTGGAGGTCTGTTGTGTTTTCTGATGAAATATGGTTCTGCCTCGGTACCAGTGGTGGCCGTGTGTTGGTTAGAACAAGACCAATTGAGGGCCTGAAATCAACCTGTTTGCATGCTAGACACACTGGACCTATGGCTGGAGCTATGGCCTGGGGTGCGATTTCGTATGACAGCAGAGGCACTCTCGTGGTTATCCCACTTATCCTGACTGAAAATTTGTAAATCAATCTGATGATTCGAGCTGTTATACCTCCATTCCTAAACTTCATTCTAAGGGGTGTTTTCCAACAGGATAACGCTCGCCTACACACCGCTGTGCTCTACAGAGTGTCGACATCTTGCCTTGGTGTGCTAGATTAGCAGATCTATCTCCAGTCGAACATATCTGGGACATAATCGGACAACTACTCCAGCTGTATCCACAAAAAGCATTAACCGCCCCTGTATTGACCGACTAAGTGCAGCAGGCATGGAACTCCATCCCACAAACTGTCATCCGACACCTGTACAACACAATGAGTGCACTTTTGCATACTTTCATCATCATTATGGTGGGTTATACCAGTTATTAACGTACCAGCATTTCACATCTGCAATGGTGTATTTCGCAATTACATTAACCTGTGATCTTGCAATGTTAATCACATGTGTTACCTACACAAATGAATTGCCAAAATTTCATTCGTCTACATTAAGTAGTTTAACCACCGGACCGATTTTGTTGAAATTTGGTACACATATCATTTACTGTCTGGAAAGAATCACTGTGTGGGTAAGAGTCATGCACCTATGAAAGGAGTGGAAGTGAAAAAGCAATGTAGCCCACAACGCGTGGATAACTGTTTAGTCAGCTGGTATTTGAGAATGAGAGCACTTACAGACTTCCGACGAACTTTATACATTTCAAATCCCTCAGAAACTTTTTTCTCTCTGACGGCGTCCGCCCCGATAACTGAGTGGTCAGCGTGACGGATTATCGTCCTACGGGCCCGGGTTCGTTTCCCGGCTGGGTCGGGGATATTCTCCGCTCAGGGACTGGGTGTTGTGTTGTCTTCATCATCTTTTCATCCCCATCCGACGCGCAGGTCACCCAATGTGGCTTCGAATGTAAGAAGACCTGCACCAAGCCAGCCGGACCTGCCCCGTACGGGGCCTCCTGACCAATGACGCCAAACGCTCATTTCCATTTCTCTGATGACTTCCACAAAATGATGAAAGCTGAAAGGTTCATCACTCACTACATTTTCGCTGTTCATGCAGTAACACTGTCACATTAAGCACGTTTTAATTTACTACTTATTTACTACTAACTGTATTTGTGACATTTTGCAGACTGTATTCACATATACCACAAAATGTATCAGAAAAATTACATCATTGGACGACACTTAGTTCAGGAGATATGACATCATAAACACTGAATGCATGAAGAACTACCGCATCGTGCAAGTCGTTTAAATTTATTACTTCGTTGCTACTAATCCTATTAGCAACACTTTTCACAGACAGTATCCATATTTTCTGCTGAATATACCCAGAAAAATATATCATTGTGTGACACGTGATTCAGGAGATATGACGACCGACACTGAGATGCGAAAAAAAGTGCCACATCATGCATGACTTTATAATTCATTACTCCTTTGCTACTAACTCTATTCGAAACACATTTCGCAGACAGACTCCACATATGCACCTAGAAAAATGTACCACTGTAGGAAACATAGTTCAGGAAATATGACATTATAAACACAGAGATCCGTGAAAAACTGCTACATCATGAATGGCGTTTTAGTTTATTGCTTCTTTACCACTAACTCTATTCCAAACACTTCTCGCAGACAGTAGGCACACATCCTGCTCGATGTACAAGCAAAAGTATACCATTTTACAGCACATAGTTAAGTCGATACGACGTCATAAACATTGAACCCATGAAAATGAAACTTCAGGGCGAAATTCACTTGACATACAGGTGTAATACATGTACAAATTTGCGTTACATATGTAAACAATGTCTAAAATATATTTGACATATGCGTAAGTGAGCAAAGCCTGAGGCAGAAAGGTCATTCTAGACCCCTGGAACGATTTCAGGGCCGGCCGGAGTGGCCGCGCGGTTAAGGGCGCTACAGTCTGGAACCGCACGACCGCTACGGTCGCAGGTTCGAATCCTGCCTCGGGCATGGATGTGTGTGATGTCCTTAGGTTAGTTAGGTTTAAGTAGTTCTAAGTTCTAGGGGACTTATGACCACAGCAGTTGAGTCCCATAGTGCTCAGAGCCATTTGAACCATTTGAACGATTTCAGTCAAATTTGGTACACATATTACTTAAAATCTGGGAAGAAATACTGTAGGTGTAAGAACCACCAATCTCATGTTGGGTTGAGTGTGATAAGTGAAGGAAGAAGGAGGAGATGGACAGACAGCGAATGGGAAGGAGGAGAGGCACAGATAGGAGGAGGAGGAGATAGAGATAGGTGAGGAGGAAATAGTAGGAGATGAAGAGAGAAAGGAAAGAAGAGGAGATGGACAGAGATGGGGGGTGGAGGAGATAGACAGAGAAATGAGGGAGGAGGGGTAAACAGACAGAGTGGAGGAGGAAATGGACAGTGAAAGGGAAGAGGAGGAGATGGACAGAAAGAGGGATGAGAAGGAGGTGGATACAGAGAAGAAAGGGGAATTCCATAAGGAGAGTTGAGAGGGGGTGGTGGACAATGAGAAGGGAAGTGGGAGGTGGATAGAGAGAAGGGAGAAGGAGATTGAAAAAGAGAGGATGTTTAGGAGATGGCATTGGAGAGGGGGGCGGCAACAGATGGACAAAGGAGGAAGGAGCAGATGGACAGAGGGGGAAAGAGCAGAGGGACAGAAAGTTGTGGGAGGAGGAGATGGACAAGGAGGAGGGCAGGAGGAGATGGACAAGAAGTGAGAGGTGGAGGAGCTGGACAGAAGGAGGGGAGGGGAGGATGGACAGAGAGAGGGGAAAGGAAGAGATGGTCTAATAGAATATAAGAACTCAATGACTCAGCTATTCAATTATAAAAATTTATGAATTCAAGATATTCCCGAAAACGTCTTTTTCTATGGAGTACTCAATACTCGCTAACTGCCCCTAATTTTGTAGGATTCGGTCGAATTCTGCATAGGATCGGAAAAGTCCGTAAGAATATTAATTCTTTTCTTCCAAGTTCGGATTTGCTGAGATTCACTATAATATCATTTCATCAAAAACTTGTAGAACCTGTGCCAACACAATTATGGACCATCCAGGGTTTCTCGGAAATAAGTTTGTTATCACATAAAAAGTAATTCCTTTACGTATTGATTCTGGTATTATGGTACTCAGTTCTTGAATGAATACCACCAACGAGACAGTGAACCCAAAGTGTAATTTCCTAACTACATATCACCTTCCACTCCGCAGAAACGCAGTGTACAAGACAGATCGAGCTCTACCTGCCAGCCTAATGAACTAAGTACATTAAGGCCGTGAAATTTTTGTACCAACTCATCTAGTGTTTCAGCCCTCTATGTCTCTGCATCAGTTATCATGTTGATCTGCCTTTAATCGCGAGTAAGCCTCACAGTTCCAGCTCTTTTCGGCATATGTTATTGGTTATTGGGCTGTTGTAAGAACAGACTCCTAGTTCGATGACACCTTGTTAGTATGAATAAGCTGCAGGATCAGGCCAAGATAACGATCGTATTTCAAGGTCACTGATAAGGAAATACAGTGTCAAGTTATCTACTTGGGCTCCTTGCTTCCCCCAATCGCTCTCCCCCGCTGAACCACGGGGAATTTGTCAAGGGGAATCACCCTGGCAAATGTCTCAGACCAATGAGGAACATACACCAACTCCACACCTTCATCTTTTATAAATGGGACCCACATGTGGGAGAGGTTACTCAGGAGCTCTACAGCATTGGGAGACGATGTTTCTATTTGTCAATAACGATATTGCTTGGCACCAACAGAACCATAACCAGACAAATATGTAAGTGCTCTCAGTTTTACCTGTTTTCCCATATATTCCTGTTTTATAACTGGACGCACTCTGGAGCATAGGGAGAGGTTGTGTCCATTTGCTTATAACAAATGATATAATTCTAGGTCTATTTGTTTAATATTTCACGGCAGCAGCACATGCCACACCCAGAAAGATAATATGTAAGTTTTATGTATTTTACGTATTTTCCTCAATTTATATATTTTTACCGGGTTTTCCACAATTTTCCGTATTTTGTCCAATAAAGTAAGACTATTCTCGAAGTCGCGTCGTGTCATGATGCTTTCACGCAATCACAGTAGGTGGAAATATCAAACACTGGTACGCACCTTTATTGCGAGGAACCCCTCACCTGTACTCGCTAGATAATGCTGATACAGTATGATACTCCTCGTACGACCGTGGCCACCATATGACGAGCGGGAGTGCTCCACATGTCTGTCTAACACTAAGTCACACCATCTCCCCAAGAGCGGTAGGGAAATTTACACATGTATTCCAAAATTTATCTGTTTTACTCCCTGTGATAGAGATTAAATGACATTTTTTTCATGTAATCATTTTACTTATCCTTTATATAGCACTCCGTCTTCAGGCCACAAGTGGCCCATCGGGACCATCCGACCGCCGTATCATCCTCAGCTGAGGATGCGGATAGGAGGGGCGTGTGGTCAGCACACCGCTCTCGCGGTCGTCATGATGGTTTTCTTTGACTGGAGCCGCTACTATTCGGTCGAGTAGCTCCTCAATTGGCATCACGAGGCTGAGTGCACCCCGAAAAATGGCAACAGCACATGGCGGCTGGATGGTCACCCATCCAAGTGCCGACCACGCCCGACAGCGCTTAACTTCGGTGATCTCACGGGAACCGGTGTATCCATTGCGGCAAGGCCATTGCCGTCATTTATGTAGGGGGAACTTTTATTTTATTTCATTTTTGGGTTTTATCTGTCTGCATTGGTTTGCTTATATGCACTTTAATTACAATTTTACGTGCTTTTGTTTTTAGAAAATGTGGCTTAAGCCGGTCATACGCTCAAGGTAACATACGATAACTGTTGAAAAATTTTCCGCCACATATTTCTACGTTCTTGGTATTATTCTGGCTGGTTCTCTTCTTTCACTAGGTCCACTTCATAGTTTAGATGTTTCATGAAGGATGGATTATGTACCCAGTTACCTTGGTATCTATTTTACTTTATGCCGCATTAAGATTGACGGGTAACCTATCCAGCTACTTTTACTATTTACATTAAATGTGGTTTCATGACTGAAGGGTCCTGTATACAGGTAATTTTACGTAAGTTTTTATTACCTTTAGTGCACGTTTTCTGCGTAGCCTTGCAAGATAGGACTATGCACTTTTCCTCCATTTGTATCTAATTGTTTGGTATTTCATTTTTGTAGACAATCTGATGATGCCTCATATGGACGAAACGCGTCGTTGGCATTAAATAATTTCGCAACCGAGACTGTTTTTGTTCTGAGACACTTTTAAACCGTTTGCTGTAATAGTCTGCCACGATGGGATGGGAAAATGTTTATAATCAATATATTATATGATAAAAATAAGTGTACAATATGTGTGCCGCTAAAACTCAGAAACGAGTACCGGTACGATCAAGTGAGTTACATGGTGTGGTCGGCCTCTATACCTCATCCTCGAAATTTCTAGAACATTCCAAAACATTCTAGAGCGTTGGAGAACACTCCAGATCATTCTTGAGTATTCAAGAGCATTCCACAACGTTCCAGAATGTTTCGGTATGTTCCACAGTATCCAGGATGTTCTAGAATGTTCAGGAATAGTCTGGAGCATTTGGGAAGATTCCAGAATGTTCGGAAACATCCCGAACATCCCAGATCATTGTTGAATATTCCAGAACACTCTAGAATGTTGTGGAATGTTCTGGATCGTTGTTGACCATTCGAAGCCGTTTTGGTACGTTCTGAAATTCGCCACTGTAGGGACTACCCATTTATAGGGGTGCATAAACCAAGACTCGTCGTGAGTTCGAACGTTAGTTTTTTATCAGCGACGAAGGGAGGAACCGAAAAAGTTGTGCAGTGAGTGAATAAAAACAAACAGTAATTTGTGAGTAGTGAAAGCGATGCACTGAGTGAATACAATACGAAAATGAAGTGTGAAAACTGTGTAACGTGTACTTAGTGTATTTGTTGATAAAAAGTTGATTTGGTTTATATTTTAGACAATGCCCAAACGTAAAAGAGGAGGATATCTTGCCATATCTGAAGCAAAACGGCGAAAACAGAAAGAACAGGAACGACAATGAGCACCGTGAGAGGCAGAGAAAGCAAAAAGCAACGAAGTGAACGGATTGAAGAATCAAGAATTATGACACAGTCTTATAATAAAAGACTGCGAACTGGAGAACTATGGGAAGCACGGACGAGAGCAGGTAAACATTACACCCTAGCAAATAAAGCATTCCATTATGAAGCGACGAAAGAATGTAACTAACACAAACACATCGTAATCGAAAAAATGGATAGCATCTGCCAATATTGCAACGCGAAAAATTCAGTAGAGAAACATCAGGATTCTGTTGCATGAATGGAAAAATTCGATTACCACCACTGGTATCACCTCAGCAGGAATTTTTACGTTACATAACAGGGAAACCCCAGAATCATTTTCCAATCCAATTAACCTACTGATTTACAATTACAAAGTACAAAGACAAACTTTAAAACACTGCGACATCAATCTCAAAGAATCCTGCTTCTCTCACGGTCAACTATTCGTAGCTTGCTCTCGAAGAGGAAATTCGAAACATTTGTACATATATACCCCGGATAACAAAGTGAAAACTATTGTTTGTAAACAAGCATTGTAAATAGTTAGAATATGTTTTCAATAAATTTTATTACCTCTAATACCTTGAAGTTCATCCTTTTATTCCAACTACCATACAATTTCATATGAACTCCCTGAGCGAAGCCGGGTACCCCAGCTAGTAGTTTGCAAAACAGCGTGTTCCAGTGACAAAAGAAGCACCGCTACGAAATTAGTCAGCAACCTAATATAACGCATTAGTTGCGTATAGCTCTTTTTTCTTCTTCGTAGGAAACAGTGTATGAGTCTGTCTTGTGATACATCGATCGTAATGTACACTATATACATTGTCAGAACGATTTTCCTTTAATCAGCCCCATCAAGATGCCAAACTTGACCCAAGTTACTGCATATTTGTCTCAGAGCGTTTTGCTCCTAGTATAATCTACGTTATAAAATATCACTGTACAGAGAGCCTCTACAACCGTTACTCTCAGAAGTATTAGGCTCCGATATTACCTGATTTGTCATCGAGAACAATGTATTGTCGGAGCTTTAACGATGTGTAGCGGGTGGAGTCGTGGTATAATCTTAACGTCCAACATTTGCTGTTATTGTAATGAGTACAAGTGTGGAGTGTTTTTGCTATTTAACAAGGCTTTTTTTGTTAATATGACTGTATGCAGCAGCTGACAGGCATGTGATACAAATTAATTTTAGTACGTGTTTATTCCTTTAGCTGTTACGGGTCATCGCCAGGGGGCACACACTATCATCACTATCAACAGCCGGTTTCTGCTGATACCGGCGGCGTGTGGGCGACCGTCGGCTAGTGTTTCAACTGCTGCACTGGGAAGCAATTTTGGAGAATTACTCCTGGGCGATTCCTCCCATTTCTCAGTCTGGGTATGATTTTTCCCGTTGCTACTAGGAGCTAATGATATGGCTCCTCCTCTGGGACGTGCAATAGAGGTGTTGCACGGGTGAAGTTTGATCATTATTCTCAGTGCTGTCTGCAGACCCACAGTGTCTTCAGCAGGAGTCGCGCTACACACATATTCTCGTCATAAATACGGTTCTGATTGCACTGTTTTCAGGTACGTGTGACCTGTTTCTTTCATCTATCACTGTTCTTGTGTTGTACGCATTTTTTAATCATGTTGGTCTTTGGAGAATCGGTTTATCAGTATACGGTGCTCGGTCTCTAAGATCACATTTTATAGTATCGTGACCTCTGCGAGTCCATGACTTTGTACGTAGGAGAAGTTTATCTGCTGCACTGTGACCATTCATCTGTCTCATTTACGTGTGGTGAGGTCATATATGATTATATCCGCGTCTATTTACGAGTCTTATAGTGACGTATTATTGCTAGAGTTACACGTCTAGTAGATCTAGCCTAAAGTCGACGTGATCCTAGGACTGTATTTGGTCACTAAATTTTTTTCCTCAATATACCTGGTATGAATCACGTGTAGTGGAGCGGGGGGGGGGTACGTCTGTTGCACCAGTCCTGCTCGCGTTTGAGGGATTCTCATTATGAAAGCACAGATAAGTTTTCGTAGAAAATACATCTGTGTGCTGACTGTGCATCGTGTTTCTTTGGAATTCTATGATTCGGTCGAAATTACATACCATAATCGGATGCTCCTGCTTTAGCATACACTGCTTAAAATAATGTCGCATATACTTACAGTTGGTATGAGTCTTCATTCCACTTGCGAGGCTGTCTGTCTGAAAATGAAGTCACTTACGCCTGTTTCAAAAGCATGATGGTTGGAGGGTGGAGGAGGGGCGTGTGTTTCTCATTGGTCCAGAAAGGAAGGATTGTGGGGAGAGCTGTGCTTGGCGCTTAAACTGTTAGCAGCGATTACCCGGAAAGGCATTGGTAAGTTTAGATAGATTTTTGTTATGGTAGGACGCTCTCATCCTAGACGATTGAATGTCATTTTTAATTGTTATAGGTCGGAGACGATTACACATGCATTGTGTAAATATCTGTACAACTTCTGAGGAGATGGTGTGGCTTAGTGTAAGGTAGACATGTGGAGCACTCCTGTTCATGACATGGTGGCCAGGAGTACCACGAAATCTAGATGTTTACCAGTCTTTCATATTACCACCTACGTCTTGGGATATGTTTGCTGTTACTACTATTGGGGGAGATCTCTCGGATATCATTCCCAGGCACCAACGGCAACTTTTTCAGTAATTGCTGGGCACTATGTCCGCAAGCATCGGCGTTCACGGCTATGACCCATCACATCGTAGTCTGAGGAGGAGATTAGTGTGTAACGTACCGTCGACAACGAGGCCGCTACAGACGGAGCACAAGTTCGGATTAGGGAAGGATGGGGAAGGAAATCGGACGTACCCTTTCAAAGGAACCATCCCGGCATTTAACTGAAGCGATTTAGGGACACCACGGAAAACCTAAATCAGGATGACCAGAGCGGGTTTGAACCTTCGTCCACCCGAATTCGACTCCAGTGTACTAACCACTGCGCCATCTCGTTCGGTCGTAGTCTTTTTACATAACAGTGTGGTCGTGGCGACTGCTCGTGCTTCGAAATATTAAACAATAAGGCCTCAAATGATGTAACTTGTTATTAACAAATAGATTCAGTCTATTCTTCTGGTACCCTGCTCCAGAATGTCCCTGTTATAAAAGATGGGGCTGGAGAGGTGTGCTTCAGTATCAGTGATATCTAATTCTGCATTGTGATTGCCTGTGAGCATCACGACAATTGTGGAAAACCCGGTAGAAACACGTAGAACTGAGGAAAATACGTAAAACTGAGAGTACTTACATATTATCTGTCTTAGTAGGCGTCAGCTGCTGCCTCTAAATACTAAGCAAATAAACCTAGACTGACGTAACTTGTTGTAAGCAAGTAGGTACAACCTCTCCCTATGACCCACAGTGCATCCAGTTATAAAAAAGGAACATATGGAAATATACGTAAAAATGAGAGTCCCTACCCATATAATTGGTTGTGGTCTCTGCTGCTGCCATGTAATATTGTTATTAATAAATAAAAACATTGTCTCCCTATGCTGTAGAGCTCCTGAGTAACCTCTCCCACATCTGTGTCCCAGATATAAAAGATAAAGGTGTGGAGTGGGTGCATGGTCCTCAGTGTTGGTTAGACCATCAGCAAGATCAGCCCTGCTAGTTCCTGCTACTAATAAGACGAGTACACCGTTCGCTTGTTACATATTTTTACGAGCTTCAAACAGGAGCGATATATTTTCAGTTATCTTTGTAGTTACTAGTTTACATTTGTAATTTCTTGCGTGTTTGCGTGCTTACTAGACACAACCTTTTATTTTAATAACAGTGTAGCGTGCAGTACCGCCATTGTTACCGACGCTTGTATCAACCCTAGTATCGTGCAGGTTTTTGTTTGTTTGGTTTGAACAGCTCAGTGTCGGATAGACCATGAGCGAGAACAGCACCGCTAGTTTCTGCTACTAATAAGGCGAGTACACCATTCGCTTGTTACATATTTTTACAAGCTTCAAACAGGAGCGACTGCAGTAATGGATAGGAACTGTGATTGTGTGTACAGATGCGAGTTGAATTGGCGACCCTTCACTCACAGCTCCAGGCTGCTTTGGCTTCCATCACCCAGCTTGAGGCTACTGGCAAGGGGCGTCACTGTGTTGGATCGAACGCAGAGATCCCAGGGACATCGAGCACGTCCAACGGGTCCTCCGATCGGTCCACTGCTGTGCCCCCCCCCCCCCCCCCCCGGGTACTGCCTCACCTGTGCTCGAGTGGGAGATTATTCCAAAGTCTGGCAGGCAGCGAAAAACATTCTGAGGGGCCGATCGTAGGGCTTCCCCGGTTCGTTTGGCAAACAGGTTTCGGGCGTTATCTGTGGCTGACGATGTCTCTGGGCCGGATGCAGTCAACCACTCTGTTCCAGAGGAAGGTTCTCGGCCTGCAAGGTCTGGACATTCACAGAGGGTGGGTTTGCTGGTAGTTGGGAGCTCCAACGTTAGGCGCGTAATGGGGCCTCTTAGGAACATGGCTGCCAAGGAGGAGAAATAACCCAGTGTGCACTCCGTGTGCATTCCAGGGAGAGTCATTTCGGATGTGGAAAGGGTGCTCCCGGATGCCATGAAGAGTATAGGGTGCAGCCAACTGCAGGTGGTGTCTCATGTCGGTACCAATGATGTGTGTCGCTTTGGATTGGAGCAGATTCTGTCTGGTTTCGGGCGGCTAGCGGAAATGGTAAAGTCTGCCAGTGTTGCTTCCGAGATTAAGGTGGAGCTCACCATCTGCAGCATCGTCGATAGAACCGACTGTGGTCCTTTGGTGCAGAGCCGAGTGGAGGGTCTGAATCAGAGGCTCAGGCAGTTTTGTGACCATGTAGGCTGCAGATTCCTTGACTTGCGCCATCGTGTGCTGGGTTTCCGGGTTCCGCTTAATAGGTCAGGAGTCCACTAAACGCAGGATGCGGCTACACGGGTAGCGGGGGCTGTGTGAAAGGGACTGGGCGGTTACTTAGGTTAGAGGGTGTCAGGGAACGACAGAAGCGCGTCCGTCTAAAAGTGGGCAGGTAAAACACAGCAAGGTAGCTGTAGAAACGATTGGTATTGTAGTTGTAAATTGTCGTAGCTGTTTTGGGAAAAAACCAGAGCTCCAAGCCCTAATAGAAAGCACTGAAGCTCAAATAGTTGTAGGTACAGAGGGCTAGCTAAAGCCGGAAATAAGTTCAGCGGAAATTTTTTCAAACGATCTAAGAGTGTTCAGAAAGGATAGATTAAATACCGTTGGTTGTGGAGTATTTATTGCTGTCAGAAGTAGTTTGCCTTGTAGCGAAATTGAAGTAGATAGTTCGTGTGAAATGGTATGTGTAGTGGTTATACAAGACAATCGGGCTAAACTATTAATTGGATCGTTTTACCGACCCCCGACTCAGAAGATATAGTTGCTGAACTGTTCAAAGAAAACTTGAGTCTCATTTCAAATAAGTACCGCGCTCATACAATTATAGTTGGTGGTGACTTGAATCTACCCTCAATATGCTGGAAAAATTATACGTTTAAAGCCGGCGGCAGACATAAAACGTCATCCGAAATTGTAATGAATGCTTTCTCAGAAAATTATTTTGAACAACTAGTTCATGAGCCCATTCGAAGCGTAAATGGTTGCGAAAGCATACTTGACCTTTAAGCAACAGATAACCATGGACAAATAGTGTGTATAGTGACGAATACAGGGATTAGCGACCACAAGGCAGTTGCTGCTAGGCTGAATACCGTAACGCCTACAACCATCAAAAAGAAACGCAAAGTATATCTCTTTAAATAAGCTGATAAAAATGCTCTTAGCGCCTATTTAAGAGAAAGTCTTCACTCCTTCCGATCTGATCACGTAAGTGTAGAAAAAATGTGGAATGTGTTCAGAGAGATAGTATCGACAGCAATTGAGAGATATATCCCACATAAATTAATAAGTGAAGGTACTGATCCCCCATGGTGCACAAAACGGGTCAGATCGCTGTTGCAGCTAAAAAAGCATGCCAAATTTAAAAGAACACAAAATCCCCAAGATTTGCAAAGTTTTAGAGAAGTTCGAAATATGGCGCGTACTTCGATGCGAGATGCTTTTAATAATTTCCACAGCGAAATTCTGTCTCGAAATCTGGCAGAAAACCCAAAGAGATTCTGGTCATACATAAATCACACCAGTGGCAAGACGCAATCAATACCTTCACTGCGCGATAACAACGGTGAAGTCACTGATGACAGTGCCACCAAAGCAGAGTTATTAAACACGGGTTTCCGAAGCTCCTTCACCAAAGTAGACGAAGTAAATATTCCAATCAATAACAACTGCCAAGACGAGAAACATAGAAGTAGATATCCACGGAGTAACGAAGCAGCTTAAATCACTTAATAAAGGCAAGGCCTCCGGTCCAGATTGTATACCAGTCAGGTTCCTCTCAGAGTATGCTGATAAAATAGCTCTATATTTAGCAATTATACACAACCACTCGCTCACAGAAAGATCCGTACCTAAAGACTGGAAAATTGCTCAAGTCACACCAATACCCAAACAGGGAAGTAGGAGTAATCCTCTGAATTACAGGCCTGTATCATTAACGGCGATTTGCAGTAAGGTTTTGGAACATATACTGTATTCGAACATTATAAAGTACCTCGAAGAAAACAATTTATTGACACATAGTCAGCACGGATTCAGAAAATATCGTTCTTGTGAAACACAATTAGCTCTTTATACTCATGAAGTAGTAAGTGCTATCGACAGGGGATGTCAAATTGATTCCATATTTTTAGATTTCCAGAAGGATTTCGACACCATTCCTCACAAGCGTCTTCTAACCAATTTACGTGCCTACGGAGTATCGCCTCAGTGGTGCGACTGGATTCGTGATATCCTGTCAGAAAGGTCACATTTCGTAGTAATAGACGGAACGTCATCGAGTAAAACAGAAGTAATATCCGGCGTTCCACAAGGAAGTGCTATAGGCCCTCTATTGTTACTGATCTACACTCCTGGAAATGGAAAAAAGAACACATTGACACCGGTGTGTCAGACCCACCATACTTGCTCCGGACACTGCGAGAGGGCTGTACAAGCAATGATCACACGCACGGCTCAGCGGACACACCAGGAACCGCGGTGTTGGCCGTCGAATGGCGCTAGCTGCGCAGCATTTGTGCACCGCCGCCGTCAGTGCCAGCCAGTTTGCCGTGGCATACGGAGCTCCATCGCAGTCTTTAACACTGGTAGCATGCCGCGACAGCGTGGACGTGAACCGTATGTGCAGTTGACGGACTTTGAGCGAGGGCGTATAGTGGGCATGCGGGAGGCCGGGTGGACGTACCGCCGAATTGCTCAACACGTGGGGCGTGAGGTCTCCACAGTACATCGATGTTGTCGCCAGTGGTCGGCGGAAGGTGCACGTGCCCGTCGACCTGGGACCGGACCGCAGCGACGCACGGATGCACGCCAAGACCGTAGGATCCTACGCAGTGCCGTAGGGGACCGCACCGCCACTTCCCAGCAAATTAAGGACACTGTTGCTCCTGGGGTATCGGCGAGGACCATTCGCAACCGTCTCCATGAAGCTGGGCTACGGTCCCGCACACCGTTAGGCCGTCTTCCGCTCACGCCCCAACATCGTGCAGCCCGCCTCCAGTGGTGTCGCGACAGGCGTGAATGGAGGGACGAATGGAGACGTGTCGTCTTCAGCGATGAGAGTCGCTTCTGCCTTGGTGCCAATGATGGTCGTATGCGTGTTTGGCGCCGTGCAGGTGAGCGCCACAATCAGGACTGCATACGACCGAGGCACACAGGGCCAACACCCGGCATCATGGTGTGGGGAGCGATCTCCTACACTGGCCGTACACCACTGGTGAATGTCGAGGGGACACTGAATAGTGCACGGTACATCCAAACCGTCATCGAACCCATCGTTCTACCATTCCTAGACCGGCAAGGGAACTTGCTGTTCCAACAGGACAATGCACGTCCACATGTATCCCGTGCCACCCAACGTGCTCTAGAAGGTGTAAGTCAACTACCCTGGCCAGCAAGATCTCCGGATCTGTCCCCCATTGAGCATGTTTGGGACTGGATGAAGCGTCGTCTCACGCGGTCTGCACGTCCAGCACGAACGCTGGTCCAACTGAGGCGCCAGGTGGAAATGGCATGGCAAGCCGTTCCACAGGACTACATCCAGCATCTCTACGATCGTCTCCATGGGAGAATAGCAGCCTGCATTGCTGCGAAAGGTGGATATACACTGTACTAGTGCCGACATTGTGCATGCTCTGTTGCCTGTGTCTATGTGCCTGTGGTTCTGTCAGTGTGATCATGTTATGTATCTGACCCCAGGAATGTGTCAATAAAGTTTCCCCTTCCTGGGACAATGAATTCACGGTGTTCTTATTTCAATTTCCAGGAGTGTATATTAACGACATAAGAGACAATCTGAGTAGCCGTCTTAGATTGTTTGCAGATGATGCTGTCATTTACCATCTTGTAAAGTCATCAGATGATCAAAACGACTTGCAAAATGATTTAGATAAGATATCTGTATGGTGCGAAAAGTGGCAATTGACCCTGAATAAGGAAAAGTGTGAAGTTACTCACATGAGTACTAACAGAAATCAGCTAAATTTCGATTACGCGATAAGTTACACTAATCTGAAGGCTGTAAATTCAACTAAATACTTAAGGATTACAATTACAAATAACCTAAATTGGAACAATCACATAGATAATATTGTGGGTAGAGCAAACCAAAGACTGCGATTCATTGGCAGAACACTTAGAAGGTGCAACAGGTCTACTAAAGAGACTGCTTACACCACGCTTATTCGCCCTATTCTGGAGTACTGCTGTGCGGTGTGGGATCCGCATCAGGTGGGACTGACGGATGACATTGAAAAAGAACAAAGAAGGGCAGTTCGTTTTGTATTATCGAGAAATAGGGGAGATAGTATCACAGACATGATACGTGAATTGGAGTGGCAATCATTAAAACAAAGGCTTTTTTCGTTGAGATCGGGATCGTCTCATGAAATTTCAATCACCAGTTTTCTCCTCCGATTGCGAAAACATTCTGTTGGCACCCACCGACATAGGTAGAAATGATCATCACGATAAAATAAGAGAAATCAGGGCTCGCACAGAAAAATTTAAGTGCTCGTTTTTCCCGCGCGTCGTTCGAGAATGGAACAGTAGAGAGACAGCTTGAAGGCGGTTCATTGAATCCTCTGCCAGGCACTTTATTGTGGATAGCAGAGTAATCATGTAGATGTAGATGTAGATTGGTCTGTGACAATTGCCAGGGTGATTCCTCTTGATAAATTCCCGGTGGTTCCGGGGAGGAGAGGAACTGGAGGAAGCAAGGTGCCAAAGTGCATAATCTGACACCGGATGTCCTTATCAGTAACCATGGGCTCAGGTCGTTTTCTGGGCTTCAAACCGCAATGTATTCCTACTCTTGTTTGAACATAGACTCGATTTCCTTCAATACCTTTTCTGTGTTCACTAGCGGTACTAGCCACAGTCGCACGAATAAATGTTAATGTGGTTTGACCTGAAATGTATAGGTCAAGTTATGTGTTGTTCCTGTGCATCCGGAAAATACTCGGATATTCCTCTGTGGTAAATACGTTAATTCCCCTCGTACTAGTTCTGACTATATGTTCAGTCTTCTGATTAATGGATCTGAGCACTATGCGACTTAACTGCTGAGGTCATCAGTCGCCTAGAACTTAGAACTACTTAAACCAAACTAACCTAAGGACATCACACACATCCATGCCCGAGACAGGATTCGAACCTGCGACCGTATCGGTCGAGCGGTTCCAGACTGAAGCCCCTAGAACCGCACGACCACACCGGCCGACATACTAGGTGAAACCATGTTGTTGACACATGATAGGGGTTTGAATTTTAACTTAACATCAAGCTTCTCCCTGAACAGGCCCTCTAACACTCGTTTTCTGTAAACGGAACATCGCCATTTCTTTTCTGTCCCGTATCAGCGATGACTGACTCCCAGGGTCCAAAACACAAGGAACAATTACGTTATTATAAATTTGCTCCCGATCTCCGCACTCATTACAATTCTCTTTCATTGTTTATTAAGCTTAATCCTGTATCGAATGACTTTGGACAAGAATTCGTTCAAGAGTGCTCCGTGAAAGTCATCATATGTGGCAATCGTGAATCAGAGTATGCTTCCTCGCAGTCGCTTTTTTGTGCAGATGGCTACACACGAACCTCCTGCTTCATTACATGTTCCCAGGATGACGGAAGCGTATGTCCAAACTGTGACAGTCAAACATTGGGATGATGCTCGTTATTTGCTTTTAGAAAATGTGAGTAATTCAGGATTGACACGAAATGCATTCTTCCTCATTTGCATTTCGATTGGTTTGCAACAAAACTGCCAAGGTCTCATCATTTTGCCCATTTATTTCTACTTGCGCCGGCTTAAAGCATAGCAAAGACTGGTATGTCATCTACTGCCTTGGCTATGTTCTGTCGGATTCTACTTCAGTATGTGGCGTAATTTTCTCAGATGCATTGGCGAGTTCCTCAAGTTCCCATAACTTTGCTGACTTCGATGGTTTGTGTTTGCAGTACAACTTCCTTTTGTGCTATTTGCTGATAAACCTCGTTTAAGTATTTCATGTTGTCCAGAACATAGCTCTGACAGAACCACTTTGACGAAACTCTTGTCTGGCATAACACTGCCATGAACTGACAAATCATGTTCAATGGCAGCAAAACGATTTTCAAGCCGCTCTCTCATATCACTCACACCTTGCCTAAATCCCTTTATGTCATTCTACATTGTTTCTGTCTTCACAAGATCTTTCCACAATTACTGTATTGATTCTGGTATTCATCCTATCTAATCTTTTATCATAGATGTCAAACTTTTCAACAAGGACCTTCGCGTGCTCTTAGAATTTTCTTTCTAGATGCTTATCCTGATCATCTAATCGTTTCTTAATTTGTTTTTGATTTTTGACCTGATCATCAGTTCGTTTATCAAATGTCTTATTTTAATCATCAAATAGTTTATTAAGAGGCTCATGCACACAGTGTAAAAATAGTATGAGTATACCCATTTGTGAGAGCGCTAAGACACCCATTGTTTCTTCTGTATATACATTTGCAGGCGTCGCTGCTCGGGCAGAGCCCACGTTAGTCGCCACACCAAACTGTCCGCCTAACGGTGCGGGTTCCAATTCAGCTGGCACTGAGTCATTGCCCTGGCCATCCATGGCCATATTTGCTTTCCCCCCCCCCCCCCCCCGCCCCCCGGCAAAACTGCCCTGGCCCAGTGCTACAAGGTCGCACGCACCTGCTGTGTCCATTCTCTCACCTGACTTGCATCTACCGAAACCACACTATCCATGTTTGCACAAATCTTTGCATGTGATCTGGTTACTACACTCATGACAAAAGTGCCTAGTTAAAATGCAACTGCACCTGATACAAAAACAATAAAATATCGTATCCTACTGTTAGTAAAAAGTTTTGCATGCAATACTTTGTGTGTTCCCCACCAATATTTCTACAATTTTTCATTAACACACATTGAAACATTCCCCCAAAATTCAGAACATTGCAATGCTGAAACTAACCACTAATCAATGCAATTACTATTTCATAAAATTATGAATGGATCCTGAAGAGTTTACTAATTAGTACATACGCATATTTCTGTTAACTACAACAGAAGGCTCCTAGTATTCTGAACAAAATCCTGGCAGGGTCGCCAGATCAAAGCCTGCTGTTTTTGTTGGTTTTATTTCTTTATGGGTAGGATTCGACTGATATGACTTTCTTGTTCATTGAATAGCAAATTGTTGCCTAACAGTGGGAAATAAGCTTTCTATAGCGACTAACACACATGCTACTATTTCTGATTCTGTACTCGCTGTTGATAATAATTGAGGATGGTCCAAATATTTATTTAATCAATTACTTAGGTAAATCGTGAATCGAACAACTTAGCACAATAAATAATGCAATGGTAGAGATCATGCAACCAAAGGAGGTAGGTAGATGAAAGCATTTGCATCACTGTCTGACATGATCAAAAACTATATGGCTTTATGATTTAGTTAATGATGGATTCACTATTATTTTAGGAGTAAAGCTATTCAGCATTGCTTTATCGGGTGGGAAATTACTGTTGTGAACAATGACATTGATTCTCATTAAGGATACACTTTATTGTGACACTTGGCCCGAATATCGATGGCGAACAAAGCATACATAATAGATTTCATGTGCTGAGGGCGCTCATTATCGAAACCTATGCAGTCTTGTACCTTATTATGCATGGGATTGGCATGACAGTTGTGTAGCTTTCGAGGTTAAGGTGGTTCTCACTCTTAAATTCCATAACCATCCCATCCAAACAGTGACTAATCGCTCCTACCACGCAAGGGGGCCCGGGTTCGACTTCCGGCAGGGGACTGGGTGTTGTATGTCCTTCATTAGCATTTTCATCATCATTGACACGCAAGTCGCCAAAGTGTCTTCAACTAAAAAGACTTGCAACGCGGCGGCCAAACCCCGAAGAGGATATCCTGGCCAATAAATGCCATACGATCATTTCATTTCATTTGCGCTACTGATCCACAAAACATGGCTGCTGAGATGCTGAATAGCTTTGGCAGGAATAATCAATGTGTGACTTAAAGATATCATAAGATTGTGCAAGTGGAGGGCAAGCAAATAAAAAAAACATGTTAAAATATCATCTGTAAATCCTAGAAAATCCTTCACACCATCACTCAGTTAACCTACTTGAAATACTACAAGATCGATCAGTCAGTAGTGACTGTACAGCTGACACCTCATGAGTGACTGAAAGTCAGTGCTGGAAATACGTACCCAACATGTGGGATCAATCTTGGATTAATAACAAAATTTCACATGCAACAAACACAAAAATCTGTTCTCAAATTGCACCAGAATGTCCTCTGTTCTTTGACTGTGCAGCCTCCTCCATGTGGGTGACGAAATCAATAGCACAAACAAGTATTCACTATGCTGGATCATTCTTGGATTAATAGAAAACTTCACATGTAAATCATGTCCTTAATCAACTTAGGAAGCAGATTATCCTTTCTCCATGCAGTTGTGCTCACGTGAGTGCATGCAAGCAATGACCAGTAGAGAAACGTCATTAATTCCACACTCCTGAATATTTAAACATTTCTCCCAATTTGTTCGGTTAAAAATCCTAAGTTGAAACCAACACACGAAATTGCCTACTCTTCTTTGTAACGGTTACAATAAGATGACTAATCTACAATGAGTGAGGACCATGTCACAAAGAAAAAACGCTAAATATCCTACAAAAAATTAACAAAACTAAATAAACGCACACGGAAGGAAAAATTAATGCAACAAGCATTAGATGCCCTGGAGGCACTATAGGGTTAGCTTCATACTATTGGATTTGAAATGAGCATCATGTGCTCGTTAAACCTAAGTCCTAACCACCGAATTTACTTGAAAAATAATTACAAAAGGTGGTCGCAACATAACCCTGACTAAACTGGTGCTAAGAAAAAAAACGGATTAATTATTTTAATTACGATATACCTCATATTCTGAGCTTTACCAGACAGTCTGACAGAGATCTGCATAGAATCTGTTCAACCTCTAGTCCACCTGAAAACAGAATGCCGAAAAACGATGGAGTGCCAGCTAACGGACACGCTGCTCATTCCTGAGGGGAAGGGAGGAGTCTCCTTCAAAAAAACCCGAAGTTTCCACCACCACAAGTGCATCTTTGGCTGTTCACCCCAATTAGTTTGGCACGGAAGTTTACGTTAAACATGTATGTTTGCACTACAGCTGCTCAACTCACGAAATCACGTTCAGGACACTCACTCACTCCATAACTGAGAGCATCATAATAGGAATGGGTAAAGGATGTCCAACATGAAAAAAAATTAACAAGGTAGGGTCCACCCTGTCACCAGAGGCTCTAGGTGTTTCAACAAAAAAAAAAAAAAAACGCTTTTGTTCTTTGGGGCCCGCAGTACAGTGCAGCTGGGTGACATTCATCATAAAAAATGTGAAGGTGATCACTGTGTCATTAATAATTCATAATTAAGAACATAGGTTACTTTGAGATGAAGTAATGGAATGGAGCAACCAGTTCTGTCTCAATATGAACACACTGTTTGGCCTTACTTTCTCAGGTGGTGGAATATCATTGCTTCCGATAAATCTGTGGTAGGTCACTCCACAAAAAACGTGTAAAGTCTCCTGTAATAACTGGATTTGGGCTGAAATAGGACTTTTTAAAATATGTATACATGGATATACATGCTCAAAGCGAATACCCTCAGGGAGTAAAGCTTTGAACATAGCTGCTAAGGTTCAGTGACCGTGTCAGAATTATATTGTAACAAATAAGCCCTCGGTCACAAATATTAAGTCAAAATTGACCTGGTTTCAACGCTATTATGAGCGTCGTCTTCAGAATTAGACGACGCTCATAGTAGCGTCGAAACCAGGTCAATTTTGACTTAATATTTGTGACCGAGGGCTTATTTGTTACAATATAACCCTCAGGGAGTGTTAACAGTGACAGAACAAGATTAGTAATTCACAAGGTCCAACTACCAAAGTCCATATATTATCAGGCAGTGGTGAACCATTCCTCATCTGCACTTGATTCCAATATCACTGGAGGACCAGTCGATTAATGCAAGGCTTTTGTGATTTTTTTGGGGAGGGTGGTGGGGGGGGGGGGGGGAGGATATACAGAGTGGAACATATTGAGGTCTTTGAACAGACTACGTTTCGGAGTTGCAAGAACGAGAAGAAACATGAATAGATGGAGGTTATCAGACAAACCTGTGTTGTGTGGCTGTGGACAATAGAATACTATCCACCTCATGAAGTGTGAACTATCCCAAGCACCTGCACTGTTGAGCTCATATAGGCTACCACAAATGCACGAGCTTGGCCAGCTTTTGGTCTAAGATTTCCTAGCTTTATAATATTGTATTTTATGTGTTTTCTTATACATAGTTTGTAGTTTATTGTTATATTCAATATTTTGAGGCTCCTAATACGATTAAATATAATCTGTAGTAACAGTGATTATCAAAGTTCAAACAGCAACTGAAACAAGTAGCAAGTTTCACATGTCCAATAAACTAGATAAGAAGGAGCTCTAAACATTTGGCTTTGGGAGGAGCATGTGGGAAAGTTTGAAAGTATAGCTGACCAAGAATTGGATAGCTATTTCCCTAGATGGATAGTTTGATATGGGAGGGATCCTAAGTGGTATAGCGTCACAGCGAAGAACCTTCTAAAAATGTTGACAAGTGCACAAGAGGTGTAAAGCAAAGCATTTAAACATACATTGTCCAGTCATATTAATGTGACCAGCTGTCAGAAACTCGAATAACTTCCTCTCGCAGCGCGGATCACAGCTAGACGTGCAGGAAAAGAGTCAGTGAGGTTCTGAAATGGATGTGGAACCATGCCTTCTCCAGTGCAGTAGCCATCTGCGCTAGGTTTCTAGGTTGAGAATCCGGGGCGTGAACAGCTCGATCCACGTAGTCCCCTAGATTCTCGATTGGGTTTAGATCAGGGAAGTCTGGTGCGCAGGTGTCTATGGTAAGCCCATCCCGGTGCTCTTCGAACCACGTGCGAACACTGCGAGCTTTGTGATACACTGCATCGTCCTGCTGGTAGATGCCATTGGGCTGAGGAAAATCAAACTGGTTGTAGGAGTGGACTTGGTCCCCAAGGATAGATGCATAGTTGTGTTGATCCATTGTGCCTTCCAGAATGAGGAGATCACACAGGGAATGCACTCCGGCCTAGCCTTATCTGACGATTGTTGCAGGAAGTTTGGTTCAAATGGCTCTGAGCACTATGGGACTCAACATCTTAGGTCATCAGTCCCCTAGAACTTAAAACTACTTAAACCTAGCTAACCTAAGGAAATCACACACATTCATGCCCGAAGCAGGATTCGAACCTGCGACCGTAGCGGTGGCGCGGTTCCACACTGAAGTGCCTAGAACTGCTCGGTCACATCGGCCGGCGCAGGAAGTTTGCTTTCAGACGTTTCAAGTCATACACGCTAACGGCCATCTGTCCGGTGGGGCATAAAACGCGATTCATCTAAAAAGGCCGCCCGTTACCATTCAGTGGACGTCCAGTTGCAGTACTGGCCTGCAAATTCCAGCCTTCGTCGCCGTTGGACAGCAGTCAGCGTGGCTGCATGAACCAGGCGCCTGCTGCGGAGGCCCATCCGCGGCAACGTTCGCTGAATGTTCGTTTAGGAGATGCTGCTGATTACCTATTGATTAATCTGGGCGGTGCATGTCTATTCGCCCGTTGGCCCCTACACACATCCGCAGCCGTCGTTCGCCGCTGTCATCTATCTACATCTACATGGATACTCTGCAAATCACATTTAAGTGCCTGGCAGAGGGTTCATCGAACCACCTTCACAATTCTCTATTATTCCAATCTCGTACAGCGCGCGAAAAGAACGACTTCCTACGTATTTCCGTACGAGCTCTGACTTCCCTTATTTTATCATGGTAATCGTTTCTCGCTATGTAGGTCGGTATCAACTAAATATTTTCGCATTTGGAGGAGAAAGTTGGTGATTGGAATTGCGTGAGAAGATTCCGCCGCAACGAAAAACGTATTTGTTTTAATGATGTCCACCCCAAATCCTGTACCATTTCAGTGACACTCTCTCCCCCATTTCGCGATAATACAAAACGTGCTGCTCTTCTTTGAACTTATTCGATGTACTCCGTCAATCCTCTCTGGTAAGGATCCCACACCGCACAGCAGTAATCTAAAAGAGGGCGGACAAGCGTAGTGTTCAAATGGTTCAAATGGCTCTGAGCACAATGGGACTTAACGTCTGAGGCCATCAGTCTCCTAGAACTTATAATTACTTAAACTTAACTAACCTAAGGACATCACACACATCCATGGCGGAGGCAGGATTCGAACCTGTGACTGTAGCAGTCGCACGGTTCCGGACTGAAGCGCCTAGAAAGCGTAATGTAGGCAGCCACCTTAGTAGATCTGTTATATTTCCTAAGTGTCCTGCCAATGAAACGCAGCCTTTGGTTAGCCTTCCCCACAACATTTTCTGAGTGTGCCTTCCAATTTAAGTTGTTCGTGATTGAAATTCCTAGGTATTTAGTTGAATTTACGGCCTTTTGATTTGACTGATTTATCGAGTAACCGAAGTTTAACGGATTCCTTTTAGCACTCATGTGGATGACCTCACACTTCCGCTGTTTAGGGTCAACTGCCAATTTTCGCACCATACAGATATCTTTTCTAAATAGTTTTGCAATTTTTTTGATCTACTGATGACTTTATTAGTCGATAAACAACAGTGTCATCTGCAAACAACCTAAGACGGCTACTCAGATTGTCTCCCAAATCGTTTAACGAACAGCAAAGGGTCTATAACACTATCTTGGGGAACGCCAAAAATCGCTTCTGTTTTACTACCACACTTACCTCGGCGCCAGTTTTGGATAGCGCTGTTTTGCCATCCACGCTATACTACAGCGGCACGCGGACAGTTTACAAACTTACCGTTTCGGAAATTCTTCCACCCTTGGCTCGAAAGCCAATAATCACGCGCTTTGGAAGTCAGATAAATCGCTCCGTTTCCACATTACGAGAACGACTGCACTGTCTTCCGTCTCTACCCGACACGTTTCAAGTACGCTTCACTGCTAATGCTGCCACCCGCCGTCGGTGAGTAGATTTTATACGTTGACGTCGAACATAGATAGTGGCCGCATAAATGTGTACACAGAAGCGCAACGCCAATGGATACAGGTTTATTCGATCTGTAAGAGAACGTCAAGGATATTCTGAAAAACCTGAATTGGCAGACACTTTAAGATAGACGCAAACTGTCCCATTTATTTACACAGTTTTCAGAAACAGTATTAAGTCAGTAACCCTGCGATATACACTCATGCTCATGAATTAAGGATAATGCTGATACATCGTGAAACAACGCTATGGTGAGCGGTCTGCAGGTTTAAATCACTTCGAGGTATGACCATGCGGTGCATTTGACCTGCGGTTGTCGCACAGTGGCGCTAGGAGCAGTCCACTTACGCAGAGGTGTGATGGTACAAGTCAGAGTACGGTGAAGCGAGTAAGTATGCAGACGTTTTCAGATGTGCTAATTGTGACTGTGTGTTGAAAATGGCTCAAAGAACACATATTGATGACGTTATGAGGGGTAGAATACTAGGACGACTGGAGGCTGGTCAAACACAGCAGGTCGTAGCACGAGCCCTCCGTGTGCCACACAGTGTGATGTCAAGATTATGGGAATGATTCCAGCAGACAGGAAACGTGTCCAGGCGCTACAGTACGGGACGTCCACAGTGTGCAACACCACCGGAAGACCTATATCTCACCATCAGTGCCCGCAGACGGCCACGGAGTACTGCAGAAAGCCTTGCTCGGGATATTACCGCAGCCACTGGAACAGTTGTCTCCAGACACACAGTCTACAGACGACTGAACAGACATGGTTTATTGGCCCGGAGACCTGCAAGGTGCATTCCACTGGCCCCTGGTCACAGGAGAGCCCGTAAAGCCTGGTGTCAAGAACACAGTACATCTACATCTACATCTGCGTTTATACTCCGTAAGCCACCCGACGGTATGTGGCGGAGGGCACTTTACGTGCCACTGTCATTACCTCTCTTTCTTGTTCCAGTCGCGTATGGTTCGCGGGAGGAACGACTGCCGGAAAGCCTCCGTGCGCGCTCCAATCTCTCTAATTTTACATTCGTGATCTCCTCGGGAGGTGTAAGTAGGGGGAAGCAATATATTCGATACCTCATCCAGAAATGCACCCTCTCGAAACCTGGACAGCAAGCTACACCGCGATGCAGAGTGCCTCTCTTGAAGAGTCCGCCAATTGAGTTTGCTAAACATCTCCGTAACGCTATCACGCTTACCAAATAACCCTGTGACGAAACGCGCGGCTCTTCTTTGGACCTTCTCTATCTCCTCTGTCAACCCGACCTGGTACGAACTCCACACTGCTGAGCAATACTCAAGTATAGGTCGAACGAGTGTTTAGTAAGCTGCCTCTGTTGATGGACTACATTTTCTAAGGACTTTTCCAATGAATCTCAACCCGGCACCCGCCTTACCAACAATTAATTTTATATGATTATTCCATTTCAAATCGTTCCGTACGCATACTCCCAGATATTTTACAGAAGTAACTGCTACCAGTGTTTGTTCCGCTATCATATAATCATACAATGAAGGATCCTTCTTTCTATGTTGCCACTCCCTGCACCATGTGCCTATCCACTGCAGATCTTCCTGCATTTCGCTGCAATTTTCTAATGCTGCAACTTCTCTGTATACTACAGCATCATCCACGAAAAGCCGCATGGAACTTCCGACGCTATCTACTAGGTCATTTATATATATTGTGAAAAGCAATGGTCCCATAACACTCCCCTGTGGCGCGCCAGAGGTTACTTTAACTTCTGTAGACGCCTCTCCATTGAGAACAACATGCTGTGTTGCCTTTGCTAAAAACTCTTCAACCCAGGCACACACTTTGTTTATCAGGCGACAGTGCGGAACTGTATCGAACGCCTTCCGGAAGTCAAGGAAAAAGGCATCTACCTGGGAGACTGTATCTAATATTTTCTGGGTCTCATGAGCAAATAAAGCGAGTTGAGTCTCACACGATCGCTGTTTCCGGAATACATGTTGATTCCTACATAGTAGATTCTGGGTTTCCAGAAATGACATGATACGCGAGCCAAACACATGTTCTAAAATTCTACAATAGATCGATGCCAGAGATATAGGCCTATAATTTTGTGCATCTGCTCGACGACCTTTCTTGAAAACTGGAACCACCTGTGCTCTTTTCGAATCATTTAGAACCTTCCGTTGCTCTAGAGACTTGCGGTACACGGTTGGTAGAAGGGGGGCAAGTTCTTTCGCGTTCTCTGTGTAGAATCGAACTGGTATCCCGTCAGGTCCAGTGGACTTTCCTCTGTTGAGTGATTTCAGTTGCTTTTCTATTCCTTGGGCACTTATTTCGATGTCATCCATTTTTTCGTTCGTGCGAGGGTTTAGAGAAGGAACTGCAGTGCGGTCT
This sequence comes from Schistocerca piceifrons, assembly GCF_021461385.2. Taxonomy (NCBI): domain Eukaryota; kingdom Metazoa; phylum Arthropoda; class Insecta; order Orthoptera; family Acrididae; genus Schistocerca; species Schistocerca piceifrons. The sequence goes on from NC_060149.1 coordinate 648,194,017, forward strand.
TCCTCTGTGAAACAGCTTTGGAAAAAGGTGTTTAGTATTTCAACTTTACGCGTGTCATCCTCTGTTTCAATGCCATTATCATCCCAACGTGTCTGGATATGCTGTTTCGATCCACTTACTGATTTAACATAAGGCCAGAACTTCCTAGGATTTTCTGTCAAGTCGGTATATAGAATTTTACTATGGTCATTGGAACACTGCTCTCAGGTTTTGTTCACAGACGAGTCCAGATATAGTCTGAACAGTGATTCTCGCCGAGTTTTCATCTCGCGTGAACCAGGAACCAGATACCAACCCCTTAATGTCCTTGAAAGGGACCTGTATGGAGGTCGTGGTTTGAGGGTGTGGGGTGGGATTACGATTGGTGCACGTACACCCATGCATTTCTTTGATAGAGTAACTGTAACAGGTCAGGACTATCGGAACGTCATTTTGCACCGGTATGTCCGCCTTTTCACGTGTGCAGTGGGTCCCACTTTCCTGCTGATGGATGATAACGCACGGCCCCACCCAGCTGCCATCGTGCAGGAGTACCATGAAACAGAAGATATCAGGCGAATAGAGTGGCCTGCCTGTTCTCCAGACCTAAACCCTATCGAGCACGTCTGGAATGCTCTCTGTCAACGTATCGCTGCACGTCTTCAAACCTCTAGGACACTTCAGGAGCTCCGACAGGCACTGGTGCAAGAATGGGATCCAGAGCATGCCAACCCGTTGTGCGTCCTGTGTACGTGTGCATGGTGATCATATCCCATATTGATGTCGGGGTACATGCGCAGCAAACGGTGGCGTTTTGTAGCACATGTGTTTCTGGACGCTTTTCTTAACATATCACCAATACCGTGGACTTACAGATCTGTGTCGTGTGTGTTCCCTATGTGCCTATGTTATTAGCGCCAGTTTTGTGTAGTGCCACACTGTGTGGCACCACATTCTGCAATTATCCTTAATTTATTAGAATGAGTGTAGTACAGTACTCTACACATAGCTCCTGTGAGGATTATTAAGACAAGAATAGACAATTTTAAACAATCATTCCTCCCGTGCTCCACATTGGATTGACACGGAAAGAAGCCGCAATACGTAGTACAATGGGAAGTACCCTTTGCCATGTAGTTGACTGTCGTTTGCACAGTATAGCCGTAGATATAACTGAGAATTGGCATCATTATCATGAGCATAACTTCGTTTTCTTACTGTAATCGTAGTGATACAAAGATGTAGCTTCGTAATTGTGTTTGACAAAGGGGATCTGAAATTAGCTAGAGATAGTGCAAAAGAGAACATTTACACAAAAATAAATTTCTTGTAATGTATTCCATGTGCATTTCTGTAACTGGTGCATCAAATACCTATAGTTCTCAAAATAATTTTAATGCCGTAATCAGATGTTCTTATCTTATAATGAATAAATGCTGTCAGTATGAATTAATTAGCTTCACGTGGTGAGATCTAGTGAAATCATCACTACAGTATTAATGTCATCACAATTCCATGTTGATAACTTTTCACGTAACCCTTTTTTTTGGTTCAATTAACCCTTTTTAGTAGTGCAAAACATTCTTTTGAACAAAAAATATTATGAATCAAAATAGTGCCCAGTACATTACAAGGGACTGGAAATACCACGAAACTTTCGCGTCTGCCACCTTCTATGACGCAGACCTTTCAGATAAGCGGAACAAGACGAGTTGAGCCACTGCGGAAGTTTTATTACGTAGTAGTTCCGATCCCCCTTTGTAAAGGGCTTACCAGCAAACTTACGTGAAGAGATAATTTCTGAACTCCGTGGTGCTTGCTTTTAGACGCGTCGCAGCACCATTGAGTGGCAGTTCCCGCTCTCCAAGTTGTGTAAGTACTTAAGCAGCTTAGCAAGCGCCCACGTGACCTGGTGGCTGGCATTTAGCAGGCTGTATCGGAACGCGGCTCTGCAGCTGTGACGTCACGCTGCCTCTCGGCTCGTCACTGTCACGCACAAACGCCGGCGCGCCGCGGGGTGCAGCTCTGCCCCCCACCTCCCCTTGTTCTGTTCCACCCCTACCTGGCCACGCGAAAGCGGACGGCTGGGTAATGCTTCTCCATAGCGAGCGGTTGCCGTTGATATTGTCCGAAATACAAAAAAGTCGACATGACTTTTGTATTCCATGATACTCCAAAGTATAACACTTAGCATTTGTTTCTCTACGACACTTAACAATGCAATATCGCATTCGCCACACAAGCGTCTAAAATTACACGATCATCATTAAGCAGGTATTGCCCGAGAGCATTACATTCTGCCACTCGACATTAATGTGATGGCGTTCGCGTGCCCAAGGCAGAGGTGAACAAATCCTCCTTCCAGCCTATCTCCGCCGCTGCCGTTAAAGCATCTCAACCTCCCGTAACGGAGACACAAGAGTGCATGTGTACTGAAGCACAGTGGTTAAAGCAAGGCAACCTGGGTTTCCGCTATGCTGGCAGGCGTCCCTGCCAGCCTGTTGCACCTGACAACAGGTTGCACTATCAATCCAACGAGACTACAGAATAGCCATGTATATGTTTTCGTAAGCAGCTTCTCTGTAACTCAGCTATCTTAACGGTGGGGACAGCAAAATGACAAACCAAACTTAAAGTAGACTGGGGACAATTTAAGAAATAACGAATATACAGGGTGAAAAGTATTTAAACCGACAAACTTTGGGAGGATGTAGTGGACATCAAAACGAACATATTTCCCTAATGTCATTTTTTCCTATGAGGATTATTTAAACCGGTGGAGGCCGTATTACGCTCTTCAGTTGTTATAGGTCCTATTATGATCTTCAGTTGTCAGAGGGCGTATTACGCTCTTCAGTTGTAGGCAACTGCTGTCCACCAGTGTAGTAGTGCATTGTCTCTGTTTACTAATGGAGCGATACACTTGGAGTGAGTACACTGATATGGTTGGTGCGTACTACGTAGCGCACCACAACAGACGAGCTGCACAGCGGGTTTATCAACAATAATATCCTAATCGCCATATCCCGCATCATACGACCTTTGCTGCTGTGTACCAACTTCTGCGTGAGACCGGGTCATTTAGCAGATTACCTGGACAGGAACGTTTTGACAGGGACGCCGTCGCACGATAAGAACGCTGCAATTTGAGGAAGCTGTCTTGCAGCATGTGGAGCGGGATCTTTTAATCAGCACTCTTGCAATTGCACGTAACATGGGGAAAAATTAGACGAATGTAGTAAGAACAGTCCTTGGAGGGCAATTGTTACGTCCATTTCACTTACAGCGTGTCCACAACCTGGAACCAGTTGATTATCCACCCAGAGCACAGTTTTCACAGTGGTACCTGGAACAGTGTGAAATGCATCCTACATTTCCATCCTCTGTGTTCTTTACCGATAAGCAACGTTCGGGCGTGATGTAGTCTTCAACATGAACAATTCGCATGTTTGGAGTGAGGATAACCCACATGCCACAGTTACTAGCGCTCATCAAGTGCTGTTCTTCGTTAATGTGTGGATCGGTGTTGTTGGGGGACTGTTTAACTGAGCCGTACCTGCTACCCAGGCCATTAAATGGCAGGCACTATTACAATTTTCTCGCCAGAGCCTTGCCAGAATTGCTGGAAGACGTCCCGCTCCCTACAAGACAATGCATGTGGTTCCAACATGACGGGGCGCCGGCACATTTCAGTCGTCGTGTGCGTCGATTCCTGGACCGACGGTTCCCAGAAATGTGTATTGGCAGAGGTGGTCCTGTACCATGGCCTGCTCGATCCCCAGATATGTCCCCTCCGGACTTTTTTGTGTGGGGAGAGATGCGCGACCTTGTTTACGCAACCCCTGTTGCATCAGAAGAGGATCTGGTTGCCGGATAGTAGCAGCAGCAGGAAGAATTCAGGTACTTCTGGGGTTTTTGCCCGTGTCGGACAGAACATGATCCGACGGTGTAACCTTTTTTACGTGTCAATGGAGGCATTTTTGGAAATCTACTGTAACTGAAATTGGGTTGTGTTAATGTCATGTCTCTTGGTCATAAAAAAATGGAAAAGTGTTTTTTGGTTTAATTAATTTGCCGCCAGAGAAATCTTCTTCTACCGGTTTAAATACACCTCATAGGAAAAAAATGACATTACGGAAAAATATTTGTTTTGATGTCCCTTACAACCTCCCAGAGTTTGTCGTTTTAAATACTTTTCACCCTGTATACCAGTAACGAGACAGAGCCCAAGTCCATGGGAAAAGTTTTTGTGTATTTATGAGACAGCTTCAAATAAATCGACTACATCTAGATATTCTCACAGTTACTGAAACACACCTTAAGCCAACCGACGAGTTTCGCCTACGCAACATGGTCTGCTATTGGACTGACCGGCTCAATCGCCGTGGTGGAGTCACAGCCGTGTTCCTCTGCAGGGCGTTGGTCCACAACCAAGAGACTCTTCAGCCACTGGACTGCATAGAGGCCACAGCTGTCACTGTCTCCACCTGGCTTGGGGCCATCACATTTGCTGCAGCTTATTTGAGCCCTAACCAACCACTCCTTGAGGCCGACCTCCGCAAGCTCATGTCATTTGACAAGCTTATCATTGGGGCTGATCTCAGTGCCAAACATCCAGCGTGGCATTCTCGTGTCGCCAATCCCAAGGGTCTCCTCCTCCTTGAGCTGGAAGATACCTTGGCACTGTCTATCTATGGCCCACACCCTCCTACATACATACCAGTCCACTCCAACTACCAGCTGGATGTTTTGGATGTGGCCATTTTTAAACATGTTGCCGTACAGTTTTCTTTGGAAACACTGCATGACCTAACTTCTGACCATGACCCAGTCCTTCTACACCTTACCGATGTTGCATTGTCCTTAGACGTCCGTTCTACTGTCATGGTAACTGACTGAGCCAAATTTGCAAGGATCCTCAACAACAGCACCCAGCTGGACCTAGACCTGACGACCACTGCCAATCTTATACGTGCAGTTGACTACCTCACTGCGAAAATCCATCGAGCGGTAAAAGTCTCTACTTCCCACGTTCCCAGGGCTCTAACCCCACTGGATGCTGTACCTCCTCTTTTTCGTGAACTGAAAATCCATAAGAACCACTGCTGCTGGTCTCACAAACAATACCCTCCGTGTGGAGGAAACGCTAGCTGATGCCTTTGAGGCCCAAACTCAACTGCTCATCCTGGACCCCACGCCAGATGAACTCCAGGATGACCAAGATATCCTGAGGGCTGTAGCTGCCTTCCGAAACAGACCACCACTTATAGCCTCTCGCCTTACATCCACAGCAGAAGTGCACCGAATCCTCCAGAGGAAACGGGGTAATTCGGCCCCCAGCCTGGATGAGATCGTCAACGAACATCTCTGTTGGCTACCGCGAAAACCCCTAGTCCTTTTCATAAGGATATTGAACTGTTGTCTTCAGAGTGGCTTTTCCCATCCACAGTGGAACAGGCCGAGCTTATTGCGATGCCAAAGTCTTCTAAAGACCCTACGGTACCTACCAACAACAGTCCCATCAGCCTTTTGAACACCATGGCGAAGGTCCTGGAGTCTCTCACACTCCACCGCATTTCTCAGCCTCTGGCGGCAGCCGGGACGATCCGTCCCGAACAGTTTGGGTTTACCTCCCACCTGTCCGCTGAACTGCAAATTCTCCGGATCACAGAGCACATCAGCAAGGGTTCTAATTCCAGCATGTCGACGGCAGCGGTCTTCTTGGACGTGCAGAATGCTTATGATAAGATTTGACAGGACAACCGAGTGTATAAGATGCTGGCGCAAACGCCCATCCCTGACATCTACGTTAAAATCGTGGATGATTTCCTGCACCAGAGAACCTTCCTCGTTGCTCAGCGGGGAAAGTGCTCCAGTGTACGCCACATGTCAATGGATACTCCTCAGGGCTCTGTGCTGTCACCTGTTCTTTTAAATGTCTATGTCAATGACATGCCCGTCATCCGTCACTGCCATTTGGTGCAATACGCCGATGACACAGCGCTTTATACGACCGGCAGCAATCCTGGTCAACTAATTGCTCGCCTCCGAAGGAGTGTGGACGCAACAGTCACCTGGTGTAGCTCCAGTAAAATGGCCCTCAATGCCGCCAAAATTATGGCTGTGTATTTCACTAAACAGCGCCCTATACTCCACATCAACATCTCAGTCGGTGGCGTCCGGGTCCCGTGGGCCCAAGCTACCAAGTATCTCGGGGTCTGGTTGGATAAGAAACTTTTCTTCCCCCGCCACGCAGAATACGTCACCCATAAAGGGTTAAAGTTCACAAAGGCCTTGTACCCGCTCTTCTCCAGCCGAGAGCTGAATTTAGATACCAGGCTCCAGCTGTATCACTCCGTTGCCCTATCCTCACTAACGTATGGTTCCTCTGCGTGGGCCACGATTAGTAAGTCCCGGATACTGACGCTCCAGCGCCTACAGAATAAAGTTATCAGGTGGAGTCTTCACGCCCCTCCGCTCACCATGATTGTCACTCTGCATGAGGAGACAAATACAGCCCTTCTCAAGACGACCATTCGCCGTAAGGCTCGCCAACTGTACAGAAAAGTGGACGTCCTCCGTGAGACAATCGCTGGACTCCAAATCATCGGCACTTCAGTTCCACGGCGCTGGCACCGACACCCCGTTCCGCTCACCATCCCGGAGGACTCGGATTCGGGCTATGACTGACGACAGGTCCAATACGACCGCGTTTTTCTGCCCGTTTCGTACAGTTACTAGCAGTGGTCTGTTCATGTCCAGCCACTTTTCTCTTTGACCATAGAGTTTTTCGCATTACTGCACCCCTCCTCTGTCCTTCCACCGTCGGAGGGTGGCACGGAACTTAAAGTCTTACCGCCACACCTTCAAAGTGCTATGTTCGGTTGTTATTCAGCCGTTGCTTTGAGTGTCCTCTTACTTGTCCACAGAGACAGTTGGACCGGATCTGAACCGGTGACGCTGTGTATTAGTAACCAGCCACAAAAAAAAAAGAAAATCGGTAGATGTCTCACATTGCAAATTGTGTAAAAAGCTACTAAACATTCATTCGGGAACTTCGAGTATGTTACTACATGTCTGTAAATTTGGCCAGCAGTGTCCGCACTCCAATAACTGACAGGTGTGTGGAAATATGTGCTAAAGACCTGAGGTCACTTAGCAACATACAGGTTTTCTAAATTTAGGCCAAACATTGATTCAAATAGGAAAAAATTATGGCTCAGTGGATATTAAAAATCACATTCTGGTGGTATGCAGCGAAGTCCGAAGAAAGCTTAGTACGAAAGAAAAGCTTCTCCTTTCAGACGTGTACTTTTTAGATTAAAATAATATGAAAAACGAACTTCGTCTTTGCTAAAATGCTGATGGAGCATTTAAAATTAACTATTTTGACCGCTTAGAATGAATACAGAGATTCCGCAATACACATCCTGGCAAAAGTAATTAAAATTGGTGTAACTGGGTTCATATTTGGCTGAAATACAACACGGCTACAGAAAGTAGACTTCCAAAACCTTACTTTAGTTCAAAATGGCTCTGAGCATTATGGAACTTAACATCTATGGTCATCAGTCCCCTAGAACTTAGAACTACTTAAACCTAACTAACCTAAGGACATCGCACAACACCCAGTCATCACGAGGCAGAGAAAATCCTGACCCCGCCGGGAATCGAAGCCGGGAGCCCAGGCGCGGGAAGCGAGACCGCTACCGCACGACCACGAGCTGTGGATTACTTTAGTTGGCGTTGCAGTATAATACTGCAGATATCTTCATCTTCTTGAGCACAAGGAAGAGCAATTTTCAGAGATGGTTCTGCTTACTACAGAAAATATGTATTTGAGATGACCTGATGTTGGTTCGAATTATGAACAGCCAGCAGTAGCCGAAAGAGGGTGAAGTTGCACAGAAAACGGTTTATATCGAAATAAAGAAATAAGCCCGAAGTACACCGAAAAGGGGGAAAAGGAGAAATAAAATCCATAATTTTCTGGACTACAATGATCCAAAATGAATATATATTATATTGGGCCTCGTTTTGCGATACTCTGGTAAGAACTTGCGATTTCTACTCATAACACTGCGAAGAAAGCGTACAGAATAAATACTACGTAGCATAGCACCGCGGGAAGACGGGCAGGCAAGCAAGATCCCTTTAGCCTGCTTGGGTTGGTGGTAGCTTGGCTGGAATCGAAGTGGCTAGTAAAGTACGACAGCCTGCCTGCCTGGCTTATAGGCAAGCATCAAGCATGGGCAGGTTAAAAGCGGAATGTGTACACCTCTGGCCCAAGGCAGTCTGAGACGTACCGTTTGTGGTTTACTGACAACGGGATTCGACACAACAGAATGCGTGCCACGAAATTACGCTGCAGCAGACAAAATCGAACTGCTAAGGCAACAGGTCCACACCCTTTGTATTGTTCCATCTCGTATCCAACACTGTAGAGGAAGCTGTTAACTGATTTCCGGCCGTGATGAAAAGATATTACACCCTTTCACACTTCTAATCGGTTTGATGATATTCGTTAAATGGGTTCGACGAAACACAGTCCTTTCCTGTCACACAAGACACGAAGCTGTTGAGCCTCTGTGTACAGCATATCTCTTTAGTCTTAATCATTTGTTAGTATAAGGGGTGATTACAAAGCTTCCAATCGAAGGTCATACGGTCCAGAATCGGTATGCCACTCATGCAAAATCGCTGTGAAAATTGAGGCAATCATTCTACCAACGCACCAAGTTGAAGATACCTGTTTGTTTAAACACGTATCGTGCCGCGTGAAGAAGTCCGTAACTACTTTATGCACATCCTTGTCCAGCTGGAATCGTCGACCCTTCAAGGCCCTTTTCAAGGGACTGAAGGCGTAATAATCGCATGGGGAGAGATCAGGACTATAGGGCGTGTGCTCGAGTGTCTCCCACGTGAGTTGTAACTTCTACGTTACGACATTTGCGATGTGGGGATGTGCGTTATATGAAGCAGCAGCACGGAACTTGGTGCACCATTCCATAACGGTGATTTTCGACAGACATGCTGCCCCATACACATCCTTCATTCTCCGATGGACTTCTACCGGTGATTGTGCTTCAGTACCCATGAAAAGAATAACAGCGCATTGCTCATATTTGGATGCATCTGGTAATAAAGTCGCCATAGTTCACGTTTCCGCGTTTGCGGAAAGCACGTCGGAAAAACACGAATGCCACACTAATCCATTATCTACATGTCGGTGCTTATATAAGCCCATCGGAGCTGCGCTACGTTGCATTTTGTATGCTGCAGCAACGTCCTCAAACGTTTTGATCACCCATTATAGTACTCTGGCCTACACATCCTTTATGTTCTTATTCATTCAGACTTATCTTCCCAAGTGCTGTAATTTTCACAAACGTTATTTTATTTATTTCATACGTAGTTTAGCTCGAAAAAGTTAAAAATAAAAAGGAAACACTAGCTCAGGGAGAGGTGTCAGACTACAAATTCAAAGGTCCGTGATCCGATGTTCAGTGTCTCCAAGGATTTTTCCTGTCACTGATTGCTTCCATTAGCACTAAATTGTATATATGAGTTTGTGAGGCTACACCTTGCTCCAGTTAAAAGATAGAATGAATCAACCTCTAACAGGACGATGCCTACAAAAACGTTGCAGTGTCCTAACTAACCTTTGGGTTGAGCGCAACTTTACTTCCTTGGGTTCTGTGCCTCAAATGGTAAAACCGCAACCCTTATAGGATCACTTTTTTGTCTGCCCATCTATTCGACTTTTAAGACCCCTTTAACTCAGAAAAGGGTAGAGGTATCAAGTTGACATTCATGCCAAATACTATATTTTGATACTCGCAAACTCACACATCAAAACCTGTAGGGTACTTCTCATTGATATAGTCATGATATTTGGCAACAAGCATGTCTCCACAGAACAAGTAAAGGAAAAGTTCTTAAAACTGTTAATCCGTAATTATATCACATCAATTTTTCCCTATTTGTTGTCTGTCTGTCCGTCTGTTAAGACATCTTTTTGCCAGAAACGGGAAGAAGTATCCAGTTGAAATTTATGTGAAATACTAAGGTTTACGGTCCCTTGCCAGTGTAACAATTTAAGCTTCGAAGTCAATGAAATATGCACCATTTATGTCGCTTATGTTGATACTCACAAACTCACTCATCAAAACCTATAGATGAACATAATTAAGTTTGTACAGAAGCCTTAGAACGCTAATTCTACTCGCACTTGTCCGGTTTTTTTATTATTAAAACAAAACATTTGCATGATATTGCGATACAACGGTGTTTCTTGTACGCATATTATTCAAAAACAGACATTATAAAAAACATTATCAACGGAAACACATATGACACTGGTTTAATGTTCTACAGTGCTGATTATTTTACTACTGAGTGCCTGGCATTGCCAAGGTATGTATTCATTCCAGTCTTCTGTTAGACCATCTCTTCGTTCTCCCTTTCTCTGTCCATATCCCCCTCCACATTTCTCTGTTCACCTCCTCGTCCTCTCTATCTCAGCCCACCTCCTCCTCTCCCCCCCCCCCCCCCCTCTATCTGTACATCTGCTTCGCTTCTATTTTCTCTCCATCACCACGTTATCATCCCCACACCAGTTGAAATTGATGGTTCCCACACCTACTGTATTTCTTTCCAGATAACAAGTAGCACAAGTACAAACTTTGGTTGAAATCGATCCATGACTTTATGAGGAGCTTCTTACCTGCGGCTTTGCTCAGGTTCGCAGACGTCACATACACACATCAAAAAAAGTTTTGCATCACCTCGGTTCCGAGAATTACGGAACCTGTACAGGAAATTGGAATACAGATCAACATAAACACCATTCCCGCCCTTTTTATTGCTCATGAAAACCACACTTTGCATGTTGTACCACCATACAGCGAGACCTTCAGAGGTGGTGGTCCAGATTGCTGTACGCACCGGTGCCTCTCATACCCAGCAGCACATCCTCTTGCGTTGATGCATGCCTGACATACTATCCACAAGTTCATCAAGGCACTGTTGGTCCACACTGTCCCACTCCTCAACTGCGTAGATCCCTCAGAGTGATTGGTGGGTCACTTCGTCCATAAACAGCCCTTTTCAATCTATTCCAGGCACGTTCGATAGGGTTCATGTCTAGAGAGCATGCTGGCTACTCTACTCCAGCGATGTCTTTATCCTGAAAGAAGTCATTCACAAGGTGTGCACGATGTGGGCGAGAACTGTCGTCCGTGAAGACGAATGCAAAGCCAATATGCTGCCGATATCGTTGCACTATCGGTCGAGGGATGCCATTCACGTATCGTACAGCCGTTAAGGCGCCTTCCATGACCCCCAGCGGCATACGTCGGCCTCACATAATGCCACCCCAAAACAGAAGGGAACCCCCACCTTGCTGCACTCGCTAAACAGTGCGTCTAAGGCGTTCAGCCTGACAGGGTTCCCTCAAAGCACATCTCCGACGATTGTCTGGTTGAAGGCATATGCGACACTCATCGGTGAAGAGAACGTGATGCCAATCCTGAGCGGTCCATTCGGCATGTTGGTGGGCCCATCTGTACCGCGCTGCATGTTGTCGTGGATGCAAAGATGGACCTCGCCATGGACACTGGGAGTGAAGTTGCGCATCATGCAGCCTATTGCGCACAGTTTGAGTCGTAACACGACGATCTGTGGCCGCAGGTAAAGCATTAATCAACATGATGGGGTTGCTCTCAGCGTTCCTCCGAGCCATAATCCGTAGGTAGTGGTCATCCGCTGCTGTAGTAGCCCTTGGGCGGCCTGAGTGAGGCGTGTCATCGACAGTTCCTGTCTCTCTGCATCTCCTCCATGTCCGAACAACATCGCTTTGCTTCACTCCGAGACGCCTGGACAATTCCTTTTTGAGAACCCTTCCTGGCACAAAGTAACAATGCGAACGCTATCGAACCGCGGGCCGGCTGCTGTGACCGAGAGGTTCTAGGCGCTTCAGTCTGGAACCACGCGACTGCTACCGTCACAGGTTCGAATCCTGCCTCGGGCAAGGATATGTGTGTTGTCCATAGGTTAATTAGGTTTAAGTAGTTCTAAGTTTTAGGGGACTGATGACCTCAGATGTTAAGTCCCATAGTACTCAGAGCCATTTGAACCATTTGAACCATCGATGCGCGGTATTGACCGTCTAGACTTGGTGGAACGACAGACAACACGAGCCGTGTACCTACTTTCTGGTAAAATGACTGGAACTGAGCGGCTGCCATACCCTCTCCGTCTAATAGGTGCTGCAGGTGCACAGTTGTTTACATCTTCGGGCGGATTTAGTGACATCTCCGAGCAGTCAAAGGGACTGTGTCTATGAAACAACACCTACAGTCAACGTCTGTCTTCAGGAGTTCTGGGAACCAGGGTGATACAAAACTTTTTTGATGTGTGTATGTAGCCTATCTCCGTCTGAATATTCATTAGAGTAGAGTGTAAAAATTTCAAATAAATTGGTTAAGAACTTTTCGAGCTTTTTTAACAACGTTTACACTTTAAATATCATATATGTTTCTGTACATTACATGTATTTTGAAAAATGTGTAGCCAATGTCCGTCCAAATGTACATTAGAGCATCTTGTAAAACTCTGAAGTAAATTGGTCAAGCACTTTTCGAAATTTTTGGCAACAACATGAAACAACGACTTTCCTTTACATATAGTAACTGATGGCTGTAACACCAGGAACATGAGCATTCCTTAAATCTCCTCCATTGCTTGTAATTGTTAAACTAACGTAACGTTATGTGCATGCGGAAAACTCTGTACCTTGCGATGCAGTGAAAATATATAATTTTATTAAATGTCGTCCATGTAATTATCGACTTTTTGCAATATTGTACTGGGGAATGGCAAATATTTTTTTACTGACACACACACCGGAGTTAGGTGGACATCTTGCGGAAGAACTGTTCTTATATTTTATTGTATTTTTTTTCACCGATATTTGCGTCTGATTCTGGAACACCTGCAATCTCCATCTGTACATTTGTGGAAAGACGATCTTGTGGCCGTTAGCAGCAGTTCTCGGAACAACCGATCCGTCGGCCTTGTGGCCAAGCGGTTCTAGGCGCTACTGTCTGGAACCGCGTGACCGCTACGGTCGCAGGTTCGAATCCTTCCTCGGGCATGGATGTGTGTGATGTCCTTAGGTTAGTTAGGTTTAAGTAGTTCTAAGTTCTAGGGGACCGATGACCTGAGTAGTTAAGTCCCATAGTGCTCAGACCCATTTGAACCATTTTTTGAACAACCAATCTGTTCTCATTAACTGAACACAAACGTGCAGATTTCTGAACCAACTGGCCAAGGCACATGTATAAAGTCCGTAAGTTTTCCTCTGGTTTTCCCATGACAGAAAGTTCTAGTTGCTTCCAGTATGGCGAAGGAATTGACCACAGACCACATCGAAAACTTCTGGAACTGTAGCGCAAAAGACTTTTTTTATGGAAAATGACACATAAACGTTACACAAACAAGAATATAAAAAACTCGGTGTTCCAGGAGATGGCTGAAAAATGCCTAGACGATGTTCCAACTATGGATCAAACTGTAACCAGCGCAAAAGTGCTCCCATAGGAGCGCAAAAAATGAAAATGTTCTAATGTGTATGAATTCCTAAGGGACCAAACTGCTTAGGTCATCGGTCCCTAGACTCACACACTACTTAAGTTAAATTAAACTAACTTATGCTAAGAACAACACACACACTCATACCCGAGGGAGGACTCGAACCTCCGGCGGGAGGGTCCGCGCAGTCCGTGACATGACGCCTCAAACCGCGTGACCACTCCGCGCGGCAAAAAATGAAAATATATTTCTGTTTATTTAAAGAACTCTGACTGAAAAGTAGAGTGCCAGCTGCCTCATTTTACCTAACTCAGCACCTTTAAATATTTTCTCAACAACTTTGGGATGCGAATATATTCGTGCTTTTTTTAACAGTCAGCTCATCTCCAACTCCCACAAGCTCCCCTGACTGTAACTCACTCACACCCACTAGTCCATCACTGTAAGTGAGCTCATACACACCCACGCCCAGTAGATCTTTCTCACTCACTTATTCAGCCTGTCCCGTTGTCACCATTTCTTTGTGTCTCTATGTCATTGTCTCCTGTGTCACAGCCACAGCCCCCTCCGTCCTGTCCTACTACTACCGCCTCCTATCACTTTCGCTGTCTTCCTTGTGCTCTTTGTTACTACTAACGTGAAGGGACACGTACAGCACAAAAGCGTACAGGCCGACCTCGTCTGTTGACTGACAGAGACCGCCGACAGTTGAAGAGGACCGTAAGCTGTAATAGGCAGACACCTATCCAGACCATCACATAAGAACTCCAAAATTCGTCAGGATCCACTGCAAGTACTATGACAGCTAGGCGGGAGGTGAGAAAACTTGGATTTCATGGTCGAGCAGCTGCTCATAAGCCACACATCACGCCGGTAAATGCCAAACGACGCCTCGCATTGTGTAAGGAACGTAAACATTGGACTACTGAACAGTGGAAAAACGTTGTGTAGAGTGACGAATCACGGTACACAGTGCGGCGATCTGATGGCAGAGTGTGGATATGACGAATGCCCGGTGAACGTCATCTGCCACCGTGTGTAGTGCCAACAGTAAAATTCGGAGGCGGTGGTGTTACGGTGTGGTCTTGTTTTTCATGGACGGGGCTTGCACCCCTTGTTGTTTTGCGTGGCACTATCACAGCACAGGTCTACATTGATATTTCAACCACCTTCTTGTTTCCCACTGTTGAAGAGCAATTCGGGGATGGCGATTGCATCTTTTAACACGCTCGAGTACCTGTTCATAATGCACGGCCTGTGGCGGAGTGGTTACACGACAATAACATCCCTGTAATGGACTGGCCTGTACAGAGTCCTGACCTGAATCCTATAGAACACCTTTGCGATTTTTTTGGAACGCCGACTTCGTACCAGGCCTCACCGACCGCATCGATACCTCCTCGGCGCCGCCCTCCGCGGAGAATGGGCTGCCATTCCCCAGGAAACCTTCCATCACCTGATTGAACGTATGCCTGCGAGAGTGGAAGCTATCACCAAGGTTACGGATGGGCCAACACCATACTGAATTCCAGCATTACCGATGGGAGGCGCCAAAAACTTGTAAGTCATTTTCAGCCAGGAGTCCGGATACTTTTGATCACATAGTGTAGATTGAGGTAGCTGGTACCGCACTTTTCACTCAGTCTTTTAAATAAACAGGAACATATTCACATTTTTTTATCTCTGATAGGAGCATTTTATCGTTGGCTCCCTTCTTTTCCCTGCTGCAACATGGTATGCAACTCATATGAAATGAAATGTATTGGTTAGTAAAACTTAGTTTATTTATATGAATTTGAAAAAACGTAAAACTAATTTTACGCGTCACACCGGAGTTTACGTACAAAAAAATGTTGCCTGTGTTTCAGTTCTACAACATAGGGTTCACAGATGATATCGGAGACACCTTGAGGAATGTTTCTACACGCTACGTCACTTTGTAAACTAGGGCAGACAAAACCTTTTTTTGGGGTTTTCCGATGACCCGCCCATGCATTGATGGTACCTCCATAAGTCTGGCAACTCAGTAAGTCCCATCAGTCCCACCGTAGACTACATGAAATGCCAAAAGAACGAACTGATTTGCTCCATTTGCCTAAGCAGAAGTAAGTGTGTAATATTCGTACTTTACCCCATGCTGTAGGATAGTGACATAAAGACGATCCCTATTGTCGGGTATAATAATGGTCCCTAGCCCGAGGGCTATCCAAAATACTTGATCCTATCTTTTTGTCATCAATAGAACCCGAGGTATGAGCACCGGAAAATCCCTTTTTTATACTCGGCGTTTTGGAACATATTAGGTAAGCATGCTGTCGCATGCACATAGATAAAATCAAATCTACAAATTTTAGGATCAATTTTCGGAAAAGAGTTCAGAAAGGTGGTAGCTTTAGAGAGAAGCAGAAAAAGGAAAAGATGAATTGTACAAACGAATAAAAAATTGACGCACTCTTCCTAGAATATCAAACTTCCATGATGCTCAAACGAGTGCCAAAGATTCAGGAAGCAAAGCCGTTCGTGTGCGGTCGGTATCCCCACCTTCCCAGCGCTGTCTGTATCCATGCTGCACCAAGGCTGAGCTCGACTACCAGCGATGCGGGCAACAGAACGGAGCGACCGGCTGCAGGCGAGCTCGTGGGGTAAATGTGTCGTGATGCACGACTCTGGCCGCCATGCTGACCTTCAAAGATGCCATTTGTAGGTGGTGATGCAGGGGCGGTCGGCATCGCGTGTCCACGAGGACCCTTACATTACACCACGAGACATATACAGCTCCCTAAAGTGACCCATGGTGATTCCAACTTAGAAGAGAGACATCAAGGCTGAGATTGCTAAGGACAAGAGAGGACAACAGTGTTGGCAGTAGCCTTGTTGAATGAATCAGAAGTCATTCTTCTCGCCTTTTCCCGTTCCTATCTGTCGGTTTTCTTCATTATGTGACTCCATCTCTCCTGTTGGTAGGCATTTGCACTAAGGCTTAAATTCTTCATGTCACTTTGGAAATTCGTTATCACGCTGGTTTCAAGTGTTCTTCTCCCTTTTCCACGACACGGTCATCGTGTATTCGTGCTTTGTGACCGCATCATCTCCGCCTGTATTCTAAGGGTTTTTAATTTATGGGGAAGAATTCAAAATTACCTCTTATGACTTCTCTGCGCACTTTGTCGTTTAATGTTAGTCCTCCCGCCCGACATAACATGCACATTTCTGGTGCATGGAGTTTCACTGCCTGGACCTAAAAAATGACTCACGAACAGAAACTCCATACAACAGAAATGCGTATGTCACGATGGGCGGGAGGAGTAACATTGAAAGACACCGTGTGCAATAAATTCGAAAGAGATAGTTTTAAAGTCTTTCTCATAAATGAAAAACTTTCCATATCCAGGCTGAGATGGTAATGTCATATAGTACCAAGACCCAATGACCAGATCGCGAAAAAGTACCTTTCCATGGTTATAAAGAGAGAGATAGTGAGAGACCTCAAACCAGCTGTTTGACGAATATCCAAGGTTGGTTGGTTGGTTGGTTTGTGGGGGTTGAAGGGACCAGACTACAAAGGCCATCAATCCAGTATCCAAGGTGATATGAAGAAGCTAAGCTTTAGTGAAGGCAGTTGGTGCCGCGTTGTTGGGAAAGCAGACCCTGAAGTAACAGGAAAACGTAAGGACAAACACTTCTGATACGTTCAAAAAGCCCACTGCTGATATTTTTCTATACCATGGTCCATACAGTTGGTCCTCGTTCTTTTACGATCTCGCCCCTAATGAAAGAATCAGTGAGTCTGGAAAATTTCAGAAAATCTAAGCTCTATGGTCCAACGGGTACTGATCCCTGTTGCCCCCAATTATGAGTTCAGTGCCCTAACCACTTCACCACTTCAGTCGCTAATAGCTTAGGGAAAAAATAAATTACTCACTTCTGGGACTGCAGTGGATAATGTACCACATCGAAATTATGGCCCAAAACAAATTAACGTTAGAATTTTAGAGATATTACATCTATTATCTGCTAATCTTCTCTACTATTGTCATAGACGTTCTGGATCGGACTGTGATTAAATGGAACTGACCATCTCGAACTGGCTTCCGAAACAAGCTATGAAAAAACTATGTCTCTAAACATCTTTTCCATATGACATAAAACCTAATGTTCCTGCTCATCGAGAACTTGATGGTGAGCAGCCCTCTTGTCAATGGCGTGATGCGATCCGCACTGAAGGATGCACGATAGTGCGCCGCGGCGCACCGCGTCACGAATGGAGCCTTCGTTGTATTGACCGCCCCACCCACCCCGTTCTGCCCACCCCTTCCACCCCCTTGGCTGGGGAAGGGACTCCTGCCCCGGCAGATTATTACCTCTAGCTTTCTGTGCAACCTCGATATTAAAAACAAAATAAAAGAAGGAAAACTCCCAGCAGCTTTCATGGCCTGCTGGAATGCAATACCAGCAGCCAGTTCATATGGACAACCAAACAGCCAAGAGGCATCCAGTATTTCTAACAGGGCCCAACCTACATAGAAAAATGTGTTGGCAATAATTTGACGATGTACAGAGACCTTTGAAAGGATTTCTCTCAACCAAAGGCTTTAAGATGGTTCTACTACAGTAAAAGTCATATACTACTACTACTACTACTACTACTACCATCACCAATAATAGTAATAATAATAATAATAACAAATGGTTTTTGTATAACGCAGTATCATAAAATTACTCGTCAAAACCCTGTTGCAGATGTCTTAGTACCTGCAATTACTACCTATATATTTTTCGTTATAAGGGACTTCCTGTCACCATTGTTGGATGTCACAGAGCTAAGAAGCCGTTGTGCTTGTTTATTCACAGGAAACAGGTGCTCTTCGATTCTAGCAGATGACGAAAGCTTGTGAGAGATTTTTTCTAATTATTATTATTATTAATTTTATTATTATTGTAATTCCGCTACACCGGTAGCAACCCTGTAAATGGATAGGAAGAACAGGGAGAAACCAACTGCAAAAAGATTTAGGCAAGATATTCTCATAGTGCCAGGAGTGCCAACTGATAATAAATAATGAAAAAAATGGTTCAAATGGCTCTGAGAACTATGGGACTTAACATCTGAGGTCCTCAGTCCCCTAGAACTTAGAACTACTTAAATCTAACTAACCTAAGGACATTACACAAATCCATGCCCGAGGCAGGATTCGAACCTGCGACCGTTGCGGTCGCGTGGTTCCAGACTGAAGCGCCTAGAGCCGCTCGGCCACACTGGCCGGCAATAATGAAAAGTGGGAAGTCATACGCATGAGTACAAAAAGGAATTCGCTAAATGTCGGTTAAGCGATAAATAGCGCAAATCTAAAAATCTGTAAATTCAACTAAATACTTAGTGATTACAATTTGAGTAACTTAAATTGGAACGATCACATAGATAATATTGTGGGGGAAGCAAACCAAAGACTGCGATTAATTTGCAGAGCACTTAGAAAATACAACAGATCTGCTAAGAAAACTGCCTACACTACGCTTGTCCGTCCTCTCCTAGAGTACTGCTGCGCAGTATGGGATCAGCATCGGATAGGATTGACGGAAGACATCGAAACAGTTCAAACAAGGGCGGCACCTTTTATATTATCGCGAAATAGGGGAGAGAGGGCCATGGATGTGATACGCGAATTGGGGTGGCAATCATTAAAACAAAGGCGTTTTTCGTTCCAGCTGGATCTTCTCATGAAATTTCAATCACCAGCTTTCTCCTCAGAAAGCGAAACTATTTTGTCGGCGACCATCTACACAGGCAGAAATTAACATCATAACAAAAATAAGAGAAATCGGAAATAAGAGCACGGAAAGATTTGAGTGTTCGGATTTCTCGAGCGCTGTTCAAAAGTGGAACTGTAGAAAAATAGCCTAAGGGTGGTTCGATGAACCATTTGCTAGGCATTTAATTGTGAACTGCAGAGCAATCATGTAGATGTAGATAAACCTCATGAAAGGGCAGCTGGCTGTCAACGTCTTGAGGAAGTCCTCGTTAGAAGACAGGCGAAATCAGTCAACTATTAATGCTAAAGGTGAAAATGTATAGTGCCATCTGAATGGCGAGGAAGATGCAGATGCTACTGCTACTTTCTGTAGGTTAGAGGTTTCCTCTGTCCATTTTGTGTTTGAGTTACAGCTAGCTTCGAAAGCGGTCAATATCATCTTGGAGAGATACAGCTTGAAACATGTTTTCTGGGACTAACCACTTTTGGTCCAAATCAAAACAAAGTACTGTGAGATGCTAACAAAATCAGTCCGTACCTCAGTAACTAATGCACTGTTTCTAATAAGACACATTCGTATTACGAGAAGTCTAGACTGATAAACGATTACGGAGCTGGACACCTCTGTACAAGATCCCTAATTGCTTCCAACTTTCCTTGGAACGCAAAACATAAACTGGCTCTTTCTAGCAAAAACATTGTTCAAAGCAGAGAAAATGTTCAGTGGCTAAATAATTGAATTAACAGCTGTTCAAGAAATGAGTTGAACAGAAGAAAATTCCGCTGATATTAAAAATTACAGGCTCTTCAAAAGTGAGACAGAAAACGCGAACTTCAAAGCGTATTAAATTCAAAAAACTCTTTCAGCGCTAACACAAATATATGGAGTTATGGAGCTCAGTGAAAAATCTGAAATCGGAAGGAACAGAGTAATGACAGTCATTACAAATCGTGTGAATATTTCGTACACACCAATAAACGCAAACGCGCCGCTCAACAAAATGATAGAACAGCCCATAAAAATTTGATAGAGTTTAGGGACCAAGGGGAAAAAAGAAACAATGTCTAAAATACTACTTCATATCAATGCTCTATTAGGAGATGTTAGTGTTCGGTTAGATAAAGAATGCAAGTACTGGAAAATATTAGACAATATAAAGCAAATAATCATACGAACCAAATATTCGCGGTGGGATTAAAGAACACTTATCTCAGTCTAATAATCAGTAACTACAAACCGTTTAGTTGCTAAAAAATCACACTTTAAGAGAGTCTCTGGGTGTTATTTATGTACACAAGATATTCTAGGAAGAATAGTCAGTATTCAGGTATGTGATAGGAACGTTCAGTCGATGCAAAAACTTCTAGTAAACACTGGCTCTAAAAATGCATACCGTAGTATCTTCGATACTGTGAAACAAATCTCTTCTGCTGTAAACTCTTTGCCTTCTGTATTTTGGGAGGAGGTATTGTGGACCAAAGAAAGAAAAAACTGTCCAGTAAACATGGTTTCTGTAGTCCATATCTTAAGAGCTATGAGCACTTGTCAGTAGATCAGATGTGTTTCACAGCAGCGAAAATGAAAAAGTGCTGATAGCTTTTACGGTATGCACTTTAGAGTCCATATTACCTGACTGTTTTTCTCTTTTTGGTCCATACTACCACATCTCCAAATACGGAAAGCAAAAAGCGTGCGGTAGAAGATATTTGTTTCACAGTATCGAAGATGAAGTACTCACAACTCTTAAGGTATGCATTTCAGAGCCCATGTCACTAGACTTTTTGCTTTGTGTGATCGTGTTATATCCCTGAATATTGACCATTCCTCCTGGGACACGGTGTATTTAGCATATCACGAACTAATTTGCTGATATTCAGATGGAGTACAGAATTCTTCACTTCAGGAACAGAAAGAAACAACATATATTTCTTTTGGAAAGATAAAGAGGACTTTCAAAGTACTTTATACGGTAATTTTCACAAATTTTATATGTAGTTCACGAAGTAAGAAATATTTGATACAACGACCTGCGTCATAAATTAGCAAGAACGATTTAGTTGACAAGAGCAAAGAGAAATACATTTGCTATAAATAAGCCATTGTCGCCTAACAACTGGTGAAGATGGACGGAGCACAAACGTTCTTAAGCTTTTAATTATTTCATCATCACTACAGTAGACAAATAGTTGTCTCCACATTCTAATTTTAATGCAGAAGGAGAATTTTGTCTATAAGAATAAACACGGAACTATGAACATGAAGTGGAAGCTAAATTTCAGCTTTCGCTGAAGATGATTTCATCAAGCAAACATAACTCCTTTATTCTGTCAGAGATTAAAACTTGTTTGCTCAATATTGTATGAAATCTCTTTCGCCGCTACAATTGATGAAGTTAAATAAAATCTCAAAGAAAAAAATAGTCGTCTAATAAAACAAGTCCTTGGCATAATTTCATAGAGGCAACGTATTATGAATACACTGTACAAAAAAGGAAGACTGAACACGATTTAAAACTCAATGAAATATTGAAATTCCAATGCGCAAGATAAATAAGAAGGTATACAACTTGTGGGCACAATTTCATTCGGTAATAGGACGAATAAAAAAGCAATGTTGCCTCCAAAGTCAAGTGTAGGCACTCTGTTCAGCATTTATTTTAAGTCCATCACTGAAAACGTAGCAAGTGTCTTTATTTTTGATTGGCGAACTCGTTAATGCTTTGCAATTGCTAAATATATATGGGAATTGGACATACGTCCTAATCTCCTCGCCCCCTTCTCTGTCCATCACATCCTCCTCGTCTCTCTCCGCCTCCTCCTCCCTCACCCTCTATCTCTAAATCTTTATATCACCCCCCCCCTCCCCCTCCGCTCTATATCCATTTCCTCCCTCCCCCATCCTCTCTTTTCATCTCCTCTTAACCCCACTCTCTGTCCTGAACCTTGTTTATTGTTACTGCAAATTCATATTCTACAGTAATATGATAATAATAATGTCATGAGCCGATAAGCCATAAATTAAACTTCTCTGTTGTCTGTGAAAACCGACTGCAAGAATGAAAAGAAAACAGCTCATTGATGTGTATGGAATTATTGTTTGAAAATATATGTATAATTAGAAGCAATATATAAGGGAGAAACAATTTATCTAATGATTTAAATGTCGTGCTATCGTAGTTAAAACTGACTTCGAGAAAGAAAAAAAAAACGCACATTGCCACAGCTGACAACAGCACAGAATTTGTTTTTCTCACAGTCTGTTTTAACAGAAAACCTGTACATTGTTCTACAAAAAAATATATAGCCTATGCCGTCTGAATGTTTAGGAGAAATAAAAAAATACATAGCGTACGTTAATCTAAATGTTTATGAATGCATTGCGTGTAAAACTTTCAAGTAAATCGGTCCATAGCTTTTCTTGTTTCTAGCTAACAACGTGAAAGCTGGCGATCGAATTTCATGAGAAGATCCTGCTGAAACGAAAAACGCCTCTGCTTTAATGATTGCTCATTAGAGTAACGTGTAAAAATTCGAAGTAAATCGGTCAAGAAGTAACCGAGACTTTTGGTAACTTTTTCTCTAGATATATCACTGATATATTTAAATATTACTTGAATATTAAAAATATATAGCCAATGTCTGTCCAGTGTTCATTAGAGTAAATCGGTGAAGAGTGTTTCGAGATTTTGGGTATATATGTTGCATATATATTTATATACCGCAGAAATAAAAAAAAAAAACGAAACAGCATATGTCCGTCTGAATGATCATTAGAATACCGTTTTATAACAATGCTTCCCTATATGTACTACATCTATACTCATATATTATATTTATTAAAAATATATAAGCTGTGTCCATCCGAATCGTCATTAGAGTAATGCGTAAAAATTTGAAATAAATCAGTAAAGATCTTTTCGAGCTATTTGGTAACAACGTTTCACCTTTATATAGTGCATATATACATTTATATGTTACTATATTAAAAACATAGCCTATGCCCAAGTGAACGTTTATTACCGTAACACGTAAAAAAGTAAATCACTAGAAAGCGTTTCAAGATTTTTGGTAACAACTTTAAAAAACGACTTGTCTTTATGTAGCAGTACACATAAAAGTTTCATTTTCCTTGTTGAATGAAATTTATGAAAATAAACCCAGCGTCTTTTTAATGCCGCGCATAAATGTTATAGATTATAACCATAGTTCCCGAGGGGCATCAAGCTTTTGCCAAAAATTAACGTTATTTTCACATTCCAAGTTTCAACCCATGATCCCTTGTCTTGTATATACTATGACCTCGCTTTGTATATACTATGTATATACTATATATACTATATACACTACTGACCATTAAAATTGCTACACCACGAAGGTCACGTGCTACAGATGCGAAATTTAACCGACAGGAAGAAGATGCTGTGATATGCAAATGATTAGCTTTCCAGAGCATTCACACAAGGTTGGCGCCGGTGGCGACACCTACAACGTGCTGACATGAGGAAAGTTTCCAACCGATTTCTCATACACAAACAGCAGTTGACCGGCGTTGCCTGGTGAAACGTTGTTTTGATGCCTCGTGTAAGGAGGAGTAATGCGTACTATCACGTTTCCGACTTTGATAAAGGTCGGATTGTAGCCTATCGCGATTGCCGTTTTGCCGGCCGCTGTGGCTTTGCGGTTCTAGGCGCTTCAGTTTGGAACCACGCGACCGCTACGGTCGCAGGTTCGAATCCTGCCTCGGGCATGGATGTGTGTGATGTCTTAAGTTAGTTAAGTTTAAGTACTTCTAAGTTCTAGGGGACTGATGACCACAGATGTTAAGTCCCATAGTGCTCAGAGCCATTTGAACCATTTGATTGCCGTTTATCGTATCGCGACATTGCTGCTCGCGTTGGTCGAGATCCAATGTCTGTTAGCAGAATATGGAATCGGTGGGTTCAGGAGGGTAATACGGAACGCCGTGCTGGATCCCAACGGCTTCGTATCACTAGCAGTCGAGATGACAGGCATCTTATCCGCATGGCTGTAACGGATCGTGCAGCCACCTCTCGATCCCTGAGTTAACAGATGGTGACGTTTGCAAGACAACGACCATCTGCACGAACAGTTCGACGACGTTTGCAGCAGCATGGGCTATCAGCTCGGAGACCATGGCTGTGGTTATCCTTGACGCTGCATCACAGACAGGAGCGCCTGCGGTGGTGTACTCACAACGAACTTGGGTGCACGAATGGCAAAACGTCATTTTTTCAGATGCATCCAGGTTCTGTTTACAGCATCATGATGGTGGCATCCGTGTTTGGCGACATCGCAATAAACGCACATTGGAAGCGTGTATTCGTCATCGCCATAATGGTGTATCACCCGGCGTGATGGTATGGAGTGCCGTTGGTTACACGTCTCGGTCACCTCTTGTTCGCATTGACGGCACTTTGAATAGTGGACGTTACATTTCAGATGTGTTACGACCAGTTGCTCTACCCTTCATTCGATCCCTGTGAAACCCTACATTTCAGCAGGATAATGCACGACCGCATGTTGTAGGTCCTGTACGGGCCTTTCTGGATACAGAAAATGTTCGACTGCTGCCCTGGCCAGCACATTCTCCAGATCTCTCACCAACTGAAAACGTCTGGTCAATGGTGGCCGAGCAACTGGCTCGTCACAATACGCCAGTCACTACTCTTGATGAACTGTGGTATCGTGTTGAAGCTGCATGGGCAGCGCAAATCATTGAAAGCTAAGGCTGGTAGCGACCGGAAAGTAGTGAATATGGTTCCACAGTCGTACACCTTCTATCAAAACAGCTGCTCCCATTAGCTGTTGCGTCTAACCCTTCATAGAGGGAACAAGTGATACCTAATCGAATAGTGGAAGCTGATGGATAATGATTAAAACTAAAATATAAATGATGAACTTTTGTCACATTCTATACAAATTACTACAAATAATAATAAAATAGAATAGAGAATTTACTTCGGATATTGTTACATTTACTTATATTGAGAGACTATTTTTTCCCCGCAATGAAATAATATCATTTGACTATGCGATAGTGAGTTAGTAATTGGAATCAGTTATAATCATCAAGTGTCTAGTAGTATCTGTCCTTCTATCCTGAGCGATTTAAGGTGGAACGACAACTTAAATGTAACACTGAAGAAAGGCAAATAGCCATTTATTAATAAGTCGTACGAAAGTGTAATTCACTAACGGGAAAGGTCGCTTCACAAAACCCTCGTTCTACCAATTTTTGATTATTGTTCGACGTGATGGGACCCTTAAGAAGCTGCGTTAGGGAAGAGATAGGCTCTTTTAATCAGTATGACAGTATCTATTCCATAACGTGTCAGAAAACACATCGATAAAATTAGAGAAATTCAGACCTGTACAATGGATTACCTACAATCCTTTCCGCATAACAAAATGGATCTAATAGATACGTAGTTACTCTACATCGTAATCGTATGGTAGCTTTCGGAATAAAGGTGTACAGTAGTGGACAAAACGAGCAAGGCACCGCCTTTTCTTTATGCTGATCCGCACAGCTTTATAGACTGGTACACATCATAACATTGGTCCATGCATGACACTTTATTTCAGGATCAATTTAACGCACCTATGTGTTTGTCTAAAATGTTGAAAATGATTAACAAAAATTAAATAAACAGCAAACAACTTCGATGTTCAAATCAAATGTAACCACATGTCGGAATTACAACATAATTTCGTTGTTACATCTTCATGACTACATCTACAGAATTTCTTTGCAATCCAGACTTAGTGCCTGGCAGAGGGTTCATCGAACCACCTTCGGACTATTTCTATACCGTCCCACTCTTTAACAGCGTGCGGGAAAAAGGACAACTTAAATCTTTTCTGACGAACCCTGAATTACATTATTACTATGGTCATTTCTTCCTGTGTAAGTTCTCTATGAAATACTGTTTTGGCATGTTTTGGCGTTCAGAACAGATGTTGGTGATTGAAATTTCGTGAAAAGATCTAGCGGCAAGGAAAAACGCTTTTGTTTTCATGAATGTCACCCCAACTCGCTTATCAAATCTGGCACTCTCTCTCCCCTATTTCGTGACATTACAAATCGTGCTACCGTTCCTTGGACGTTTTTGACGTGCACCGTCAATCACGTCTGTCAAGGATCCCATACCGCACAGGAATACTATAGCAGTGGACGGACAAACGTAGTGTAGGCAGTGTTTTCAGTAGACCTAGTGTGTATTCTTAGTGTGCGGCCAATAAAACGCAGTCTTTCGTTTGCCTTCCCCACAAAAGTGTGTTTGTGATCGTTCCAGTTTGAGTTTTACTGGGTACTGAGATAAACTGATAGTAGTTCGACTTGTGTTTTGTCATGTAACCGAAAGTTAATTATTGTTACTGGACGCAGCTTTCGTGTTTAATGTATTCCTCATTCAACAGAGTACACTTCTCGTACGCCATACGTAACTGTTTCACAGAATTAAATTGTTACTGATGTTACCAAGCTGCAGTGGTCATCTAAACTTGCCACCTTGAAACAAAGGAAAATATTATAGCGAAATATGGCAACCAAGAAGCAGACTATCCAAATAGACAAACATTTCCGGTTCAAGTCGTTGCAGTAGGTCTACTACACAGCAACCTAAATAAGGAGCAAAGTCCATTAGTAGATCGTTATCAGGAAAACAAGCCCTCATGATGCAAACTGCCACTACAAGAACGAAAGTTTCCAAACATGACAATGAGTAGTTGAGGAAAGTGGACGCATTCTGCCTACTGAATTGCAACGCACGACACTTACGAGGGGACCCGCCAAGTGTCATACCCCGATCTTGCTGAAACTTCACTCAGTGAAAGAGTGGACTAAATAAGTGAACACGTGTCTCGGCGTATCTGCATAGACTCGACCGCTTCTGAGAAAACGACGGTCAAAGTTTTCAATGCTCTGTTGCTATAGTGTAGATACCTTTTAGCGTGTAAGGATTCAATTGAAGCGGTGGCTCAGCGGCTACCGTCGCGACTTCAGAACTTTGCGCTGCGAGTTCGAAACCCGTTTTTTCCTTGTTTTTCCCCCTCACTCTCTGAATTATCTACGAATGTTTATTCCAATTTATGTTGAAACAATGTTGTCGTTCTTTGTCAATTAATTTACTATATAATGACAGTAGTTTAAAAAATAAATGAATGAGAAAATGATGTGAAATATTTGTGAATGTCCTTGCAACCTTACAGGTTGTAAGGAGGTTCAAAAATATGTCACATTATTTTCTCATTCGTTTATTATTTTTTTAAAATTCATTAATTACACAGAAAGTTAACTGACGAATAACGACAACATTATTTCAATATAAATTGGAAAAAAACATTCGTACATAATTGTCATAGAGAGGGAGGAAAAAATAATTTAAAAAAAAAACAATTAGGTCTCGAACTCGGGAATCAAAGTTAAGGAGGAACGACGGTAGCCACTGAGCCACCGCTTCAATTGCATTCTCGCGCGCAAAAGGTATCTGCACTATAGCAACAGCGTGTTGATAAATTTGACCGTCGTTTTCTTGGAAACGGTCGAGTGTCTGCAGACAAGCCGAAACACATGTTCGCTTATTTTGTCCTCTCCTTCACTGAGCAAAGTTTCCGGACAATCAGCGTATGGCACCTGGCGAGTTCCCCTCGTTAGTCAAGTCGCTTCTTACGCCCGGCGAGAACGACGTATGCCTCAGAGTAAACTGCGCCACTTGGAAACACGGCGAGCGAGGATAAACACTTTTTCCTTCTTACGAGGCAACTGTCTAGAGCTAAAATTCACGGAGTGTTCTTCAGGTGGCCGGCCGCGGTGGTCTCGTGGTTCTAGGCGCGCAGTCCGGAACCGTGCGACTGCTGCGGTCGCAGGTTCGAATCCTGCCTCGGGCATGGATGTGTGTGCTGTCTTTAGGTTAGTTAGGTTTAAGTAGTTCTAAGTTCTAGGGGACTGATGACCACAGCAGTTGAGTCCCATAGTGCTCAGAGCCGTTTGAACCATTTTGTTCTTCAGGTTGCCTCAAATATTTCGGAAATGTTTCTTGCGTTATGCCTGCCGTATATGCAAAACGTAAACATTTCATTTCACGTAATATTTATCAGGATAAGACATGACAAGAGCGGACCAGTCCTTCTGAGAAAAATTACAGATTCTAAGTTGCTCCACTGTGTAATGACACGGCTACGGGCTTGCGATCTCTCGTTTATGCCATCGATTTCCGTGTTACACATACTTGGCCATTGCGTTGTGGCTGCAGTCGTGGAGGAGGCAGTCTGTTTCCTACTATTGCTGTTTTCGCAGCAGATATTAACCGTGACGAATCATTTAGTCAACGCTAAATGGCCCATCTGGCTGAGGCAGACAAGGGCGATATAATAGCACTCCATGCAGAGGGATTTTCAAATAGTTATATAGCAATAACTATGGGTCTTCACAAGTCGACGGTAGCCAGGTGGATTAGACGAAAGAAGAGGGTGGTAACCTGAATGGAAGGCCTCATGGCCGTCGCAACAAAACAACAGCAGCTCAGGATCGACAGATACGCCGTTTCAGTGAGAACCACCCATTTGTCAACGCACGACAAATTCAGCAGACTTTGGGTCTCAATGTTAGCAATAAAACCGTCACTCGTCGTCTAAGGGAAGGCGGACTGAGAGCAAGAAGCACTGCTGTGAAAGAGACATTGACTGTTTCCCACAGAGAAGCCCGTCTTGCTTTTGCTGCTGAAAATGTCGAAAAACCTCTCCAGTTTTGGAGGAAAGTGATTTTGACGGACGAAAAAGTTTTCGCTACGTCATCAATCGGAAAAGTACTTGTTTACCGGCCAAAAGGTGCTAGGGATAATCCAAAATATATTTACAGTTGCCGAAGGAGTGGCAGGGAGTCGGTAACGGTATGGACATGGATACCGGCCGAAGGGTGTGGGCTCCTGTGGAAGTGGAAGGAAGACTCGATGCGCTCAGTTACATATCAGTTCTGGAGAACGTGATGTTGCCTTCTCTGACAGCAAGATTTGGCGATGATCAGATCATGTTCCAACAAGATCGCTCTCCTATTCATATGGCACGTGTGATTAAGAGGTGATTCGACGACCATAGTAATATTACTGTAATGGAATGGCCACTTAAAGGAGCTGACATGAATCCCATTGAGAATATTTGGGTAGAATGGTCAGAGTAATACGGGAAAAGGGACTGTCACCGTCGACTCGCAGACAGCTTTCTGATGTGATTCATGACGCTTGGAGTGAGTTACTTGAATCTACTACACTCCTGGAAATTGAAATAAGAACACCGTGAATTCATTGTCCCAGCAAGGGGAAACTTTATTGACACATTCCTGGGGTCAGATACATCACATGATCACACTGACAGAACCACAGGCACATAGACACAGGCAACAGAGCATGCACAATGTCGGCACTAGTACAGTGTATATCCACCTTTCGCAGCAATGCAGGCTGCTATTCTCCCATGGAGACGATCGTAGAGATGCTGGATGTAGTCCTGTGGAACGGCTTGCCATGCCATTTCCACCTGGCGCCTCAGTTGGACCAGCGTTCGTGCTGGACGTGCAGACCGCGTGAGACGACGCTTCATCCAGTCCCAAACATGCTCAATGGGGGACAGATCCGGAGATCTTGCTGGCCAGGGTAGTTGACTTACACCTTCTAGAGCACGTTGGGTGGCACGGGATACATGCGGACGTGCATTGTCCTGTTGGAACAGCAAGTTCCCTTGCCGGTCTAGGAATGGTAGAACGATGGGTTCGATGACGGTTTGGATGTACCGTGCACTATTCAGTGTCCCCTCGACGATCACCAGTGGTGTACGGCCAGTGTAGGAGATCGCTCCCCACACCATGATGCCGGGTGTTGGCCCTGTGTGCCTCGGTCGTATGCAGTCCTGATTGTGGCGCTCACCTGCACGGCGCCAAACACGCATACGACCATCATTGGCACCGAGGCAGAAGCGACTCTCATCGCTGAAGACGACACGTCTCCATTCGTCCCTCCATTCACGCCTGTCGCGACACCACTGGAGGCGGGCTGCACGATGTTGGGGCGTGAGCGGAAGACGGCCTAACGGTGTGCGGGACCGTAGCCCAGCTTCATGGAGACGGTTGCGAATGGTCCTCGCCGATACCCCAGGAACAACAGTGTCCCTAATTTGCTGGGAAGTGGCGGTGCGGTCCCCTACGGCACTGCGTAGGATCCTACGGTCTTGGCGTGCATCCGTGCGTCGCTGCGGTCCGGTCCCAGGTCGACGGGCACGTGCACCTTCCGCCGACCACTGGCGACAACATCGATGTACTGTGGAGACCTCACGCCCCACGTGTTGAGCAATTCGGCGGTACGTCCACCCGGCCTCCCGCATGCCCACTATACGCCCTCGCTCAAAGTCCGTCAACTGCACATACGGTTCACGTCCACGCTGTCGCGGCATGCTACCAGTGTTAAAGACTGCGATGGAGCTCCGTATGCCACGGCAAACTGGCTGACACTGACGGCGGCGGTGCACAAATGCGCAGCTAGCGCCATTCGACGGCCAACATCGCGGCTCCTGGTGTGTCCGCTGTGCCGTGCGTGTGATCATTGCTTGTACAGCCCTCTCGCAGTGTCCGGAGCAAGTATGGTGGGTCTGACACACCGGTGTCAATGTGTTCTTTTTTCCATTTCCAGGAGTGTAGTTACGTGGCTAGAGCTGTGGGCTCAATGCCCAACAGACTTCTAGCCGTTGTGGAACCCGAGGGAGGCTCTACGCGATACCAAGCAGCTTCAGCAGAGATGTTTTTTTTTTCAGCCCTTAACCAATCCGCTGCAACAGATGTTTCAAGGTTTTTTTTACATACGTGTATTTTATATAATTTTAAGGAAACGCAGTAAGTGGAATCTGGACAAACAAATTAATTCACAACAAAATATGTAATACTTAATTAGCTAAGAGAAGAAATACTCACGTTATATATTCATGTAGTCTCTAAAAAATACAAGACACAGGTGTATATGCAAGAAGGGTAAAAAGCAATTCAACACATATGAAAAATATTGAGGAGAAGCTCGCCGATCAAGGCGTAAATGGAGAACGGAGGTTGAACTAGAAGGGGAGGTAAGGAGGCCCAAAAAAGAAGAGAAAAATCAAATACCCAATAGACTTCGAGTCGTCAAAAATGGCATTGTGGAAAGATCAGGTTTGTCTCTAAAGGGTGCCGACGATCAATCAGCAAATACAAAACTGTGGGTACCAACCATTATTGATGGTGAGACGCCGTAATCGATGTGCCGCTAT
The DNA here is from genome assembly GCF_021461385.2 of Schistocerca piceifrons. Classification (NCBI taxonomy): domain Eukaryota; kingdom Metazoa; phylum Arthropoda; class Insecta; order Orthoptera; family Acrididae; genus Schistocerca; species Schistocerca piceifrons. The sequence continues at coordinate 648,225,645 of NC_060149.1, forward strand.
TCCGTAATTGTATTTCTGAAGTTTATCGTCGATCCTAGGACGAAACCGATATTCTGTTTTACATAAAGAATATAACCTTTAAAATTTACGTAGCAGCGCAGAATATTAATACACAGTATATAGATCAGGAACCTAATCCCACTGCCTTTAATTTTATTCCCATGGATGGCACTGAGACAGTAAATAACAAGAGGAGTGACAAAACTCTCAGAATCAATATAGAGAATTCAAGCGTCCAGTGGATTCAAAAGTTTGCTATAATAGTGAATAATTACTTTCACTGACTCCTTCAAGCCTACGTTTTCTGTCAGACAATGTTTGAAACTAAGACCAGCAAGGTAAAACACTTTTCAACAAATTGTCAAATTGGAAGTCGAAGAGCAAGTTACATAAATTACGATGACAAAAAAAGTTTTTCAAGTAGACTGATCTCTGTAGGCATCCAACGCTTTTATTGTGTATTACATGCGCAGTATGTGAACTGGCAACACCACCAACATACAATACCACTAAGCTATGAAACAACTGTAGCAAAACAGAGCATCTTCGTTGTCCATGTGATGGGTAAGACGACTAATTCGCAACATAAATGTCAATGTTAGCAGCAATTTCTGTTGGAACGTGCTTCCTGGACCTAATAACATACACTTCCTACGTCTTCAGTGCGAATCATGTAGCAAATGTAATTTAAAGCACATAAAAATATCGAGTGGAATTACTAACACAATTATGAACCACTCAAGAACGTAAATCTATGGTCACATAGTTGTCAAACGTATTCTACGGTGCTGCCATTGTCCATTAGACTAGCAGCAGAAAGAAAACGTTCGCTCAGTTGATGTGCAGAGATAGCTAACATTGGCGAAGCTCACGCTTCGAAGACGCCACAGCATCGTCTGCCACCACTTCGTGGGAAACGAAACACCTCAAGTATAAGCCAGTGTGTTGTATTCGCATATCTGTGACTATGACTTGGCGCTTAAGTGTGGCTGTGGATAATACGTATGCTCAGATCGCGAATCTAGCATCATAAATAAAGACAAGGGGGAATGAATTAGGCGTCCTTCCTCTTCCGTAACATTAAATATATTTTAGTTATTCTATCTTAAATGAACTGCGCAGAAAATCATTCACCAGAAGTGAATAATTTTTTAGCAAGACCATATGATATTAAGAGCTAGGCAGTTTGGTCCCATAGTTCTTAGAGGCATTTTTTGACCTTTCGCGTAAATTTTCTTTACATCTTTAGATTGCGTTTACACAGAGGCTCACTTTTTTTCACCAACAAGGGACCGTATATCACAGGAAGTGCGATACATTTCTGCTTATTATGTCTATTCGTACTCGAGGTAAACGGGTTTTAAGGGCTGGATAGACAGATAGACGGTCAAGAAAGTGAGTCTAGTAGGGTTCCATTTTTACCGATTTACAGGTAGGTGACGAAATCCTAACAACGAAAACAGCTACGACAGTTACTGAAGAAGAGGACCGCATAAATAATTGCCCCAACTCTTTATTCGAAAATGTTCTAGTTGCAGTCGATACATCAGCATATTAATCGTAGCTACGCTTTCGATCCAAATCACTTTTACAGGAATACAAATAAAATCCGTTTGCCTATTCATGTGGTAATTCAGATCCAGGATTTTGCCAACGCGTTTTAGAAGTGCCAGCATTCCCAGTGCTAGCTAGCTTAAGAAACACTTCTGCTAATGAACGTTTTCTGGCTGTGGCGAGTCTAATGCAGAATTAGAAACATTGTAGAATACGTTTAGCAGTTATGTCGCCGTTTATTTCCTGGGTTGGTACAGAATTATTCCACTAAATTTACTCGCTAATAACATTATTTTGTTATTTCGATAAACAACCCGAATGATTGTCACATAAGCGGCGACATAAAGGTAGAAAATTCATGTTTTTGAGTCCAGAAAGCTCTATGCAACAGAAACTGCAGATCATTTTACGATTTTCATTGCGAAATTGTCGGCTAATTCATGTCTGGGGTATTAATAGATGGCTGTTTGCCTGGGTTGTCTGCTAGCGTAGTGAAAGGTGTTTGCTACTGCAAGGGAGCTCTGGTTTGTTTTCGGTTCTAATCTCGATGGACATAGACTATCAGTAAAGCAATTCTCGCGCCCCCAATATGTTTTATTGCTACCTTTATTCTGTACCTGTGCCTTGTGGACGTCAACATGAAACTCTTGTAGAATTTCATACTTGTTACTGCCTACTTTTTCCGCTTCTGTCAATAATGGAATTGACTTAAGTGTGGCACTGAGAAGACAAAGAGAAATCGGATCTACACTCACATTCTAACACGGAGACGCACGTCCGGAAGCAGCGTTCGCCCCGCAAGCACGAGAAACATCAACGGACGCCGTCTGACGATTGTCTCTTGCGGACAGATACACACGATCGTACTGATTTTGATGGTGTTCTGGACGCTCCTGCTACTGAGACGTCGACCGACTCTGCTCGCTCTTGAGGAACTGAGACCATGGATTGTTCTTCTCCTGGACATCCGATCGGAGATGGAGGGGGAGATGGAACACCGTCGCAGCCGCGAGGGAACAAGTCACGGGCCTCTTTGACAGCTGCTGTGACAGACTGGCAGCCTCTCTCCAGTGACTCATGGGCAGACGACGTGGAAGACGACTGTTTGGCGGGAACAACACCTGTAGAAGAGGAGAAAGACATCCACAGCTCCCGCGTCCATCTCCTGCAGACAGCATAACAGAGACGACGGGATGGCGTTGGGGTGGCAAAACCTGTCGCAACTGCTCCCACTGACTGCTGCCACTGCCTTAGAGGACGAACGACAATCATATAGATTTGTGACTATCAACATCAACACCATCCGGTCGCTAACGAAGCTGTCATTGTTATGCGACATACTTTATGCGGTCGACATTGACGTGGCCCTATTGCAAGAGGTATATACTCTTGGCTTTCTGGGCATCTCTGGATACACGACATGCATATCACATGCGTCGGATACGGACAGTGGCGTCGCAATTTTTCTCGAAGAAGATTTAGTAGTCAACGATATACGTTACCTACCGAATGCCAGGGACATGGCACGTACGTTCGAAGAGATACGCCTCGTCAATGTTTACGCACCGTCGGGTGCCAGCAAGAGGCGTTTGAACTGTACACAGTCTCCCAAGAACCAAGTTACTCAGCATTCACCATGCCCAGCACTCGGCGCTGTCATTCGCGAGTTCTGTTTGGCAGTCACTTGGGACACCATATATGCTGATAGAGCAGATTTTACGCACTTCACGGAACATTCGTCTAGCAGAATTGACAGGATATGTGCCTCCTGCTCTCTCAGGGATGCGGTCACGGCAGCCCTGCCGTACCCGGCAGCATTTACCGACTACACTGCTTACATCTGCATCATCACGCTTAGACGCCAACGGATGTAGCGCAGCTGCAGTCCCTGGAAACTTAACACCACTCACGCAGCCTCACCGGAATGTCAGGCGGCGATGGGAGACACGAGGAGACTGTGCCTACGTCGATGAGGAGCGTATACGTCTGGACTGTGTAAAGCCGAGCCGTCGACGCAGCTTGAGGACGTTTAGTAGGGATGCTGCGGCGCGGAGGCGCAGCATTACAGAGTTCTACTACCCTATCCGCAGGGAGTGTTCCGTTATGCCCCCATCACCGAACCGCCAGATGACTATCAGCCGAGCAAAAGCGAAGATTCTGACGTTGACGCGTCAAAATTTGGAAGGGGCCACCATTAGTACACGTCAAATGGTCGGAATCACCAACAAACGGCCTTTCATGTACCATATAGCCATGGAAAGCGCAGACTCAGGACTTCGATCCATGAGGCAACGACAGATGATGACGCCCGTCACGTCACGCAAAGAGAAATAAGCAGTGCATACTTCACCCATTATTCTCACCCGTTCGAGGAAAAGAGATCTGATCCAGAGATCATTGCTACTGTCGCTGGTTTAACGCATGCCACGGTTTCTCCGGATCTCCAACAGGAACTGCTAAGAACTGGTGACTGAAGAAGTGTTGGATTCCATAGAAAAGGGGCACCCAATATGATACCAGTACCAGATGGGTTACCCCTGGAATTTTATAGCACGTTGCAGAGGCTGTTGGCTATTCGACTGCTATATGTCCAGAGCTGATGGCGGCAGAGATGTAACTTACGGCTGCCTTTTTGTAAGGTGTCATCGTCCCAATCCGTAAACGTAAAGTAGGATCACGTATTACGGACTACCGACTATTAACGTTATTGAACTGTGGTATGAAAATCTTCACAGGCCTATTAGCAGCTCGAATTCGGAGCAACGCGTCTCGTGTCCTATCAGTGGATCAGACATCGATGGGTGGGATGCATAATATCCGCGCCGCCCTATGCCGCTACAGGGACCTGATTACTCTCACTAATGTGCGTCGTGTAGCGGGAAAGCTGCCTGAGATTTACTTTAGTCAAGTATTTGATTCCGTTAGTCATATGTACTTAACTGCTGTTCGTCGGAATATGCATTACAAGGGAGCTTCCGTCGAGGTAGTGCTCTGTCTCCTACGTGGCGTAACATCTGAAGTGCTTGGCAAGGGTAGACTGTCGAACACCTTGCAGATTCACCACTCTGTTAGTCAGGGATGCCCCATATCGACGATACTGTACGCTTTAGCATGAGAGCCGTTGTTGTGCAGCCTACGACACAGCGTTACAGGATTTCCTCCTGGTGACACCGTCTTTAGGTGCACAGCCTTTGCGGATGATCCGATGCTAACTCTTCGTGACGAACATGATGTCCACAGAGCCATGGACTGGTTAGCCACTTATGGTGAGCAGTATAAATATACATAAATCGGTGGCATTGAATATTGGCACTGAGATGACAGCTGCAAGAGTCACCCCATTCAGACAGTGCGATAAAATCCACTGTCTTGGTATCGACTTCACGGACTACAGCTCACACAAGACGACCTTTAATTATCGGGGCCTCTTGCAACTTATCCGTGCTGGACGTACGGAACATCGTCTCCGTATTTTGGACCTTCCTCAACGGACCGAATTTATTAATCTCTATCAGACATCACGATTTCCGCATAAGGTGCAAATGCTACCGATGTCTAAACACATAGCTCACACCCTCATGGCGGAATTCAGTTCACCTGCCAGCGATGGAATGATATTTAAGGTTGGGCACGACTCCCTCACTCTTCCTAAAGAACTCGTGTGAACTTGGTCTTGTCAGTGTTCGTGATCGAGCAGTGTCTCTGTACGTTGGTATGCACCTCAAGCTTTGGCGACGATGTCCGACAGGCCTCAAGGTCTTACTAATGGAGGCTCTGGCACCGTCATTTCTCGGCCCTCCGGTGGCGTTTACTGAAATACCGTTGCCGTTTTCCTGTTTTGGGAGGTTTTATCTCGAGTTGGGACATTCTCCCTGTCTCTCGCTTACTATCGGCCAGTGACATCTATTGCACACTACTTCGCCCCCTGTCTCCTAATGTCGAATTGACATATCCCACTGTGGATTGGAAGGTAGTATGGCGCACTGTCAACACGGTAACGCTAGATTCAGACGTACATTCGACCTGGTACGTGACGGTGAACAAAAAACAGATTTCTCGAGAGATAATACATAGGATCCACCTCGCTGATTCGCCTTTATGTGTGTACTACAACTTTGAAGACACAGACGAACACCGGCTACACTACGGGCCGGCGGAAAAGATACAGTATTTTATGCGTCAAATTTTAGCTCTCGTTTTACGGTTGTCGCCGCTTATGTCAATTCACTCGCTCTGCTCTACCCGAGCCGGCCGGGATGACCGAGCGGTTCTAGGCACTACATTCTGGAACCGCGTGACCGCCACGGTCGCAGGTTCGAATCCTGCCTCGGGAATGGGTGTGTGTGATGTCCTTAGGTCAGTTAGGATTCAGTAGTTCTAAGTTCTAGGGGACTGATGACCTCAGAGCTCCATAGTGCTCAGAGCCATTTGAACCATTTACTCTACCCGAAGTCTGTTTATTACTCAAGGACGAAACACAACGTTGTCATGTGGATCAGAGATCACGCGATTCATTATCTGTTTGGAGGTGGTGTCATACGACTCATGAATTTTTGAACTATTTAAACGATCGTCACTGTGCTATTGTGAAGAACCCTAAGTACAACGAATGCTTTGCGAACTTCAGGCGGAGCATCTTCCACGATCCACCCCGTAGCCTTATCATTCATGGTAGAAGATAAACTTGATACATTCATACGTAGAAGACTGAACAGAAAACAGTACCTGCACGGCATTACAAGAAGACATGCCATGATGATGGGGTGGCGGTCCGTGGAGTATCGACACCGTACTTGCGTTTTTCGCTGAAGTAGTACGTATTCATTCTTCTTTTAAAATCTTGGTGACAGAGACAAATCATGGAAAACGCGGTTTTATTTTTTATCAATAAATAAATGAATATTCTCCAGTAGCCACTTACCCGTTCCATATATCCCTATTTGGCGACGGAAACAGTGTGGCCAGGTCTCCTAAAATGACCTCTGCTCACTGCAGTGGAACTCGACACCGAGGTAAACCGGTTCGAATCCTAGCGCTAGATGAAATTTTTACTGCCAGTATTTGGTCGGCAAGGGAAGGAGAGGTGGTGGCATAAAGTTTATGATCGCCAGTTTTTGCGCCAATGTCGTGGATTAAATTCCAAACCTCTCCATGGTGTTTCACGAAGTGAGGGCATGTGACACAGTTGATGGTGATTTGTTCGTCTGATGCGGGAGTTAAGCTCGTCGGCCACCTTGTAGTCCAGTAGCCTTGCTATGGAAACAAGGTACTATATTGCATCAACTGGCGGTAGTCGCTTTCTTTTTTTTTCTTTGTGTGGGATGTGACTGAGATGTAAAATCCAAGTTTTCGATCTCGGCAGCCCCTCAGATCACTTTTGAATATCCCAAGACAAAGGCCATTCTATACAGTTTTAAACTAGACCGAATTTGCTACAATTTGAGACCAAAATGGACCCGGAAGAACTAATAGTTGCTGCGGTACAGGTTTTCAAAGTTTGGCAAATTTTCCAAACTTGAAAATTTTTTGCTAATTTTCGTGTTTCATCAAAGGCAATTGTCTTTATATCTTCAATAGCCTGTCTGAAATAAATCAGTGAAATAAACATTTATTCAGTTTCATATTTTAAAGGGAGAGGATGCATAAGATATGGGTGTGGCTACACACAGTGAGAGACAGGAACCTAATGATGATTTCTATGAACGTTGATAAAAAAATCTGATAAAAAAAGGAAAGTAGAAATGAGATCATCGCAATTTACTCGAGATGAAGCTGATGCAAAGAAGCTTTACGACTGATTTTTGAAGTAACCTCCATTTCGTAAAACGGATGTGATAATGTCCTCAAGCAATGGGTCAACTCTCATTTGGCTGGAGATATTGGGAAGAAAGTAATGATGCAAGTTGTAGGGTAAAACTTCCAAAACGTCAAATTCGAGCGTAAAACCTACGCTGTGTCTCTTTCCTCTGCTGTTCGTAGTGTTGCTGTTGGAAACAGACAAGTGACTATCGACTCACTCACACTGTTTCACAGGATATTTTGAAAAAGCCGGATGAAAAATTGAAGAACTTGTTCACATATGATCTTTCACCATTCCCGATGCCTTTATTCACTCAAGAAGGAATGAGAAAGGACAATAAATCCTCTTTCTATGCTGCATTCCAATCTGTCAATACTGATGAGTCACGAGGAAAAACTAAATTTGTTGATGTAGATGGTAGTCATCTACGTCACAAAGTGGTGCGACCCAAGTACTCCTCGTTTGAGTTGATAGCTGCCCGATATGTATAACATCTCGAGGCACGGTGTGGTCAGAATATAGCTTTAGTGTCTGATGGTTATCCAACATACCGTGACCAAAAGAGTGCACAAAGCTCTGAACGTAATCGCTGAGCTCAGGCACATTCTCCTCCTGAGGTGATTTTTGAGGAAACAATAACTCCTAATGTTTGCCGAGAAAAATTTTTACCCAATGATAAAAACAAATTAAGATTCATCCAACTGCTGGAGATGGAATCTGAAGCCAAATACATTGAGGTTTTTCAGACTGAAGAAGATGCTGACATGCAAATCATCACTACAGCTATCAGAAAAACCTCCGATTTTCAGGTCGTGCTTATTGCAGGAGAGTGCATAAACTTGTTAGTCATCCTCACTGCTGTAGGGGTCCCATATGAGGTACCATATACCTTCAGAAGGGTGGAAGACGCAAAACACCAAATGTCTTCTACTCACCCACCTCAACATATGCAGTCAGTCACCTCATCAGTTTCACTCATGCCATTAGTGGCTGATTCCACGTCGTGATTCTTTGGCCAGGGGCAACTAAAGTTGCTTCAAATACTACAGAAATATGTCGACCATAAAGAGGCAGCTACAGTTTTTTCTAATCCAGCTGCGACACCTGCCGATGTATCTGAAGCCGGGGAGAGAATCCTGACTGAGCTGTACAGTGGGGAAAGGTCCAATCAAATCCTCAATGACCTGAGCTGTCAGCTGTTCACAAGGGCTGCGGCCAAGACCAGTTTCAGCCTGGCCAGACTTCCTCCTACGCAAGGTGATGCAAAGCTACATTCGTTTCGCAAGTACCATCAGATGCAGCATTGGTTAGGTTACAAAAAGAATTCGCTCGAATGGTGATGGGTTGCTACAGCCCAAGGTCTTTCCCCATAGTTGATGCCGCGGGCAGTGGCCCCCTAAAACTTGCTAAACATGATTTCCTGCAGTTGCAAGAAGGGATGCAAAAATGCTTGTAGCGGTAAGAAAGCAGGTCTGAAGTGTTCAGATGTCTGCTGAACCTGCAATGGCCAGCCCTACGAAAACCTGCCAGAAGTTACCGTAGACATCGACTTCAACACCCACGATTTGAACGATCTCGACGACGACGATGATGCGGATAGGCATCTCGAACAAATCCAGGATCAATATCAGGTATATTTATACTCGTAATGTTATTAAAATTAGCATTATTTCCATTAATTAATACTTACAAAGATATTACTGATACCATAATTTCTACCAATTAATACTTACCAACGTGTGTGTTGTTTTTGTATTAGGACTTTTTGACAAAGTTTTACCTTGGGATAATCAACAAATAAATATTTACGTTCCATTTCAGGACGTCCAGGACGACGAAAATGGCACTGAAGGAGGCGGGTTGATGGATTTGCTTGGCCTTGGTAATTCTAAGAGCAGGAAACACCTTTAGTTCGCATTTCGTGTACAATAAGAGTCACTTAATTTACTCTTTTTGTATATACCTGACGTGAATGTTCGTTAAATAAATTCTTATATGTACTTTTTTCTACAGTTTCAGTCGCCTTATTGTGAACAATGACCTCCCACTAAACATCTTCCCCCCCCCCCCCCACCACCCTTAAAAATGTTAAACCGAATGAATGTTTATTTCACTAAATCATTTAAGACAGGTTACTGAAGACATAAGGCTAATTACGTATGATGAAACATGAAAATTAACTTAAAATTTTCAAATTTGGAAAAAAATTCCAAATTTTTTGAATCTGTATCTCAGAACCTATTAGGAAAATTCCGAAATATTGTGAAAATTTAGCAATTTTTGGGATGTTCAAAAGTGATCCGGGCGGGGGGGGGGGGGGGGGGGGGGAGGCTGCCGAAGTCGGAAACTTGGATCTTGCATCTCAGTCACATCCCACACAAGAAAGAAAAAAGAAACCTACAACCACAATTTGTTGCAAATTATGATATACTGTGTTACTTGATTATTGTATTCGGGAGGACGACGGTTCAAACCAGCGTCTGACCAACCGATTTAGGCTTTCCGTGATTTCCATAAGTCGCTTAAGGCTAACGCCGAGATGGTTCTTTCGAAATGACACGGCCGCCTTCCTTCTTAATCCTTCCCTAATCCGAGCCTGTACTTCGTCTCTAATGACCCCGTTGTTGACGGGACGTTAAACACTAATCTCCTCCTCCTCGTTCTCCTCCTGGATTATTGGTGCTATTCGAGAGGCGTAAGCTATGTGCGGGCACCGGGTTTCTGACGCTCCCTTCTCTCATCGTCTCCAATACGAACGTGACGCCACACTCCACACACACATACACACACACACATACACAACTAGCTACGCTTACCCACGTAACTATCATACTTCACGAACGTAGGATAAGAACAATCTTTCCGATTAGAAGGCTGAACCTGCACTTCAGGGTCTCCCAGCTATTCATGCCATACGACTTTACTTTTTTACCAGAGAACTTTGTGGAGCAGCGTGTTGACCAGTTGGTCACATATAGTCGGATTACGATGTCACAGAATTCAGGAGGCCCACAGCCGCTAGAAGTCTGCCTTGTTCGTCGACTCCACTCAGCAGAAAACTGGTACACACTAGCGTAACTGTTGCCAGATCATAGAATATGATACTTCCGACAGAAGGATAGACTGGAAACTCGTAAGTCGTCAGTCAAAGCCCTCTACTGACCGTTCTCACTCTTTTAAGCCTTCATTTCACATCTCCATTTATGAAATATTGCACACTAATGCTATAAAACGTAAACCTAAACTCGTGTGGCCCGGCGCACTCATAAGATGTCATTGGTCTAAGGTGTAACCAGAGTAGTATCTACCATATGGAATCAGGGGTGCGTGTTCAAAATGGTTCAAATGGCTCTGAGCACTATGGAACTTAACTACTGAGGGCATCAGTCCCCAAGAACTTAGAACTATTTAAACCTAACTAACCTAAGGACATCACACACATCCATGCCCGAAGCAGGATTCGAACCTGCGACCGTAGCGGTCGCGCGGTTCCAGACTGTTGCGCCTAGAACCGCTCGGCCACTTCGGCCGGCAGGGGTGCGTGTCCTGGGCGATGTTTCCGTAAGAGAGCAGTTCTGAGACGGGCGAAAAACGGGCGAAAAAAAGAAGTACTGCGAGTTGTTCTAAATTATATTATACAAAAAAGATTTATTGAAAAGCATACTTTTTACTTAACTGTAAAGTAGTGTTGATCGGAGTAAGAGAATGAACTGGCTAAGTGCCAATGAGAATTCAACAAAAAGAACCAAAAATCAGTGGATGTCTGGACATCGGCAAGGCGTGGAGGTAGTTGTAGGTTGGGGGGAGAGGGGGCACAAAGTCGAACTTTGCTCTGGTCACCAGTTTAGATAATTACGTCATTGTGCACTTGTAGTGTAGTGTCGTGTTTGTGTTGTTGTTGGTGATAATGATGATGACAAAAATGGTAGAATATAAGCCAGTGCTTGCATATACACTATCTGATCAAAAGTATCTGGATAACTATTAATAGAAAGTAATTTGCGCTGTGTGTACACTTGACCTTCATAGCGGCTTGAATTCTACTGGAGACACTTTCAGTGCGGTATCTGAAAGTCTGTGGAGGAATGCCAGTCCATTCGGTCTTAAGATGAGGCACAAGGGAAAGTAGTGATATTGGTTGCTGAGATCTAGAGCAAAGTCGACGTTCTAAGTCATCCCAAGGGTGTTCCGTTGTGTTCAAGTCTGGACTCTGGACAGACCAGTCCATTTCAGGAATGTTATTGTCCACAAACCATTGCCTTAGAGATGCTGCTTTATGACAGGGTGCATTCTCACACTGATACAGTCATCCAGTCCGAAATGTTCCTCTACTGTACGCAGGTCACAATGCTACAAATATGTTCATATCCTGCAGTATTTAGGTTTCTCTTAAGTGCAATATGGAGACCACGTCCAACCACAAAAAACACCCCTGTACCGTTACACCACCTCCTTTGAGCTTCTCTGTTGGCGCTACACGTGATGTCCGGATACATTTGATCAGATAACATAACTTACTGTCCTCAAATAGTATCAAGGTGCTCTACAACTTAACGTTGATATTCGACGGATAGCCCACCTCCCTGGCTAAAACATAGGAGGTGAAAATTTCTTCCACTACCAGAATTTGAAGCAAGTGCCTACGGTTCGATTGCCACCACACCAGCCTACTTAGCGACCCTGGGTACAGAGGTGGACACCACTGCTTTCAATAGGTTTTTTGTTTCTTTCTACATCTGTATGTTCATCGTTGTTACGCTTGCTCGGTAGATCCCAATTCGTTTGCGGAACTTTGAAAGTCTCCAAAATATTCAGCTGGAAGGACCACTTCTCCACCGATCTCCTCATCACGGGACATCTTTACATTCTGCGACTGCCCTGGGCAGCGAGTCTTCGCGGCTTTCCTAACTAAGTGCCTTTCTGAGTCTGAACGCTGACCTGCTACTATCAGACAGCAGTTCTCTGGCTTCCATTAAGAAAGTCCCTTCTCCTAGCACAAGAGCTTTGAGGGCAACCTTTTAAGCTAGCGGGCCACTCGTGCGTTGAGACTGGGCACTCCGGCTATATGTCCACTGGTGGATTGTTTGCTGACTGATGATGGCATCCCAGGCCGCTGTGGCCAGGCAGTTCTAGGCGCTGCTGCTACGGTGGCAGGTTCGAGTCCTGCCTCGGGCATGGAAGTGTGTGATGTCCTTAGGTTAGTTAGGTTTAAGTAGTTCTAAGTCTAGGGGACTGATAACCTCAGATGTTAAGTCCCATACTGCTTAGAGCCATTTGAACCATTTTTGATGCTGTCATCCACGAGTCCACAGTATTGCTAAGATGATGTTCTTCGTATTTATACGGAGTGTGAATTCGGTAATAGTGTTGCAAGCAAATAAGATAGTTATTGTTGTTGCCGATTCTCAGCGATAATCGCAAGGCAGTATTCGAGTTGGCCAACGGCCTTGCCAAAATGGTAACACTGGTTCCCGTCAGATCACCGAAGTTAAGCGCTGTGGGGTCTGGCTAGCGCTTGGATGGGGAACCGTCCGATCTGCCAAGCGCTGTTGGCAAGCAGGGTGCACCCAACCCTTGTGAGGCCAATTGAGGAGGTACTTCATTGGTAAGTAGCGGCTCCGGCCACCAGAACTGACAACGGCCGGGTGAGCGGTATGGTGGCAACATGCCCCTCCATATCCGCATCCAGTGAGGCCTTTGGGCTGAGGATAACACGGCGTACCGATGGGCCTTCAAGATCTCTTCGGATGGAGTTTAGTTTTAGTACTCGAATAGACCATCGACTGCAGTTAATACTCAGGTTGGATCGCTGCAATTAGAATCAAGCAGACGCACGGTTAAAAATCATCCCCAGTGAACGTATATTACTCTTTCTGAAGACGAAGTGTCAGTGATTGGTGGTTGTGTTCTAGGAAGAGTCTGCGCTCGTAATGGTCAACTGAAAATCAAGTTATACTGCCCAAGTGCATTCTTAACAGTCCTTAACTCTTTCATGTCATCGAACACCAACTTTCAGGTAAACTAACAAGTCAGACGATATTAAAAGCAAGAGAATTACAGGAATTGAAATATACCTATTATACAAAAAAACATATTTTTTAATGCCGAAACATATTACTGCACCTTTGTGCCATTATCAGCGGATATATTTATTCAGAGCTGTGACACACAATAGTGTTTAAATTAATAATTATTGTAACAAAATTTAGAATTAAAAACAATTTATCCGTAATAAGATTATTACTGTCTAAAATGGTAGGTACTGTAACACGATATTTTCAGTACTCTATAACTTGCCTTCTGAAACGAACTGATAATATTGCGAGAATAGTTGATGTCTTAAAACGTCGTTTTATCTATAAACTTAATTTGTTACCTCGCCATTATCTTTTGCGATTACTTGCATTTATTTTCGTGGTACGTATCTCCATCTGCATGCTCATGTGATGTAGAAATGCGCACTGAACCACACTCACAAGTTAAAACTTCGAACAATATAAAAGCACAACGTTTTTCTTGACAAGCTGGTTTGGTCCCTGTTGATGTTCACTGGTTTTCGTTCTCCTTCTGGCTACTTGTTAGAGATTTGTTTACTCTACTCTCTCTCTCTCTCTCTCTCTCTCTCACACACACACACACACACACACACACATATTTATATATATATTCTTTTTCTGTTGGCTTCTTTTTACAATTTTTTTAAAATCAAATTATGATGAGAAAACAAGAGAGTTCAGAGGTCGATTGAGACTGCAACGTGTTTTGGATGTCTACAGGTGAAGTACACGATTCCACATAAATTCAGTTGTAAGTGAACACATCCCAGAACCGTTCACCCACTTTCTAAGAGGTTTTGGTTTAGTAGCATTTGGGTTTAGTAGCGTTATTAACGAAAAAGGTTTTTAATCGTAAACGTTATTGTGTACAAGGTTTGCTACTTCAATAATGAATGTATTTCGTTTCATGTGAAATGATTACGTTCTGTGTATAGAAATTCATAATGAGACTTAGTTTAATGTTCTAATGGCTCTGAGCACTATGGGACTCAACATCTGAGGTCATCAGTCCCCTAGAACTTAAAACTACTTAAACCTAACTAACCTAAGGACATCACACACATCCATCCCCGAGGCAGGATTCGAACCTGCGACAGTAGCAGTCACGTGGTTCCGGACTGAAGTGCCTAGAACCGCACGGCCACCGCGGCCGGCTTAATGTTCTAAGTTTCGATACCAAATGCGTGTTCGTAATTCATGTCCTAGCCCTTTCCACACTGATGGGACTGGATTTGTTTAAAGGGGAGTAGTTAGGAAGTCAACTGCTCCACGTTAGCAAATAATTCTTCAATACAATCCTTGACCCCGCTCCCCTCCACGCCGCCCTGCTCTTAATCTCCATCTACATCGGCAGAAACATAGATTTATTGCGCCCGTGACACATAATCCATGCAAGTAGCAGGACAATGTTTGTGTCACCCCAAAGTACCGTTATCCAAGATGGCATCCGAGTCGTCAGCTGATGATGCGAGTACCGTTACACAAAAATGGAGGCCGTGACGTCAGACGACTGCACTTCAGCCAATAGGAGCACAGCATCATGATGACGTAGGTATCATGTATATAAGTAGGGTCCACAAGCTGTTCAAAATCAATTGTCGTCAGTCAGCATGATGAAGCACCAATCAGCCCAGCAGAACAGGAGGAGGAAGCAGCAGAAAAGCAAGTATCTACAGTGCTCTATTATTATTATTGTTTCTTTCTTGTCTCAGACGTTATGTCTGGTTAAAAATGGAAGGTGACGCGGACCTTGATCAAGCGTGACTTCCTTTTAACTGTATGGTATATGTTACATTGCATTTAGGAACTTTCGGGTAATTGAACAAGTGTCAATAATTACAGATTTCTGTAGTTGTATATATACGTTTGGATGTAGCTGTATTGCATTGATGTACTGGTGGATATTGTGTGGTATGACTCCTGTAGTTGATAGTATAATTGGTATAATGTCAATTTTATCCTGATGCCACATGTCCTTGACTTCCTCAGCCAGTTGGATGTATTTTTCAATTTTTTCTCCTGTTTTCTTTTGCATATTTGTTGTATTGGATATGGATATTTCGATTAGTTGTGTTAATTTCTTCTGATGTCAGGTTTGTTATGTGGTGTTGTTTTATCTGTTATAATGGTTCTGTTCCAGTATAATTTGTATTCATCGTTCTCCAGTACATTTTGTGGTGCATACTTGTATGTGGGAACATGTTGTTTTATAAGTTTATGTTGTAAGGCAAGCTGTTGATGTATTATTTTTGCTACATTGTCATGTCTTCTGGGGTATTCTGTATTTGCTAGTATTGTACATCCGCTTGTGATGTGATCTACTGTTTCTATTTGTTGTTTGCAAAGTCTGCATTTATCTGTTGTGGTATTGGGATCTTTAATAATATGCTTGCTGTAATATCTGGTGTTTATTGTTTGATCCTGTATTGCAATCATGAATCCTTCCGTCTCACTGTATATATTGCCTTTTCTTAGCCATGTGTTGGATGCGTCTTGATCGATGTGTGGCTGTGTTAGATGATACGGGTGCTTATTATTGTCATTATTATTATTATTATTAATATTTCTCTAACAGCAACAACATATTATGCTGATGATTATTCTTCTTCCCCCTCTCTCCACCAGATGCATCCATAGAGTCCCCATCTAATCCGTTGGGACTAGCACACCTGTAAAGGCCGACAGGTTCCAATCCGCAGGGATCCACACCCATGCCATCGACAGATCCTCTAACACAGCTTCTCAGCATGATGGATCAGGATAATGAGAATCAATTCTCTGTGCCGCTCAATACCGTCGAGGGTTCAACATCCTACTGGGCTCCATCGTATGCACCGTCCAATGGGCCAAGAGCAAGAGACATTCCAGCATCAGTGCAAGAACAGACGGATAACTGCGCTGGTCTGGATGTTGTGGATGAGAAGATACCAACCTCCAGTGTACCGCCACCTTTACTATTCGCCTCATGCTATATATTAATGGTTAACAAAAAAAATGTATTTGAAATCTTATAGGACTTAACTGCTAAGGTCATCAGTCCCTAAGCTTACCGCACAGTCCATGAGTGCAGCGCCTAAGACCGCTCGGCTAATCCTGGACGGCAATGGTTAGCACTCCAAAATGTTTTCATCAAGGAGTTGAAGTTTTACAAGACGGTATCTTGTCATCTGTATTAGTGTTCGAAAATATGTCGAAAAATATTAAAGTGCGGTTTTGAGACTACGAGTGGGATGAACTCTGTCACGCAAAAACATACGTCAATAAGCATGTGACTACAGTATATTTTCCATCCCAGGACATCTACTGCGGTGGTCTAAGAGTGAGTATACTGTCAATGTATGATCATGCTACACTAAGAGTTAAAAGTGCTGAGGGTCAGAGTATTTATATGCCGCACTCGACTGTTGATAACTTTTTCAGTCTAGACTCAGCGATAACTAATACGACTGAGAGACTTAATAGATGGCTCCCATACGTTCAAACCGCATACTGTGATATCATTAACTGGCTTCACACATGCAGCATTCATATAGAAGATATAGATCATTATTTTGGTACCTGTAAAAGTGCAGTGCCGAAGTCTAATGCTATTCGCCGAATGGGTGTGGAAAATGTTGAATTCAAATTTACTGATGGAATACCAGACTATTGCAGTGCGCTGATAATTTTGCGAGATATACGTGCACAATTTGAGGGATATAAGAAGCAGCTATTTTCCAAATATTGTTCTGCTGCTGCACCGATTAAAACAGAAACAAATCATTTTTTGATAATGCTGTGTATAAGTGTCAATCGTGAATAAAGAAATATATTTATCATCTCAAATTTGTCTTTGTCTTATTTCTCGAGACAAAATGATCTTGCCTATAATGTCACATGTGATTACTCACATTTTCTTTTTTTGTATAAAAGCGTATTGCACGCCAGGACCTAACACAGTAGGTATCATGGCAGGCTGGGTGAAACACCCTCGCCACAAGGACTTTGTTGTAGGTGACTGGTCCTGCGACGATGAAGATACAGACAAGAAGAGTAAGAAGAATGGAGTACTCCTCCCCGATAGCATAAGAGCTATAATTGCAGGTCCCTCCAACTGTGGCAAGACAAATCTTCTCATCGCTCTGCTAACAGACATTTTGGAGTTCGCTTCGAGCATGTCTACGTATTCTCCAAAACACTATTTCAACGCAAGTATAAGTTACTGCAGAGAATATTAAGTGGCGTAGATGGTGTCGTGTTACTGCCACAAGAGGCTGAGATATCGGTTGTCTGTGTTTTAGTAGCTGTATTACATGCACTCATTCAGCTTGGAGGCATAGGACTTTATTTAAAAAATTATACACAGTAGCACTATCAAGCGTGTTCGCCATCATCTTAGAAAATGTTCATGACTTTTACTCTAAGAGCTTACTCCTGCAGCTGAGGGGGGTTAGTATGGTGTTGCCTCCACTAGACGCTACTCATTCAATTCGAATATAATTTGTTTAAATTTGTTATAAACATCATTAGTTCCATGTTACCGCCACAAAAGGCTTAGATACGAGTTGTCTGTGTCTTCATAGCTCTATTACATACACTCATTCAGCTGAGCATTAACACGTTCGCTGCCATCGGCGCACCAGCGCGCCCGGCCGACACTGGTGCACGTGCCGTGGACGCGCCTGCGCGGAGAGAGACTCAGCTGTTTCGAGGCACCACGGTTTAGTCGGCACAGCCATTCGGTGTGGCTTATTGCCCAGGCACTCTAAGAACGTATTGTTTTCAATTTTTACGGGCGCGGTTCACGTTTTTCCCTCAGTTTTTCTCTGTTGTGGGACTGAAAATGGAAAACAATCGTGACACGGCGGACCCTTCAGAACCTAAGAAACGTAAAATACGGGACACAGTAAACGTACAAAAACTAACGGATGTGGAATTATTACGAATATTAGAAGAAAGCGATTCGGAAACAGAATTGGCCAGTGGGGAGGACCGGTGGGGAACCAATGAAGAGTCTGACGGAGCCGAGTTTGCTTTAGATGAGACTGTAGAAATGGCTTGAATCCAAGCGACAGGGAAAGGGCAGAAGGAGTGGTAGCAAGTGGTAACGCAGCTGATACAAGTGTTGCATGGGAATGCGAGCCAGTTGGAATGGTAAATTGCACGTTTATAAAAAATGAGGGACTGCTAATTCAACCAACGGGAAACACTCCCTTAGATTATTTTCGTCTTTTGCTGACGGACGAATTTCTATTGAAAGTTGTAGAAGGAACAAATCGAAACGCAATTGAATTATTCCTTCCTGTGGGAACCCAAGAACTATCACGAATAAATTGTTGGAAAGATGTGACGGTTGGCGAATTGTTAGTGTTCTTGGGAGTTTTCCTATAAAAAAAAAGGCTCAAATGGCTCTGAGCACTATGGGACTTAACATCTGAGGTCATCAGTCCCCTAGAACTTAGAACTACTTAAACCTAACTAACCTACGTACATCACACACATCCATGCCCGAGGCAGGATTCGAACCTGCGACTGTAGCGGTCGCGCGGTTCCAGACTGAAGCGCCTGGAACCGCTCGGCCAGTTTTCTTGCACATTGGAAATGTAAGGATGAGGAAGTTGCAGGACTATTGGAAAAAGGACCCTTTATTTCACGTGAAAGGAATTGCCGATTGTATTTCACGAAATCGTTTTCTTCTAATACTTATTTGTTTGAGTGTAGTCGGTAAAGTTCTTGATTGTATCTTCTCTGAGATTTGATATACATTGTATTTTAGTAGTTTCTTCAAGATCTTGTGTTTGTTTTTGAATGCTGTTTCTACTGTATTTTTGTTCAATAAATATGTCGTTTGTCAGTTGGATTTTTCGTTTTATTTATGAATATAAAATAAAAATGTAGTACTCTAAACTGCCACAATTTTCAGGAAAAATAAACGAGACGCACTAGCGCGTCCATGGCCACCTGCTATAGAATACGGCCTGATATGCCACTGACGCCTTAATGCGCCTCAAAAAAAATTTGATTCGCGAGAGTAAATTTTATCTTTTACTTATATAATAAATACATTTTATATTACTTTTAGCAATACAGTTTGAGATTCTATCAAAAAAAATAATTGGTTACGTGGCAACGCAAGGCCAATTACAGTGGCAGCGAACGTGTTAATGCTTGAACGTATGAAGAGGAAATGCTTTGCACAAGAGGCAACTGCCGCCGACCGAAGAACTGACCTACTTCGCCGTTACTACAGCGCTTCGCGATATGTCACGTTGTCGTCCGGCTGTATGTGTGTCACGGGCCCATCCAGAGCAACAGAGCGTGTTCATAATAAAAACGACTAGCCTACTTTCACACCTACTGATGTCTGACGAACGAAAACATCCGCTTTCTCATCCTCGCTAGCCGGACACACCTGAGCCAGCCGAAGTCCGACAGGGCTGTTATACGCCGCGGCGCCAGGCGGACGCCCCCAAAACAGGAACCACTTAAACGAATGCGACTCACTGCCAGGTGTTCTTAACAGATCCTTCAACCGATACGGTTAATAACATCAAGAAAACATTTTCAAGCATTCAAAGACTATTAAAACACTTACTCCAGCTCTAAAGAGTTCGAAACATATAACACTTCACTTCAAAACTTATAACTATGCATTTCAAGAAAAAATTTTCATCCTGCTACATGCCTGGCAGAATAATAATAATTTGCAGTGCCGGCTTTATCTTTCCATCGCTTTATTATTCCATTGCACGTATCATTCTACCATGATATTCACCTTTGAGCAACATACAACTGTTGTGACTTGGCAAGACAGTCAAGCCACTAGGAGAGGAAGCCGAAAGGCACGCGTTTAAGCTCACGCAGGCTGGCGTGAGGTCTGGAACAGGTAAGGGAATTTATAGTAGCAAAGAACGTAAGTAACTACTGGAATACTTAACTTTAATTCATGATTGGTGAACATCGGTCTGACGGTACATGCATCACAAGATAAATAGCAAATGATAATGGCGCCTTGCTAGGTCGTAGCAAATGACGTAGCTGAAGGCTATGCTAACTATCGTCTCGGCAAATGAGAGCGTAATTTGTCAGTGCACCATCGCTAGCAAAGTCGGCTGTACAACTGGGCGAGTGCTAGGACGTCTCTCTAGACCTGCCGGGTGGCGGCGCTCGGTCTGCAATCACTGACAGTGGCGACACGCGGGTCCGACGTATACTAATGGACCGCGGCCGGTATAAAGGCTACCACCTAGCAAGCGTGGTGTCTGGCGGTGACACCACATTCCTCCCCCGCAAATCGGCGTACGGTTGTGTTATAAGGCTTCCGCCCGCCGTGGGGAGGACCCCATGTTGACGTATGCGACGAGGTGGGGAGCCTAAGAACAGGCGAGGCTGTGCCACCCGCACCCTGCCATTCGGTCCGAGGGGAGCTAGGAAACGCCTGAAAACCTAGTCCAGGGTGCACGCCAACATGCGGTGTATGCGCCCGTAAAGAGACAGGAGCGGCCGAAGGGTCGACCTCCATCTGGTCGGGGCACCCGACGGGCGAAGACGCCATGTGGTCCGGAGCGGGCAAGAGTTCCATGTCGGAGGACAGCTGGTCACGGGAAGCGATCGGCGGCGCGTGACCCAGGGAGGCGCCCGGCGGTCGCAGCGACGCGTCCACTGCGGGCAGCACCGGCTGGAGAACAGGTGGCGGCGGCGGCGGCGGCGGCGGCGGCGGCGGCGCGACGCCATGGGGCAAAATGGAAGGCAGCGTCGGTAACACCTGGGGCTGAGGCGAGCCAGTAGATGGGTCCCCAGGGCGCTGACCGGACGGCACCGTCGCTGAAAGCAGACGGGGAGCGGCAGAACCCGTGCGACGACAGAGACGCAGCTGATTGAGATGCCGACGCACCTCACCAGAGGCCCCCAAAACCAGATACATAGCGCGGCCGAGGCAGCGAAGAATGCGCCCTGCGAGCCAACGCCGTGAACCTCGATAGTTGCGATAGTATACAACGTCGCCTGGGGCAAAAGCAAGTGTCTGCCGCTGCACAGGAACCTGATGCGCCGGTTGTAACAAAGACATCAAGGTGCGATGAGGGCGACCGTGCAACAACTCAGCCGGCGAGCGACCATCTCGGGGCTGAG
The DNA here is from genome assembly GCF_021461385.2 of Schistocerca piceifrons. Lineage (NCBI taxonomy): Eukaryota > Metazoa > Arthropoda > Insecta > Orthoptera > Acrididae > Schistocerca > Schistocerca piceifrons. The sequence continues at coordinate 648,247,164 of NC_060149.1, forward strand.
AGCGATACGTGGACAAAAAGAGCAATAACGCGTCCTCCCGAGAATGAGACTCTTTCAACTTCAACATCTGGGACTTGAAAGTCCTGACCAATCGTTCAGCGGCACCGTTTGACTGTGGCGAAAACGGCGCGGACGTCAGATGTTGAATACCATTGGTCTTGCAGAATGACTGAAATTCTGCGGACATGAATTGTGGACCATTGTCAGAAACAATAGTCTGTGGCAGATCTTCAATGCAAAAGATAGCGGATAACGCTTGCATGGTGGCAGAAGACGTCGTGGAAGACATCCGGACAACAAAAGGAAAATTACTGAATGAATCTACCACAACCAACCATCGAGCATTCCAGAATGGACCAGCAAAATCTATGTGTAAGCTTTGCCAAGGGGAAGTGGCTTTTGGCCATGCAAAGAATTTCCGCGGTGGTGCGGATTGTTGTTCGGCACACGCCATGCAAGAAGAGCACATATGCGTAATCGCAGCATCGATTCCGGACCAAGTACAGTGCTGACGAGCAAGTTGTTTCATTCGCACTATGCCCCAATGTCCTTGGTGGAGAAGCCGTAAGACAGAGGACTGTAACGAACGTGGAACCACGACCCGGGACTGATCATTATCAGAACGCAACAGCAAAACACCACGTCGTACAAAAAGTCTCTCCTTGTGAGCAAAAAATCGGCGAACCAACGGATCCTCGATCCGTGACTTTGACAAGGGCCATTGCGTAGCAACAAAACGCAAAACGGCAGCAAGGACAGGGTCAGCAGCTGTGGCTGTAGCTACACGACGAAAATCAATCGGAAACGATTCGACCACGTCATCGGTTTCCGCATCAAGGAACATGCAAGCAAATTCGAAAGAATCGAATGCTCTATCCTCAGCCACAGGCAAACGGGACAACGCATCGGCGTTTCCGTGCTTAGCAGTGGACCGATACAAGATATCGTAGCGGTACTGCGAGAGGAAAATAGACCAGCGAATGAATTTCTGCGCTGTACATGGAGGTACAGGCTTGTTCGGATGAAAAAGCGATGTCAAAGGTTTGTGGTCTGTGATGATGGTAAAGTGACGACCATACAAGAAATCATGAAACTTAGTAACACCAAATACTAGAGCCAAAGCTTCTTTCTCGATCTGTGAATAATTTCTTTGCGCAGACGAGAGCAATTTGGACGCAAAGGCAATAGGGCGATCATGCGATCCATCTTTGTGCGCAAGCACAGCACCGATCCCGAAATCCGACGCATCTACCATCAACAAAAGGAGTTTCTGGGGATCGAATGGCGTAAGGCAAGTATTGGAAAGCAACGCCGATTTCAACTGGCGAAAGGCGCGTTCGCATTCCGTCGTCCAGACGAACGGAACACCTTTACGGCATAAGCGATGAAGCGGAGCTGAAATGGAAGATGGCTGGCTCTGAGCGCTATGCGACTTAACTTCTGAGGTCATCAGTCGCCTAGAACTTAGAACTAATTAAACCTAACTAACCTAAGGACATCACACACATCCATGCCCGAGGCAGGATTCGAACCTGCGACAGTAGCGGTCACGCGGTTCCAGACTGAAGCGCCTTTAACCGCACGGCCACACCGGCCGGCGAAATGGAAGAGGCGTGGCGCACATAGCGCTGATAATAATTTATTTTTCCCAGCACACTCTGTAGCTGCTGCAAATTCCGCGGCGAAGGCAAGTCTTGTATGGCACGAAGGTGCTCTGGACTGGGATGTATGCCTTGGGCATTGATTACATGGCCCAGGTAGGGTAAGTCCCGAGCAAAAAACACACATTTGTCCTTCCGCAAGCGAAGACCATTTTGTCGCAAGACCTGAAATAATGTTCTGAGATTGGCTAAATGTTCTTCTTCTGTCTTTCTGGAGATCACAATATCGTCCAGATAGTTTGCTGCAGTAGGGACCGACGCACAAACAGTTTGTAAATATTGCTGAAACAATGCAGGGGCGGATGCACACCCGAATGGCAGTCGTTTGAATCGGTACAAACCAAGATGCGTGTTAACCACCAAAACGCGCTGGGATTCTTCGTCCACCGGTATTTGCAAGTACGCATCTGCTAGGTCCAACGTCGAAAAATATTTACCCGGGCACAGTTTGTTAAAAAGATCTTCCGGGCGGGGTAAAGGAAAAGTTGCAGTCACTAGTTGGGGATTCACTGTTGCCTTGAAGTCCACACAAAGTCTCAATTTTCCGGAAGGTTTTGGCAAAATTACTAAGGGGGATGCCCAGAGAGAAGCCTGCACACGTTCAATCACACCTTGTGATTCCAAATCGTGTAATGTTCTTGCGACCTCATCACGCAATGTGTGGGGAACATTGCTCGCTCTGAAAAATTTCGGTTGTGCGTTGACTTTCAGTTCCAAATGTGCTGTATAGTTCTTAGCGCAACCGAGGCCCGGTGCAAAAATGTCTGCAAATTCTTCACATAGACGAGAAACACTGTCTGAAGGCACAGTCTGGTTCACTGATAGGACCTGATTGACTATAGACAAGTTAAACAACTGAAATAAATCTAAACCAAACAAGTTCACTGCAGAAGAAGAACGAAGGACGTACAAGGACACAAGTTTTGTTTGTCCCTTGTATGCTGCAAGAAGGCTGCACTGTCCTAACACAGGGATTGCTTGTCCTGAATAACTACTGAGCTGAACATTCGTGGCACGCAACGGAGGTGTGCCCAGCTGTTTGTACGTGTCGTGATTGATCAAGGAAACTGTAGCTCCGGTATCGAGCTGGAATGGTATCACGTTGCCATTAATGTCTAAGTCTACAAAAAGTTTATTGTCCTGTTGACGACAAGAGCGACTGTCTCGTGCAACGTGAACTGACACTGGTACAGAATCACTTGCGACTTGACGGGATTTCCGGCGATGTCGACGCACACTATTTGTGGGACGAACACAGTCACTGTTAGAGAGAGTGGCACTGGGCGGAGTGGAATGAACTACATGAATTTCCATGGGCGAAGGTTCACGAGCCTCTGTATTCTGGGTGCGATTCCGATTCCGGCACGATGCAAAGGGCCTGGAATGGTTTTGAGCGTCCGATCGGAGCTTTTTCTGGCAAACACTTTGAACATGTCCTTTTTTATTACAGAAAAAGCAAATAGCCTGGTGTGATTGGCAATTCTCACGCGAATGTCTAGTAGCACACCGCCGGCATGATTGCTTGCTTGCGAGGCACACGTGGTGGAGAGCTTTGTGGCAGCTGCTCGGACGGGCGCAAGGGCTGTTTACTGTTCTTTGCAGCGCGCCCGGCGGGCCGGTTAACCTGACACATGGGTGGTGAAGTTACAAATGATTCCTGAGCAAAGTCAAGTGTGTCCTGTCGATCCAATATGTCCATCACTTGTTGAAGGGAGGGATTGACTAGTTTCAAAATCTGTTCCCGTATACGAACATCAGAAACGTTCTGTGCAATTGCATCACACACCATAGTATCTGAATAAGGGAGTCCACATTGACACTCAAAAGCACAATCCCTAGTAATGCCTTGCAAGGTGGCAACCCACTCCCGATTAGTCTGACCTGCCGTACGTTTTGTACGAAAGAAGGCATACCTTTTTGCAACGACATTGACTGATTCTTTGAAATATGCATCTAATGCAGACAAAATTTCTTCGTAGGACAGAGTTGCTACGTCGCGTCGGGGAAATAATTTCACTATCACACAGTACGTCTGGACGCCTACGACAGAAAGGAGAAAAGGCTGCCGCTCATTACCTTGAATTCTGTAGGCGGCGAAATGGAATCCAAATTGGCGTGACCACTCTGTCCAGCTTTCCAGTGCAGCATCAAAAGGACGAAAAGGTGGTACAACTGCGTGTTGTGGCTGCGTGAGCGGTGAAGCGGCGGCTGCCGCATCGTTTTGCATTGCACGTTGACCCTGGACAAGCTGTCCAAGTGCATCCAATAAGGCCTGCGTCTGCTGATTCTGCAAGCGATAAAATTCGGACAGTACATCTGGAGATTGTGGCGAAGCCATGACACAAGTAATTTAGGCAAGATCAAAACGAACGCAAAATCCTCGTCGTCATTTGTTGTGACTTGGCGAGACAGCCAAGCCACTAGGAGAGGAAGCCGAAAGGCACGCGTTTAAGCTCACGCAGGCTGGCGTGAGGTCTGGAACAGGTAAGGGAATTTATAGTAGCAAAGAACGTAAGTAACTACTGGAATACTTAACTTTAATTCATAATTGGTGAACATCGGTCTGACGGTACATGCATCACAAGATAAATAGCAAATGATAATGGCGCCTTGCTAGGTCGTAGCAAATGACGTAGCTGAAGGCTATGCTAACTATCGTCTCGGCAAATGAGAGCGTAATTTGTCAGTGAACCATCGCTAGCAAAGTCGGCTGTACAACTGGGCGAGTGCTAGGACGTCTCTCTAGACCTGCCGGGTGGCGGCGCTCGGTCTGCAATCACTGACAGTGGCGACACTCGGTTCCGACGCATACTAACGGACCGCGGCCGATTTAAAGGTTACCACCTAGCAAGTGTGGTGTCTGGCGGTGACACCACAATAACAAATGGTTCAAATGGCTCTAAGCACTATGGGACTTAACTTCTGAGGTCATCAGTCCGCCAGAACTTAGAACTACTTAAACCTAACTAACCTAAGGACATCACACTCATCCATGCCCGAGGCAGGATTCGAACCTGCGCCCGTAGCGGTCGCGCGGTTCCAGACTGTAGCGGCTAGAACCGCTCGGCCACCTCGGGCGGCGAAACATATAACACTATACATTTATACGTAAAAATTTTCCATCATCACGTTAGAATAATTTACTAAACATTAATCGCCCATATAGCCCGCCGATAGCGCTAATTTTGTTTTAATTTCATCTTCTCCTCTGTACACCTTTCCTAAATACTAAAATTCTCCATTTTATCATCTGAAGACAAAGCTTTTCAATCGTTACGCTTAATAACATTTCCAGACTTAACAAACCATCTAGTAAACACGTACTCCAGCTCTAAATAGTTCTAAACATATAACACTATACATTTCTACGTAAAAAGTTTCCATCATCAAGTTAGAATAATTTACTAAACTTTCATCGCTCATATAACCCCCCGATAGCGATAATTTTTTTAATTTCATCTTCTCCAGTGTAAACCATTCCTATATACTAAAATTCTCCATTTTATCATCTGAAGTCTTTCCAAATCATTTGCTTCAGCGTTTACGAAGCTAAATTTAAGAAACGCTAGCCTTAATACCTGCAGCGTAGAGTTCCCTGTATATAACATTCATCGTCGAAAATCGCAGACTTTGAGCGAGAAGCAATAAAAACACCTCCTTTCCTTTATCCAAAATATATCTAACTGCATTCTACGCAGCTGAACTCTTAATGACTCCAGATGCAGAGGCTGAAATAAATATCACCCAGCTTGTGTCCCAAATAGTATGAATTCCTTCGCTTTAAATTATCAGACACTCAGGTCTCTTCGAGGTTTTGGAAGCATCTGGCTAGTTCAGCTTCTAGTCGCCAGGTGTGCTAGTGGGCTCACCCCAAGAAACTCAGCGCCCATTAGCTAGAGTCTTGGTGACGTAGGAGGACGCTCGGGATCCTATTTAAACCCCCGCATTCATGTGCTCACCTCATTCTGATACAGTCTGTCTGTCTGCATGTCTCGACCATCATGAAGCGATCTTCAGCCAACTTCAGTGGTTAGGGGAAGCGCCCTCGCCTGAACGAGGTCCCGCGTAAGTTATTACTTTCGTATCCGTGTTATTTAGCATGTGAAGTCCCGTTTAGAAATACAGAAGCCCTTCAGCTCAAAACTGTGAGCATTAAATTTGTTTTTCGTAATACCTCGAGTATGCGATAATACCGTAATATAACGTATACTTCATTGTTGTTGTTGTAGATGAATCGGGTGAAGTCCAGCCGAGTAATTTAGGCAACGGGGACGAGCCATCTCCCCTGCGTAAGATTCGATTCCATCAATTTGTAACTACATTTTTTTTCTGTTCAAACATTTTCTCTAATTATTTTTTGCTACAGGTGACTTCGATCAGCCCAACCAATTAAATACACAAATTCAGAGCGATGCAGCTGCTCGGGCGCTGTTTGCGGCGGATGGGGAATTCGACCCTGATGTCCATGACGAGGGGCTGGCTGCTGTGTTTGAGCCGTCGTCCGGGAATGAACAAGGTGGCTATTATTATACATTTAATATTCATATTAGCATTCATACCTCATATCAGTCTATTTAAACATACTCTATAACTCAATGCTTATCACTTTTTCACAGAAGTGAAGCCTCAGATGGCCGTAGCGCGTGTCGGAGTTCGGCGCACTGTTAATTAACACCTCAGCACGACGAGCTGAAGCGTGCGTCACGCCCACCACAGTGAAGTTATCACTCGCCCACACCTCTGCGTCACCGAGCCAGCCATCGCGAGGCCCCCCCCCCCCACCCCTTCCGCCACGTCATCGGTCACCCGTGGAGTTGGGGGCGGCGGCGGCGGGCAGCGGCACCGCACGACCGCCGGCGCCTCAGCCATTGGTGGCAGAGGCGGACTGGTTAATCTGCAGACCCAGGACAGCGTTATATATTACGCACTGTAATTAAAACCCCAGCATGACGAGCTGAACCGTGCGTCACGCCCATCACAGCTGGGCATTAGGCACCGCCCGCTGCTAGACCGAGATGCCCTCACTGGCCTGACACCACGCCTCACCCCTGGCTCCGCCCACCGACCAGGTACAGCAGACCGGCCCGCTCAATATCGTATTCGTAGTATAATCAACCTATGGCTAGTGGCATTTCCCTCTCCTGTCCTTTTCGCGAAATGCATCAGGTCAGTGATACCATATCACAGTTAGAATACTCGGTGATTGTAGACGCTTTTGAGGAGCGAATCTCGTTCACCAGAATCGAGAACCCGGCAGAAAGATACCGGGCCTGCCTTTCTGTCATGCAAACGGAGCTCCTCAAGGTAGTCAATGATCTGGGGTAACCCGCCATTAAATGCAGTGTGGTGCTTTGCATCGAATTATCGCACTCTCCGAAAGTTGAGTCAGCTGTTGAAGAGACGAGTATTCACTATTTTGAGGGGTGGGGGGAGGGGTGGAAGTCGTGATAATGCGGAGCACGTCAATCGCCGAGTGGTTTCGAAAATCCACCTTGAGTGCTATATTGGGCCGGTTTTCCGAGATGGAAGTGAGAGTGTCAGCTAAAGCACTCAACCGAATACTACATCCAGACATCCATACACTCGTCTACGATCCAGTAAATGGAGGGTCAAGCTATATCAGGATTCCTAAAGAGGGCATGCATTAATGTCGAGACGGCCGGAGTGGCCGAGCGGTTCTAGGCGCTGCAGTCTGGAACCGCGCGACCGCTACGGTCGCAGGTTCGAATCCTGCCTCGGGCATGGTTGTGTGTGTTGTCCTTAGGTTAGTTAGGTTTAAGTAGTTCTTAGTTCTAGGAGACTGATGACCTCAGAAGTTAAGTCCCATAGTACTCAGAGCCATTTGAACCATTAATGTCGAAAATATAACTGATCACACTTGTTTTTCATGGTCAATCCTGCCTTGCGAAAGAAATTACAATTACAGAGATCATCCTGAGCGACCGAGTACATACCATGTAGCTGATAATAATATTCTGTTGTTGTTGTTGTTGTTGTCTTCAGTCCTGAGACTGGTTTGATGCAGCTCTCCGTGCTACTCTATCCTGTGCAAGCTTCTTCATCTCCCAGTACTTACTGCAACCTACATCCTTCTGAATCTGCTTAGTGTATTCATCTCTTGGTCACCCTCTGCGATTTTTACCCTCCACGTTGCCCTCCAATGCTAAATTTGTGATCCCTTGATGCCTCAGAACATGTCCTACCAACCGGCCCCTTCTTCTTGTCAAGTTGTGCCACAAACTCCTCTTCTCCCCAATTCTGTTCAATACCTCCTCATTAGTTACGTGATCTACCCATCTAATCTTCAGCATTCTTCTGTAGCACCACATTTCAAAAGCTTCTATTCTCTTCTTGCCCAAACTATTTATCGTCCATGTTTCACTTCCACGTGTTTCACTTTCACATGTCCCGACTCAATGCAAATACTTTCAGAAACGACTTCCTGACACTTAAATCTATACTCGATGTTAGTAAATTTCTCTTCTTCAGAAACGCTTTCCTAGGCCATTGCCAGTCTACATTTTATATCCTCTCTACTTCGACCATCATCAGTTATTTGCTCCCCAAATAGCAAAACTCCTTTACTATTTTAAGTGTCTCATTTCCTAATGTAATTCCCTCAGCATCACCCGACTTTATTCGACTACATTCGATTACCCTCGTTTTGCTTTTGTTGATGTTCATCTTATATCCTCCTTTCAAGACACTGTCCATTCCGTTTAACTGCTCTTCCAAGTCCTTTGCTGTCTCTGACAGAATTATAATGTCATCGGCGAACCTCAACGTTTTTATTTCTTCTCCATGGATTTTAATACCTGCTCCGAATTTTTCTTTTGTTCCGTGGGTTTTATAACTCTGATCGTATAGAGTTCTCCGTCAAGATCCAGGACATACCTAAATTTGAGGCACAGAATACCGGCATATCAGTTCATGTTTATGGCCTGGAGAAGAAAAACAAGTCAGATGATCAAGACAAGCATATCGTTGTCGGCCCCCTCCATTTCTCAAAATTTGTCGGTGTGCGTGAGCTGCATATAAACATGATGCTCTTCTCTGAAGGTGATAATTATCACTATGTTTGGATCAATGTCCTGATTCCTTTCCACCCAACTATCAACTAATCATCATGTAAAACATACTTGCTTAAGGTGCATCAATTATTTCTCCTCAGACAAGTTATTGGCTCCACATCTAGTAGACTGCGCTTCCAAGGTCATGAACGTTATTATACCCATAGAAGAAAACAAATTCATAAAGTTCAAGAAAGTTCACCACCAGGAGCGATGCCCGTTTGTAGTGTACCTTGAATTTGAATGCCTCCTCGCCCTTGTGACCCACTGTGAAGGTGACCCTACAGCCTCACACACCACTTTTAGAGAGAAACACCTGCCATATCAGGCAGTGTACCAAACTGTATCATCATATGATTCCAGTCTTACTCGCTACAAATCTTTTGTTGGGGACAGCCATGCAGTTTGGTTGCTCACTGAGCTCGAAAAATTTTCACCGGAGGTTGATAAGCTTTACAGAGTCAACTTACTCATGACCAAATCGAAGTAGAATGAAGATTTGCATAATTACACAACTGATTGTCATATTTGTGGGCTGCCGTTGGACAGAAAATTGGAAACTGCTCGTAGGGACCACTGTCATCTCACGGGGAAGTTCTGTGACGCAGCTCACAACTCCTGCAATTTGAAGTAACAGCTACCAAGACACATACCCGTTTTCTTCCACAGTTTGATCGGGAATGACGCTCACTTTCTAGTTGAGCACTTAGCTGCTTTCGGTTGGGAGAAAAATCAGGCCAGTGTCCTACCTGAGAGCCTGGAGAAATATATTTCATTCTCCAAACGAATGACACCAAGAATTATGGTCTGCTTCCTTGATACGCTACATTTTATGCAGGAGCCACTCCAGAAACTCGTTGAAACTCTACCTTGGGGGGATATGCATATCACTCAAGCTGCATTTCCTGACAAGGAAAAGTTTCAACATGTTACTAGGAAGGGGGTTTTCCCCTATGAGTGGGTGGATAGTATGGCAAACCTCGAAGAAACCAGACTACCTGACATAATGCATTTTCAGCAACCTTACAGGCGATGCCATAATGGATGCAGGCCGGCCGCGGTGGCCGTGCGGTTCTGGCGCTGCAGTCCGGAACCGCGGGACTGCTACGGTCGCAGGTTCGAATCCTGCTTCGGGCATGGGTGTGTGTGATGTCCTTAGGTTAGTTTGGTTTAAGTAGTTGTAAGTTCTAGGGGACTTATGACCTAAGATGTTGAGTCTCATAGTGCTCAGAGCCATTTGAACCATTTTTTTTTTTTTTTTTTGATGCAGAGTATGAGGACGCCGTGAATGTCTGGCGGGAATTGAATGTTTTCACTTTAGGAGAGTACGCACGGCTTTACATGGACAAAGACGTGCACTTGCTTGCAGACGTTTTCGAGAAATTCGGGAATCTACACATTACCACATATTCTCTGGATCCCACCTTTTGTTACATGGCACCTGGGTTGTCTTGGGACGCAATGCTCAAGAAAATGAACAGCAACATTGAATTATTGACCGATGCTGACATGCTTCTTTTCTTTGAGCGAGGGATCCGCGGGGGACTTTGCCAATGTGTCCATAGGCACGCAAATGCAAATAACCCGCGGATGTGTGACAGGTTCAACGCATCCCTTGATTTGAGTTATATAAAGTACCTCAACGTGGATAACTTATACGGGCACGCCATGCAGCAATCACGGCCGATTGGTGAGTTTCGATGGGTGCCCGAAGACAAATGCAAGGGATTAGGTGGAAACATCATGGGGGGTATGGCAGCTGATTCTGATGTAGGGTATGTTGTAGAGGTAGAACTCACATACCCTATTAGCTTGCATGATGTGCACGCCTATTTGCCGCTGTATCCAGAGCAACTATGTCTGTGAGGAGGCTCCATTCCAAAACTGATCACAATGCTGGGGTATAAGCAGAGATACACTATTCATTATTGTAACCTCCAGCAGTGCCTCAGCTTGGGTATGGAGCTGGTTACAATCACCCAGGCTATCTCCTTCAAGCAGTCCCCCAGGTTGAAGGTGAATATTGATCTGAATACGAGACAAAGAGCTTCCATGACATGCAACTTTGAAAAAGATTTTTATAAATTAAAGAATAATCAATTTTCGGTAAAACAATGGAGTATTTGAGGGAACGACGTGAAATTTTGATTAGAACCGAATGGGATGGGCGTTATGGCATAATAAAATGCATTGCAGACCAAATTTTAAGCGGGTCACCATATTCAATAAGAACTTTGTTGCTTTCGAGATGACAAAGACTGCAGTAGACTTTACGAAACCTATTTACGTGAAGATGTGCACACTAGACCTATACAAACTCCATATGTACCGCTTACATTATGAGTTTGCGAAAACTCATTTCGCAGATCCTAAATTACTTTATATCGATACAGATACCTTCATCTACTGGGTGAACAACTGCAATCCATATGATGTAATGAGGTGCCACGGCAATCAATTCGACACGTCCTCGTACACGGCCAATAATCCTTATGGTATTATTCCACAAAGCAATAAGGTTATCGGTCTTATGAAGGACGAGGCACATGGATTGCCGATTGTGGACTTCGTAGGTCTGCGCTCAAAATTGTATGCCAATCGCACATTGGAGGTGCCACCCAGAGGCAGGCTAAGGGTGTGCATCGTATGGCATCGAGAGCCCTCTCTATCGAAAACTGTTTGTAGTACATGTGCAGTGGTGTTGCACCGCAGCCATCGCATATGGTACGGCAGACCAGTATTCGATCAAGAGGACACGAGGTGTACACTGTGCTGTAGTCCAAAATCGGTCTGTCGCCTCATGACGATAAAAGGGTCATTTGTGATGAAGAGGCTGAAACTCTCCCGTACCCACACTACTCAGTTGTAGCGAGATGCGGGGTGGGGGACTCTGAGTGAGAGAGAGAATGAGAGAGAGAGGGAGTGTCTGCAGAGTAGTAGTATGACCCTGACCCCTTTATCATAGTGTAATTAATTTTGTGTGTGTGTGTGTGTGTGTGTGTGTGTGTGTGTGTGTGTGTGTGTACTATGTACATGCGTGTATACAGAAGGAGGATTTGTGGAAGAAAGAAGAAAAAATTTATATTTATACATGCACACTATGCGTGTGTGAAAGAAAGTAAGAAAAATTACAAAAATAAAAATCAAAAATAGTTATATATTCATCTAAGTTGTCCACATGCAGCGTATGTGTAGCCTTTAAATATATATATCAACGCACCATGTGCATGTTGCAAATACACTACTGGCCATTAAAATTGCTGCACCACGAAGATGACGTGCTACAGACGCGAAATTTAACCGACATGAAGAAGATGCTGTGATATGCAAATGATTAACGTCTCAGAGCATTCACACAAGGTTGGCGCCGGTGGCGACACCTACAACGTGCTGGCATGAGGAAAGTTTCCAACCGATTTCTCATACACAAATAGCAGTAGACCGGCGTTGTCTGCTGAAATGTTGTTGTGATGCCTCGTGTAAGGAGGAGAAATGCGTACCATCACGTTTCCGACTTTGATAAAGGTCGGATTGCAGCCTATCGCGATTGCGGTTTATCGTATCGCGACATTGCTGCTCGCGTTGGTCGAGATCCACTGACTGTTAGCAGAATATGGAGTCGGTGGGTTCAGGAGGGTAATATGGAACACCGTACTGGATCCCAACGGCCTCGTATCACTAGCAGTCGAGATGACACACATTTTATCCGCATGGATGAAACGGATCGTGCAGCCACGTTTCGATCCCTGAGTCAACAGATGGGTACGTTTGCGAGACAACAACCAACTGCACGAACAGTTCGACGACGTTTGCAGCAGCATGGACTATCAGCTCGGAAACCATGGCTGCGGTTACTCTTGACGCTGCATCACAGACAGGAGCGCCTGATAGTGTACTCAACGACGAACCTGGGTGCACGAATGGCAAAACGTCATTTATTCGGATGAATTCAGGTTCTGTTTACAGCAACATGACGGTCGCATCCGTGTTTGGCGACATCGCGGTGAACGCACATTGGAAGCGTGTATTCGTCATCGCCATACTGACGTTTCACCGGGCGTGATGGTATGGGGTGCCATTGGTTACACATCTCGGTCATCTCTTGTTCGCATTGACGGCAGTGCTGCAGATGTGCTACGACCCGTGGCTCTACCCTTCATTCGATCCTATATTTCAGCAGGATAATGCACGACCGCATGTTGCAGGCCCTGTACGGGCCTTTCTGGGTACAGAAAATGTTCGACTGCTGCCCTGGCAAGCACATTCTCCAGATCTATCACCAATTGAAAACGTTTGGTCAATGGTGGCCGGGCAACTGACTCGTCACAATACGCCGGTCACTACTCTTGATGAACTGTGGTATCGTGTTGAAGCTATATGGGCAGCTGTAGCTGTACACGCCATCCAAGCTCTGTTTGACCCAATGCCCAGGCGTATCAAGGCCGTTATTACGGCCAGAGGTGGTTGTTCTGGGTACTGATTTCTCAGGATCTATGCACCCAAATTGCGTGAAAATGTAACCACATCTCAGTTCTAGTATAATATATTTGTCCAATGAATACCCGTTTATCATCTGTATTTCTTCTTGGTGCAGCAATTTTAATGGCCAGTAGTGTAGAATAGCTTTTCATCTGCCGCTAGCCATCCAAGTCAGGATGGTTTTTAAGTGTACATATAGCTCACAGTCCTTAAGAGTTGTTATTCTAAAAACATCTGCTATTGTGAACTGTTGAAATTATATTCTAAGCGTGCACAGTCCATCAGAATTATTGTAAAAGCTATGCAACTGGGGCTGTGCAATTTAGTTGTAGTAGTAAAGAAAGTATCTCCACATTAGTTTTTAGTGTAGATTTATAAAAAAAATTCCTACTAGTGTTACTGTTGTAGTGTATAAGTTAAAAGTATTTCTGCATTGGAAAAGCAGATTCAATTTTTTACTTCAAGAATACTATATTTGTGTGTGAACTGAATAAACCAGGGAAAAAATAATCTTTGTTGTTGTTGTTGTTATTTACAAACAACCCCATGACATTAGTCTCAAATTATATTAGTTTTTTGCTGAAGATGAGTGATATTAAGGATGTGAAGTATAAGATGGAAGATAACAAAATATATTTAATCACTGCATAGGATTTCGCCTATAGGTTTTTGGGAACAGGCGGCGCGTGATCGTGTCCGCTTCCAAAGACATGGCTGAAATTATCTCTCCTTGAACAAAGCTACGTGCTAACTAAGTAGGAGCTAGATAGAAAGAAAAACACACAATTTGAGTTAAAAATTCACTTATTTTCATTAATCCCAGTTGAAAGTAATTTTACATTTTCATAAGCAGATACAAGACTATTTTCATATATCTGCTTCTTGAGCTTATGGATGGCGGGGCACCCGTAGTATTCCAGGTCTTGAATAGATGCAAACTTGAAGATTCGCTGCATCCATGCGATCTTCTCCTTGCCTTTGACGAAGATGATGGTCTCAGGATGATCGAGTATTTGAAGTGACGTCATCGTTTCTTTGTAAGGTATTCCAGGATCGTCCCAGTGAAGTCGATGAAAGAAACGTGTTAGCCACTTTGCACTTCTCCTTGTTTTAACGCACTTCACATCCTTGAAAGGTTTCAGCGATGCGATGCTTAGTGCGAATGTTTCTATTACTCCATCACTGTGTGTGAAGGCTATTATTGCACAGTCTTCAATTATGAATCGCTTGCATTCGTTGTAATAGAACCCCTGAACGTCAGCTACGATTCTTACACTATGGAATAACATCGTCGACTGTGCTGGAGCTAGCGGAGCACCTATTAATTTATACAACTTGCTGTACAACACCTGTAAGTGGACAGTAGTTAACAACACGATCATGCAGAACTAGAGAAAACGCTGCCGTGTGATCTTTGTTGAAGATTCAAATTCAATCCGTACATCTAACGATCCTGATTTAATTATCTCATTCTGTTTTGAGCAGTCAATCACGATTATTGGTGCCAACTTCTTGAAATTCTGTGGACTGAGTAGACATCCCTAATTTTCAAGTCCTTCATAGTAAGATGCACGGAATCTCGCATACATGTCAAATGCTAGACTGTATACATTGCTGTCCCACTGTAGATGTAGATTCTCATATGGGTATTATTCCAAATTCAGGTAGACTCTTGCATTAGTTAACTTGCAGTGGCCAAATTCACTTGAGAGTTTTGATACGTTGCCCGCCTTTGAGTCTGAAATCCAAGTATGATGAATCAAGGTGCCTCCAATCGAATTGATGTTTTAATAGCCCACGTATGTGTTGATGTTTTAGGTAAGACAGGGTATTCAGACAGCTCCCATGACTGGAAAGTTAGCGGCAGATAAGTGCCGGCATTCAGAACTTTTAAAAATTTCAAGCGTTCCTCGTCAGCAACACTGATGTGGGGCATTTTCCATACTATGCTAGTAATCTTGATTTCGACGTCCTCTGCCGCTTTTTCAGTATATGAATTGGCGTCACTTGCGTTCCACACCAAAATAAGTTCCTGTTTGGCGTTCATTATAATTCGTTGCATGTCCTTAAAGTAACCTATAAGTATTTTTAGAGGCACGGATGCAGTAAATCGGGTGTATCCGACATCTGGTGCGTCTGTGAACCAGTCCGCATTTTCCAAGCTGTTCGTATCGGAGGTTGAGGCTGAAACGTACGTCTTAAGGGTTGATGCTAGCCCGACATTACATATACAGTCGATTTCTATTCCATTAAGTTCATAACAGATCTCTTGAAACAGGAGTGCTAGAGCAATACGTGGCAGCTTCGAGAGTGTTACCTCAGCACCATCCGTTTTCTTAAATGTACAATCTATTTGTAAGAAGCTCTTGCAAGGTAGTGTTAAAACGTCCTAGTGTTGAATAACAATCCCAATTTCATCAGTTTTTGTTAAATGTGCTTGAAGCGTAGGACTTATGTGAGTGGAATTAATTACATATAATTTGATCATCATACTCCACTGACTGCGTTACTGTAGGAATTAGTCGAGCGGTCTAAAGTGCTGCAGTCATGGACTGTGCGGCTGGTCCTGGCGAAGGTTTGAGTCCTCCCTCGGGCATGGGTGTGTGTGTTTATCCTTAGGATAATTTAGGTTAAGTAGTGTGTAAACTTAGGGACTGATGATCTTAGTAGTTAAGTCCCATAAGATTTCACGCACACATTTTTTTGAATGACGTCATTGCACAGTTTGAGACCAATTGAAATAACAATCTTGTAATTAAGGGTTGTTATCACATTGCGCTTCTGTGGTACACTGACTGACTGTGAGCTCTGCGTGCTAGCTTTATACCTTACCCCATATTGTATTAGATGCAGACGTACAATGATTTCTTCACCCCGAAAGTCGTCAAGTCGATTATTCTGATCCACAATACGTAGCTCCCAGTAGTCCAATGTCTGAACTGTCACTGAGAGGTATATCGCGTTTGTGGGGGTCTGAACTATCTTATACCCGATTCCAACTGTAGGGCAGAATCCGTAAATAGAGTGAATCAACTTATCGTTGAGATATAAGTTTGTAGCTATATTACACTCAACATGGACTGTGCCAACTGGTAGTATGTCCACAGCCTGATCTGATGCGTAGAATTTACTGGAATCCTTCACCAAAACACGTCCTTTCGCAAAACCTGGTAGTGAATCTATTGAATCTTTCTACCTAAAGTCAATCGTAGCGTTCGTATTTCAGATTTAAGCGTATTGATGTTTGCGCGTAGTTCAATCCCCTTTGCCGAGTGTTTTAAGGCTTCATTTAAATCATCAATGTCGTAGGCACCAGTTGTATTTCTAGAATCTCCTTATTACCGTCAATTTCCAGATGCAGTTTATTGTTGGCCTTTGTGATCTTTGGGATGTTGTTATATGTCTCCATAGCAATCAACGCAGTACTCAGATCACCAGAACTTAAATCGATTGGTGGAAAGTAATTTGCGCGTAATACAGACGCTCGTTCTTTTAACATCAGAGTGTACGACATCGCATCCAAACCTCAACAGATGGGGGTGACGTTCAATGATGGCTCTTATATACATCAGCCGTCCTGGATATTGAGCTTACATTTATCTTTGGTGTAGTTTTAGATACTGTTTCATCAAGGATGTGAGGAGGAACATGATGCATGGATGTCCACACAAGTATGTGTTAAAGCCCTGATATCGCTGAAAATTGTACAAGACACGTCTTTTGCTAGTGATGTATCGTTACAATTCTTCAGGTGGTTGTAAATCCCCAAATGAATCCAAATAATAAACTGTATTTGCACTTTTCTTGACGTATGAGACTCAATGGTTCCCTGGGCCGCCTGCAACATCTAAATTCACAATTCCGCATTCATTAGTTCGCCACATTGTCTTTGGTAATGTATTTCGTATAGAGACGCCACTGAATCCTGGAATGTGGAGTTTTTCTTTAACAACTTTAAGGAGATCTTTATTCGTGAGCGCTCGATCATGTAGAATGGCTAACGGGCTTTTTTTTATTTATTAAGATACCAAGTCCTTTCTTGTACAGTTTCAAGTGTAGACCCTTTCCAATGGCTGCAGCTTCCTTTACACGATTATGCCTTTTTGCCTCCTCTAGCTGCACTTGGGCGTTTTGAGCATTCTTGAATGTTTTAGCTACAACTGCAGCCCCTCCTGTGAGTGAGCCTACTGCTGATAGAGCCGCAAGGGCTGGAACGTGGAACGGAATAATTCCGACTGATGTCTTAGGTAAAGATAGAACGCGAGGTGGTTTAATTGTATCCTTCTTCTTGTTGTTCTTCTTATTCACCATTGCGTGCTTAGCTGCACACATCGATGTGAGAATGCTGCTCTTCAGGAAGCCTGACTTCTTCTTCTCCCCCAAAGTGGACGGCGCTGCTTTCATAATTCGTTTGAAATTCGTAACTCCTAAGCCTAACTTAATTTTACCACGTATGGTTTTATCAACAACGAATGCAGCCACACGTTGACCTATACCAGTATCTTTTCTTCGTCTTATTTCCTTGGCTCTACCAGCTAAAATTCTGTCAACGACGTGACGTGCAGGGAGATCTTTATTTGCGGCGTAGGCTAGGTCGTACTCGAGGCAGGCTTCGTCGAGTAGGTTAATACCTCTATCGCCGCGTGCCAAGCGTTTCTCAAGCGTTGTTCCTGTTCCACAGAAGTTATATCCCGGAATGTAACTGAACTAGTAATTTGTCGAGGATACCACCTCCGCCTCTTATTATGGTGTACACTACCTGAGGTGATTGAGGTCTATGAATCCTATTATATATTAATTCGCCAGCACAATCCAGTTGTTTTCTAATGAAGGAAATCCCAGCCATTTAACTAGCACTCTATTCCTACGACGTCTTATTACACATTCGATGTGGAATACATCTGGTAGAGAGCTCTTCCGTAATTCCTCTGTGTATAAGCATCCTGCAATTTCTTCACCATTGCTATCCCTTAAGATGTATGTTCTGGGGTTCGTTTTCTGCACTTTGGAGACTGTGAATATTTCAGCTGACCACTTTGATAAGTACGATTTCTCAAGTGTAGTCTTGTGCTTTGAAATACGTACTAAGTCACCTACATTAAACCTATGTTTGCGTGGATCGGGCATTTTAATGCGGAAATATATCGATTCCGTGAGTGAATTGTCACGAACATCAAAGGTCGCATTTTTATTGTACTATGTTTGGTTCGATTATAGCGTGCTATTATCCGCGGTAGGATATCCGTCCACTTGTACGACACCGCGAAGGTAAAATCGCTTCCACATTTCAGCTTTCACTGTTCTGTTCAGGCGCTCGACAATACTCGCTTTCAGGTGGGTAAACGTTGAGTAGTGGTGTATTACGCACCGCTCCTTCACAGTCTTGAAATGTTCATTGTAAAACTCTCCACTATGTTGGGTTTGAAGGTTGTCTGGACATCGATTCGTTCCCATTTGCAGCAAACGCTCGAACACCGCAGCAACATCTCTCCCATGCAAATTTAGAGTATGTATCAATTACCATTACAATATACTTGAAACCTTTATTCTCACGGCTGTACAGACCCATAATCACAAGATCCTCCTGCCATAAGTCATCCAGTACTTTAATCATGACATGTTTGCGAGGGTATGTTCTGCGTGCTGGTTTGTGCAGCTGGTGAACTACTGTTTCCATACTTGCTATTATTATGCGATGATTCCTCTTTCTCTAAGTTCTGAAATTATTGAGACAACCTCATTCGAGTGTGCTGTATTACCCGCTGCAGCTGAAACCATCAACAGCCGAAGTCTGTCTATTAGTTCATCTGGCTCATCGTAATATATACACTCCTGGAAATTGAAATAAGAACACCGTGAATTCATTGTCCCAGGAAGGGGAAACTTTATTGACACATTCCTGGGGTCAGATACATCACATGATCACACTGACAGAACCACAGGCACATAGACACAGGCAACAGAGCATGCACAATGTCGGCACTAGTACAGTGTATATCCACCTTTCGCAGCAATGCAGGCTGCTATTCTCCCATGGAGACGATCGTAGAGATGCTGGATGTAGTCCTGTGGAACGGCTTGCCATGCCATTTCCACCTGGCGCCTCAGTTGGACCAGCGTTTGTGCTGGACGTGCAGACCGCGTGAGACGACGCTTCATCCAGTCCCAAACATGCTCAATGGGGGACAGATCCGGAGATCTTGCTGGCCAGGGTAGTTGACTTACACCTTCTAGAGCACGTTGGGTGGCACGGGATACATGCGGACGTGCATTGTCCTGTTGGAACAGCAAGTTCCCTTGCCAGTCTAGGAATGGTAGAACGATGGGTTCGATGACGGTTTGGATGTACCGTGCACTATTCAGTGTCCCCTCGACGATCACCAGTGGTGTACGGCCAGTGTAGGAGATCGCTCCCCACACCATGATGCCGGGTGTTGGCCCTGTGTGCCTCGGTCGTATGCAGTCCTGATTGTGGCGCTCACCTGCACGGCTCCAAACACGCATACGACCATCATTGGCACCAAGGCAGAAGCGACTCTCATCGCTGAAGACGACACGTCTCCATTCGTCCCTCCATTCACGCCTGTCGCGACACCACTGGAGGCAGGCTGCACGATGTTGGGGCGTGAGCGGAAGACGGCCTAACGGTGTGCGGGACCGTAGCCCAGCTTCATGGAGACGGTTGCGAATGGTCCTCGCCGATACCCCAGGAGCAACAGTGTCCCTAATTTGCTGGGAAGTGGCAGTGCGGTCCCCTACGGCGCTGCGTAGGATCCTACGGTCTTGGCGTGCATCCGTGCGTCGCTGCGGTCCGGTCCCAGGTCGACGGGCACGTGCACCTTCCGCCCACTACTGGCGACAACATCGATGTACTGTGGAGACCTCACGCCCCACGTGTTGAGCAATTCGGCGGTACGTCCACCCGGCCTCCTGCATGCCCACTATACGCCCTCGCTCAAAGTCCGTCAACTGCACATACGGTTCACGTCCACGCTGTCGCGGCATGCTACCAGTGTTAAAGACTGCGATGGAGCTCCGTATGCCACGGCAAACTGGCTGACACTGACGGCGGCGGTGCACAAATGCTGCGCAGCTAGCGCCATTCGACGGCCAACACCGCGGTTCCCGGTGTGTCCGCTGTGCCGTGCTTGTGATCATTTCTTGTACAGCCCTCTCGCAGTGTCCGGAGCAAGTATGGTGGGTCTGACACACCGGTGTCAATGTGTTCTTTTTTCCATTTCCAGGAGTGTATATATACTGGGTGGGTTGACTGCTCACTTGTTTATGTTGAATGTCAAGACCTTCACCAATGCTTTGGGGTTGGTCATTCAGTAAAGGTTGTATAATGTTAAGTTTTTTGGCGCTCTTAGGAAGATGAGTTTCATTAAGCCAAGTGTTCTTTTAAACTCTTTATCCCCGATCCGTACTGTGCTATCGGTTAAACTTACAGATTGAAAGCCGAGCACGTACGGTCTCTCCTTGCTGACACCGAATGTTCTATCTATCCTTGACGTGCACTGGCTAGTGAAGTCTGCAATTGGATCGTTCTCAACATTGTCATCTCAATCTGAAAGATTCGGTAACGGGTTTAAATGTCTCTCTTAGTGTTTGCTCCCGCTCCATATCTCCCACCCTCAACAATCGTAATTTCTCTCGAACAGCTTTACGCGCTTGAATGACTTTATGCTTAGTCGACATCTTGACGCATACTAATCTAGGCTCTGTATATCACGAGGCTTTATATATTCCTTGTTCTTCTTCTTCTTTCCGGATCCTCCTCCCCCTCCGCCTCCATAATAAGAACCTCAGCTTCTATTTTCTCCTCAATTGCGCTAATTCTTTTCTCTAGCCGGAGTTGGTGATGCGCAAAAACTTTCCGACTGTCGTTTAATTCCGTTACAGCCGTACGGAGTATGTTGAGTCTTCCTTCAAGAATCTGAAATTTCACATCAGTATAGATGCGAGCATTTTGTCTATATAACCTAACGTCTCAGACTGAGCGCCCGACATGTGTGCGAACTTGTCCGTGGTGTAGAGTATACTGATGCGTTCACCTATTTTGTATGATTATATATGGAGAAATTCCTTGAAGTTCCGACTGTACCTACCATAATTCAGTTTCCGAGTTTTATCAATAACGAGATACCCGTACTGTGGGTGATTCCAGAAATCTGCACATATCTTTCAAAATTCATTGTACAACATGTCAGTCCCCACATGAGCCTGGTAAATGTGTTTTAAATTGAGATTGTCTTGTTTGAATCCTATAATGAGGTTGGCGTTATCCCTGACCAACTGTTTTGTCATCCTGGAATATGTTTGACTCAGATAAAATATGTCAACACCCATATGACGACCAAAGCACAAATATCTGCGGATCTGGTCTTGCTTTTCAACAGCTAAATCGTCAAATATGAAGACGGTGTTTGGCTTTACTTCTTCAGGTGGAGGGATGTCTTCGCTTTAATTGAATGCCCTGTACATTGCACCATCTACGCCATCTAATATTCTCTGCAGTAACTTACACTTGGGTTGAAATAGTGTTTTGGAGAATATGTAGACATGCTCGAAGCGAACTCCAGCAATGTCTGTTAGCAGAGCGATGAGAAGATTTGTCTTGCCAGAGTTGGAGGGACCTACAATTATAGCTCGTATGCTAACGGGGAGGAGTACTCCATTCTTCTTACTCTTCTTGTCTGTATCTTCATCGTCGCAGGACCAGTCACCTACAACAAAGTCCTTGTGGCGAGGTTGCTTCACCCTGCCTGCCATGATACCTAATGTGTTAGGTCCTGGCGTGCAATAGGCTTTTATACAAAAAAAGAATATGTGCGTAATCACATGTGGCGTTATAGGCAAGGTCATTTTGTCTCGAGAAATAAGACAAAGACAAATTTGTCATGATAAATATATTTCTTTATTCATGATTGACAGTTATACGTAGCAATATAAAAAAAATTATTTGTTTCTTTTTTAATCGGTGCAGCAGTAGTATAGTATTTGAAAAATAGCTGCTTCTTATATCCGTCAAATTGTGCACGTATATCTCGCAAAGTTATCGGCGCACTGCAATAGTCTGGTATTCCATCAGTAAATGTGAGTTCAACATTTTCCACACCTATTCGGTGAATAGCATAAGACTCCGACACTGAACTTATACAGGTACCAAAACAATGATCTATATCTTATATGTGAATGCTGCATGTGTGAAGCCAGTTAATGATATCACTGTACGCGGCTTGAACATATGGGAGCAATCTAAATGGTTCAAATGGCTCTGAGCACTATGGGACTTAACATTGAGGTCATCAGTCCCATAGAACTTAGAACCAATTAAATCTAACTAAAGTGAGGACAACACTCACATCCATGCCCGAGGCAGGATTCGGACCTGCGACCGTAGCAGTTGAGCGGTTCCAGACTGAAGCGCCTAGAACCGTTCGACCACATCGACCAGCTGGGAGCCATCTATTTAGTCTATCAATTATTAGTTATCGCTGAGTCTAGATTGAAAAAGTTATCAACAGTCGAGTGCTGCATGTAAATACTCTTACCCTCAGCACTTTTAACTCTTAGTGTAGCATGATCATACATTGACAATATACTCACTGTTAGACCGCCGCAGTAGATGTCCTGGGACGGAAAATATACTGCAGTCATATGCTTATTGATGTATGTTTTTGCGCGACGGAGTTCAACACACTCGTAGTCTGAAAACAGTACTTCAATATTTTTCGACACATTTTCGAGCACTAACACAGATGACAAGATACCGTCTTGTGAAACTTCATTTTCTTGACGAAAACGTTTTGAACTGCTAACCATTAACACATAGCATGAGGCGAATAGTAACGGTGGCGGTGCACTGGAAATTGGTATATTCTCATCCACAACATCCAGACCAGCGCGGTTAGCCGTCTGTCCTTGCGCTGATGCTGGAATGTCTCTTGCACTTGGCCCAATGGACGGTGCATACGATGGAGCCCAGTAGGATGTTGTACCATCGACAGTATTGAGCGGCACAGAGAATTGAGTCTCATTATCCTGATCCATCATGCTGAGAAGCTGTGTTAGAGGATCCGCCGACAGCACGGGTGTGGACCCCTGTGGATTGGAACCTGTCGGCCTCTACAGGTGTGCTGATCCCAACGGGTTTGATGGGGACTCCATGGATACATCTGGTGGAGAAATGGAAATGAGCGTTTGGCGTCATTGGCCAGGGTTCAGGGTCAGGTCAGGTCAGGTCCAGCCGCCTTGGTGCAGGTCTTATTACATTCAACGCCACATTGAGCGACCTGCCCTCCTGATGGGAATGAAATGATTATGAAGACAACACAACACCCAGTCTCTGAGCGGAGAAGATCCCCGATCCAGCCGGAAATCGAACCCGGGCTCCTTAGGATGGCAGTTCGTCACGCTGACCATTCAGCTATCTGAACGGAAATTTGGTGGAGAGAGGGGGAAGAAGAATAATTATTAGCATAATATGTTGTTGCTGTTAGAGAAATAATAATAATAATAATAATAAATCTGCTGGGCTGATTGGTGCTTCATCGTGCTGACTGACGACGATTGATTTTGAACAGTTGCTGGGCCGTCCTTATACTACATGATACCTACGTCATGATGATGCTGGATCATGGTACTTTGGGGTGACACAAATATTGTCCTACTACTCATGCAGACCTCAGAGACGCTTTTGAGCATGAAGTCTGTGCTGATCCTCACTTCAGTGCCTACTTATAAATGTGGCTACGTAAACAAGGCAAACCAGCCACTTACATAAAGGCATCAAAGTGACCTAGCCAGTTGTCTATATTCCATCACATAGTCCAATAAATGGAGTATGGCATCACACCAAGCTAGTGATTCACTATGCTGATTAAACTGCGTAGAAAACTCTTTTCATCAGGTTACGAGTCTGTCGATCCACGATTCTGTAGATGTGAGACGCACTGAATCTGCCGGGCAAAACCTATCTGCACAGAACCGCAGAAGCAGTGCCATCGACAAAATGGCCCTGTTCTATTGGGGAAAACAAGGAGGAGACAGTGAAATTCATTTCGCAAGACGGTCATTAGTGCAACAAAATTCAAAAAGAATTTCTTCGAAAAATTACAGGTCTCCAGCTGTTGTTATGCAAGAAGCACTTCTTATTTTAAAAAGCCTACACATACTAAAGTCTACTTGATATAGCTAGTTGATCATGTTCTGTCACAATTTTTCTAAGACGTGGTGGACGAAAATATGGAAACGATAAAAACACAACACTGTGCCATACCTATTGCGGTGTGGGGAAACCTGTTGGCAGTCAAAACAGCTTCCACTCGTCTTTGAATGGATGAATACAGGTGCTGTTTGGTTCTCAGGAGAATGGTATACAATCCTTCCCGCAATACAGTGGCACGTTCAGGTAACGATGATAATGTTGGATAGTGATCATGCACCGTTCTCTCCAAAGTAGAACACAAAGGCTCAATAATATTGAGATCTGGTCACTCTGGTAGCCAGGGGAGATGCGACAATTGATCCCCGTGCTCACAAAAGCACTCCTGGGCGTCGTGCAACACAGCATCACCATTGGGGAACAGCCGCGCGGGATTAGCCGAGCGGAGCGGTCTATGTCGCTGCAGTCATGGACTGTGCGGCTGGTCCCGCGGAGGTTCGAGTCCTCCCTCGGGCATGGGTGTGTGTGTTTGTCCTCACGATAATTTAGGTTAAGTAGTGTGTAAGCTTAGGGACTGATGACCTTAGCAGTTAAGTCCCATAAGATTTCACACACATTTGAACATTTTTTGAACATTGGGGAACAAACATTGTGCCGCGGGAGGAACCTTATCAGCCAAAATGGTCACATAACTGTTGGCACTAATGTGACCTCGCAGAGTAACCATGGGGCCCATGGGATGCCACGATATGGCTGCCCAGATCATAATTGAGCTTTGTTATGGTTCACTCTTGGGTCATATACCCGACCAAAAATTGGGAGTAGCGTGTAACAACACTCATCCGAAAAAATGACTTTCTGCCATTCTTCCACAGTCCAGGTCTTATGGCTTTGGCAACACGTTTTCTTGTTACGGACATTTGCATCACTGGTGAGTGGTTTTGGAAGTCGAGCTTGCCCTGCAGTACCTTGCTTATTGGATTCCCTGTTGTGACTTGGCGAGACAGCCAAGCCACTATGAGGTAGCCGAAAGGCACGCGTTAAGCTCACGCAGGCTGGCGTGAGGTCTGGAACAGTTAAAGGAGTTGAGTCTAGTAAAAAAAGTACGTAGCTTCTGGAATACTTAACTTTAATCCATAATTGGTGAACATCGGTCTGACGGTACATGCATCACAAGATAAATAGCAATTGATAATGGCGCCTTGCTACGTCGTAGCAAATGACGTAGCTGAAGGCTATGCTAACTATCGTCTCGGCAAATGAGAGCGTAATTTGTCAGTGAACCATCGCTAGCAAAGTCGGCTGTACAACTGAGGCGAGTGCTAGGACGTCTCTCTAGACCTGCCGTGTGGCGGCGCTCGGTCTGCAATCACTGATAGTGGCGACACGTGGGTCCGACGTATACTACCGGACCGCGGCCGATTTAAAGGCTACCACCTAGCAAGTGTGGTGTCTGGCGGTGACACCACATTCCCTTCGTAATTTTTTGGTGCTGACAGGATTCGCAAGCCCGACATTCAGCTCTGGTGTCTTTGCAGCTGCAGTCCTTTTATTTTTCGTCACGATCACTCAGCACACACTTTCGTCTGCTTTCTGAGTTAACAGATGACGTTTTTCCACTTTCACTGTAAGCGGTATAAATCTTCGATACGAAGCCTCTCGATACGCCAAACACTTTCGCTCCATAGGTTACGGAACAAGCCACCATACTAGCACTAACAATTCGCCCAAGTTCCAGTTCAGTCATCGCTGGCATAATGCACTCACAACCACATAGAACACTGTCCTGATAACGACTGACACTTGCAACGTATTGAGGAAATTGTACAGGTGCCAATCCTGCTCAAACACAACAGTGTAACCTGCAGGCTTGGCTAGCATCTACATTTATCTTCACGCAAGCATTTCCCGTTGTGTTACCCTATTTTTGTCCAACCCCTTACAAGAAAAAAAGACCTCAGTAAAATGTTTTTAGTTTCAGTTAATACCCCGTCTGTAATACTGTGAACTGTTTTAGTTTTCTTATTCTGGGATGAGCATTTTTTATTTTCTGTCTTTCTTTCACCTTCACAACTAGGACACACTAGTTCTAGCCGACTATTAGGATATTAATACAAGTGAGCCAATAAAACTATGTTTGTTGACATCAGTAAACGATATCTTATTCTGGGATGAGCATTTTTTATTTTCTGTCTTTCTTTCACCTTCACAACTACGACACACTAGTTCTAGCCGACTATTAGGATATTAATACAAATGAGTCAATAAAACTATGTTTGTTGACATCAGTAAACGATATCTTTTTAATTTACTTACGGAACGCAGTTGTCAACATCATGAAGACAATATTTCGAAAATACCCCTTACAAATTCAAAAACCAAAATAGTATCGTGCAGAAATTATGTCACACGATTTCAAGCAGCAGAAGTAAAGCTGAGCATTGTAGACATTTGTTTAAGAGTTTAATATACTACTCGCTGCTATGTACGCTGAACCACATTGGAATAATATACTTCATACAAGGGCGGCATATATTCAACTGAATAACACGTTTTAGTTAGTTACAGAAACCTTCATCAACTTCAGGACAGTACAGCATTAAGATCCAATATGACATTACGCGTACTCTAATAGAAAATTCTGATAGAAGAACACGGAAATAGTATTCATATCCACCAGACGGCCATTCCCGAAAACATTAGTTACATTCATTGAGACAAATTTTGTTTGAGGCATCTACGCGCTTAGACGTTAGGGAATGCATAAGCTGTAAATTTCAGCGGTTTAACCTTGCCGCGATATGACAACACAAGTGACGGCCGAATGTCGTTTTCCACAGTGCATTTTGTTTGCGGGATCTTATTCGCAATTTGGCATGAGAGCTCTGGCTAAAAGTGAACGGCATCTGGACAAACCATAACATGATGTCATTGTTCATAAACAGGAAAGCACACCTTCACCAACGTTTGATAAAATTCAGGCTGGCAAATTTGGAGGCACGTCATATAATTACGCACATTGACAGCCTATAGCAATAGAGTAATAGATTGGTGCTGGGTAGAGCTGCGTCAACTGAGTAAGTAGCAGACTTAGAAGCATAACTGTAATTGATTGTTGTAAGAGGTCCATAGAATAAACTGTTAACATATTTGTGTGCTTCGTGATCGACTGGAAATTCTTATTCACACCACAATCACGAAATGTGAGATAGAGCTTTCAAGGCTCCATGTCTCCTTCTAAAGAAAAATACAGTGTGTTTCAAAAAGATTCAATCCATTTTATAAGACTATACTTCTGCGTTAATGAAAATAGTAAACTGAAAATTAGTATGAATTTTAACTTACACATAAGGCTACAAAAGTTCTTATTTTCAAACAACCATCAGGTTTTACAAGGATAGGTGCCATATCTCTTACATGTGTGCTCATACGAACTTAGGGTACTCCTTACAATTTCATTTAGCACCAATGTTTTCATTTACCTTTCGAAAATGATCAATGTGCACTCTGTCAGACGCACGACAAACATCCAGATGATAGTAAAATTCGTCCTATACTTATGGAGTGGCGTCGACTGAAACTGCAACACAAACAGAAATAAACGTAGACAACAGGCTGTCTTGTCTTTTATAAGTTCGTTGGTAGTAATTTAGTGTTCCCTACCGGTTCACATGAGTTCTCATTAGATCATTCTCACATCCATCCATGCAACAAGGGCTTGCAGAAGACTCAAATAGATTACCCGAAAATGGTCTAGAATAATTACATTTAACCTTCAGTCCACTTGTTGACACCTCATCTCCATCGCCTGAAGAAATACTGCCAATCTGAGTGAATACGACAATGAGATAGGCCTTTTTGTAAAGCAATATTTTTTTTCAAATTAATAATTTAAGGTTCGTTCTGATAAAAAAGATGTATATATTTTAACACGCTGTTTTCACATTAAAATTTCACACAGCACTTGGCACGTTTCACATTAAAAAGTCCACTTTAGTTCCGCAGTTCATCTCTAATAAATTCATTAATTATCTGCTGGTCAGTCCAAAGTCAATTTTGCTCGGTCAAAAGTGGAAAGTTCTAGTAGTATGCCACTCGCCACGTGGTATCCCATGCAGGCAGAACACAAAAACTTAAACAAGATCTGTGATGCAGTTTCCAAATTTTTTTATGGTAGAGGAAGGTTTTCCAGAGATTATGAATTCATTTAAAACCATAACTTACATTTAAAAAACGTTGAAATGGCTCTGAGCACTTTGGGACTTAAGTTCTAAGGTCTAAAAAAAATGAATTTTCATGTAGCTTTCTCCCCTAAATTTGCCTACATAGGACTTACTGCACTCCAAGTATTAAATGTACAGGGCTAAAAATGCATAAAGCCTCATGATTGTACATGCTGAATATGTTCTGAAATTTTTAATCTCTAAGTAGCCAAAAGGGATGGTTAACCTACCATTGCTTGTGTTTTATCTCCTACAGTTCACAATTTACTTAATTTTGAAAATAATGAAGCTATTTCGGCCTTCAGGACGAGGCTTTTATACTCAGTTACACATATTATTCAGTTTTCAAATTACTAGCTGCCTTTTTAGTGCACTTCATAATAACGGAAAACGTAAATTTTCTTGGAAACTATTAAATCAAAGGGCATCAAACTCAGGATCTCTCATTTTTACATACATTTAAACATAATTACATATTATTATATATCGCAAAATAAGTTACATAATAAATTATTTTAATGACATGGTGTTGCGCAGTCACTCCCCATCAGTACTGGGCTGCAGCTCGCGTGGGCTACAGCTGAGAGGACGGAGAAGTTCTACACTGTCTGCACTCAAGGCTAATTTGCATACGGGTAACGAGCGAGCTGCCGTACTTGCTTCCGCACATGCTTTTGCGAGTATGTCTGGAGTGCTGTATTCACTGCTGTATCTATGTGGCGTAAGAAGTGGAAGCACGTCTGCGGAGTCTTTCACAACTCCCCACAAGAAAAAAGTCGCATACCGTGACACCAGGATATCTTGAAACTACTGGCGGAAAAGTCGAATGCTTTGAGCTGTAGGAGGTTTAGTGCCGTACACTCGACGAAAATCACGTCGCGAAATTGAAACTGAGTTACACCAGTTGTAACGGAGAACGCAAAATCCCTTTTTCTACTGTGTTGTCGCCATCTCTGCTCAGCACACATTGGGTATTTAACGAGCGAACGAGATAGCTAGTTGCCCCAGGATAAAAGCACATCAACCGCTAACGGTCGAGGGCGTACTAAAAAGTAATTCCTCCAAATTTTTAAGGTAAATGCTCTTAAAGCTTGTTAAATAAAACAAATGTTATTAACGTTCTACATCTTTATTCGTCGCGTCTTCACATTTGCAGCCCTCCGCCGCTAGAGGGCTCCGAATTGTAGCATGTAATATGGCGGTGCGTAATGTAACTACGTCCGTGCATGACAAACAGATCGAGTTTCGAATTCGAAGAGTTCGTCCACAAAAGGCGCACCCTCTCCTTCAGCATGACGATGCCAGCCAGACCACACACGAGTGCTGCGACATCTGCAGTAGTCTAACGTATTGGGTTCACTATCATTGGTCATCCTCCTAACAGTCCCGACTTTCTGCCACTTGATTTTCATCTGTTTCCAGAACCCTAAAGAACACCTTCTAGGACTTCACTTTGTGATGAAGAGGTGCAAGCAAGGTAAGGTTATGGCTCCATCAAGAAAGTCGAACACTGTGCTCTGTCAACAAACTGGCCTCTCGTAGGGAGAAATATGGTTGGAGCCAAGGTGACTGTGTTGAGATTTAAATGTGTATACTTGAAGAACAAAGATGTAGAATGTTAAAAACGTTTGTTTTATTTAAAAACATTAAGAGTTTTCACATTAAAAATTCGGAGGCATTACTTTTCAGCACGCCTCGTACAAATGGCGCCAAGATAAACTGTAAGTTTCGATGTGTAAGCTAAAATTCAACCCATGTTTCTCTATTCATGCACGTAAGTTACAGTCTTCTGAAATTGGATGAATCTTTCGAAACACCCTGTATTTTTCCTGGAAGAAGAGCAGATATATCTCTTCTAGACTTTTATTTGTGCCATGTTAAACCTATCTTGGTCGCAGGGAAGCAGCGTGTATCGTTCATAGTTTTGAAGTCATGAAGAATCGGATATGTGGCAATATAATTCTCATTCCTATATTTGGGAAAGATTGCGAAACACAGTGAACTGGGGCCTATATTTTTTAACTTTCATTCTGAGTGAGGGTAAGTATTGAAACATCTGTGTATATATGGAAAGTTGGGGGAGGAGCTAAGGAGAACGACTCAGATAAACAACAGTGAAGTCATGTTAGCGAAGAATTATTTCACTCCTCCATAGAAGAGTTGCATATTTAAGAATGAAACTACAAATCTGTGAAAGTTTCACATTTACTTATTAATAATGCGGGGAGGCTTTCAGCTCACAATGCCATCACAATCAAGAATGACCTCGACTGTAAACGGAAAAACCTTTTTAAAAATTTGAAACCATAAGGGGGTTAAAATAGAGAAGAGTTTTCATTGTAAAACCTGCAATAACATTAATTTCTAAGAATAAAGTAGTATCCTTAAAATAGATCTCGTAGCATAATCAGGAATTATACCAACTACATAATAAATTCTGATAGATTTCAACAGTTGTGATGATTGTTAAACGGTTAGGATAAAAAAATTTAACAGAATTTTCACCATGTTTGGCGTTCTCCTTATCGACGATAGTTTCTGATTTTGTTCCTAAAATTTCATTGTCCTTTCAGCATCTCAGTAATAATCTCCCACGGAAACTAAGGGAGGTTTGGGTTTAACATCTCACCGACGACAACGTTATAAGATGTGGAGAACAAATTCGGATGGATGATGAATGGAATATGCTACCTCTTTTTCGGCTGAACCATCCAAATTTTTATATTTTTTTAAATTCGCACTATACAAAAATTTCGATATGGTCAGCAAAATAGAACCATCATTATATTGATAATCATCTCAAGTAACTACAGTTTGCTTACAGCCTTGAAATATCTCTTACTCTCTTGTGGGCACTAGAGTAATTTTCTTAAGTAATTACCCTTCATAGTGCTACAAACCAAGCACCGATGGACGGCTTGAAAAGGGTGAATAGTGGCCGAAATAATACACTTACCAGTGAAAGTGTGTCCAAAGACGATTTTCAGATTATTTAATGATAATGTTCTCGTGTACTGTGGTTGTTAACATGCGTGCCGTTGAAACTTGTAATCTTAGGACTTGCGCCTGAGTTTTAAGATTTATTAGGAGGAATACATGGTACATTTCTTACATCTAAATTCTTCATGGGGGAGACTGTGCACTTAAATGGCACACATAATGATGTACGGAGCTGATTGCCAGGGTCAGGGCATCGCATTCCGGTTGCGGATGGAACTTACCGTTAAGATCAGAATCCTCTGAGAAGGGAAGGCAAGGAACCTGCAGAACACTCCGAGGTGACGAAAACATGTAATTTGTATCAGTAATAGTAGCTCAACTGCTGTTCGTATAATGAAGCATGGTGGCGTATAAGGCAGGTGAACAGCTGCGTGCTCACAAGGGTTTTATTCTGAACTGAGGCGTAAAATACCAAGAAGACTCTTCTAGTTTAATGTACAATCACTTCTGTCCTACCGTTAAGATTGTCTGTAGCATTGCAACCGTCATATCGCACCCCAGTAAGAACTGTGACAACTCAAAAATGCAGTGCTTCAGAAAGCTCGACTTAAAGATATAATTCTATAAAAGTTATGTTGAAATAGCATAACCTTCCTTTAAATTTCACGTACGTATTGCTGGTAGTATATTCCGTTATTTTTTTGCGCACATTAGGGCATTTCACAGTTATTATTCATCGACGTACACGAAAATTGCCGTTTTTCGACTTGTGTCACTTTTCTTGCCGGTGTGCGACTGTGCGGTATGTCCTACATATTTCATCAGAAGAGCATACAAATTTAAATAAATACTCTTGCTAATGAGAGGTTATTTCCTCTTTCACATAAGCTGTACCTAGTATAAAATCGTAACTTAAGATAGATTTTCCTTTGCGATGTAAGAATTTTTTTCGATGCAAGAATTATTACGTTGCGTTATTTCCACAACCATTTTTTTCTTGCAGGCCTGAAAAGTAATAATTTAGTATAAGGTTTATAATAATATCGATTCGTGTCTGTCATATATCTAATATCGCCAATTATGCGTGCATGACTCTGGTTTAAGATAGGTAGCGTGGATATACAGGGTGTCCCAGCTATCTTGTCCACCCAAAATATCTCTGGAACAACAACAGCTATTGGAAAACGACTTTCACCGGTATCAATGTAGGGCTGGGGCCTATGAATGTACATATTTGGAAACTTTCTAAAACGAAAGCATATGTGTTTTTTAATACAAACTTATGTTTTTTTAAATGGACCTCCTATATTTTTTCTTCAGCAATCCATAGCATGACAAAGCACATACACAATGGCGTTGATTGCATCGCAATATTCCCATTACATCCCGAGATATTGAGACGCGCAGTTGACGCTTGAAACACCCGACATGCGCTGCTTGCGCACGTCCTGAGGCTCAGCCGTGAACCCCATGCTACCCCTAATCGCGATGTGATTGACATGTGTAATCACACCTCCATACTTATCAAGAGGTCCGAAACGAATAATACGGTCTGCTGCCATCCTGCATTAACGTCGTACATTCCAGCAGGTATTTATCCCATAGGCTAGGGGTGATGCGGTTCTGTAACATATCTGTGTACCGCAACGTTAGTCACAAAGTTAACTTCGCTTATCATTAATCCGTTACTAAAAAGGTAATTCCGTTCAACGTTAAAACTTTACTTTACTGTAGATCTAGCGCAAGTGGCAGTTAATCATTCACTGGTAATAGTAAAATTCATGTTGATGGTTTTAGTGAAACGAGCAAGTGGACTAAAAGTTTTACCGTTGTTTAGGTAAAAATGTTTTGATTTGGGAAGTTCAGGTAGGACATAGAAGATGAATGTAAACATGTTTAGCCAATCAGTTTTATTATCACATAATTATCAATGTTATGTTTATCTAATGCGTTAAATGACAAATTGTTGCAAACAAATGTTTCTTAACATCACTGGGTAAAATGGCCCTTTGTAAAAACTTCCACTGTGATACCAGCACTACATACTAAACATAGCGTTCACATCTCATGCTCAAAGTGATGCCCATTGGCTTCCATACATAGGGTCACTCTACGGATGAAGGATGTCCTACTTCGTACTACTGTTTCCTCTTTGATGGCTGTACAAGCATCAATAATGCGTTGCTTCATGTCCTCTGGTGTTGTTGGTTCATGCTGGTAAACAGCATCCTTCACTGCTCCTCAAAGAAAATAATCCAGCGGTGTAAGGTCCGGAGATCGGGCAGGCCACCTAACTGGGCCACCTCGTCCAATCCACCTACCAGGGAACTTACGGTTCAGAAGTCGTCGTGCTCGTAAGGCGTTATGTACAGGGCATCCGTCATGCTGATACCACATGACCATTCTCCGCTTCAGAGGTAGGGTGTCCAAGAGAACAGGAAGATTGTATCGTATAAATCTGGAGTATTGTCTGCCATTTTGGATGCCATTTATAAAGAAAGGTCCGATAATGGTATCTCCAATAATCCCACACCAAACATTAACTTTCCACGGACGTTAATACTCTACCTGACGGAGCCATTTTGGATTGTTTGCTGGACCAATAATGCATATTCCTCATATTGATAATTACTTTGTTGGAGAATGATGCCTCGTCGGTAAAGAGAACATCTGCAAAAAAATTTGGATTAGTCAGAATTTTTGCTGAGCCCACCGACAAAATGTTACCCTATTGCGGAAGTCATTTCCATGAAGATCCTGGTGTAAATGAACATGGTAAGGATGAAATTTATGACGTTTAAGAATACGCTGTGCACTTGATTTCGACACACCAACTTCACGTTCAATTTGTCGTGTACTGATTTGAGGATTCACATCTATGGTAGCGAGTACAGCAACTTCAGCACGTTCATCTGGGCGTGTTCTAGGACGATGTCGAGGTCTTGGATTTAAGCTTCCCGTTTCACGTAGACGAGATGTGAGACGACCAAACATCCGATGCGAAGGCGATGGCTTGTCAGGGAATCGTCTTCTGTACAGTCGTTCTGCCTGAACAGCATTTCGTCGACCTACAACAGGGTACAGTACAGGTATGTAGAGTAGGGTAGAAAACAGACATATTAACTTAATAATCATAATGTTCGCTAACAGTACTATCAACAAACAAGCAATCTCATGACGTATTTCCCGTCAACATACATTCTCCATAGATCAGCAGCATTTCTACCATATCTTCATGAGTGTACATTATACTGTGCAGTATAAGTTCCACAACAAAACGTTTATTCACAATGTGTACTACCTCCGTGCCGTCACTAGATTACTCTGATGCACGACTACACTGGCAAGCGGTGTACTGCACGCCAAAGCAACAACAAATGGAATGCTCGGAGGGTGGTGGAGTACAGGAGTTTGCATGGGGTCAGAAAATCATAAACAAGGTGGTAACTGTGGCAGTAGTGGGAACTACGTTGGACACTTGACTAGGTAGAGCCAGGCCCTGCGCGACAGGCACAATGGGTCATATAACGCATTAGATAAGCCTTATTTTGGTTGTGCAGGATAAATAAGACAACCTGACGGGTGTACACCGATCGGTACTGGTTCATATTGTGTACGTAGATACGTAAAACGTGCAGGAGGGAAACCATTATGTGCTTATGAGAGTTGATGGCAGCAGACCGTATTATTCGTTTCGGACCTCTTGATAGGTATGGAGGTGTGATTACACATGTCAATCACATCGCGATTACGGGCAGCATGGGGTCCACGCCTGAACCTCAGGACGTGCGCTAGCAGCGCATGTCGGGTGTTTCAAGCGTCAACTTCGCGTCTCAATATCTCGGGATGTAATGGGAATACAGCGATGCAATCAACGCTATTGTGTATGTGCTTTGTCATGCTATGGATTGCTGAAGAAAAAATATAGGAGGTCCATTTAAAAAAACATAAGTTTGTGTTAAAAAACACATATGCTTTCGTTTTAGAATGTTTCCCAATATGTACATTCATGGACCCCAGCCCTACATTGATACCGGTGAAAGTCGTTTTCCAATAGCTGTTATTGTTCCAGAGATATTTTGGGTGGACAAGATAGCTGGGACACCCTGTATATTAGATTAACTAAAAATTAAATTTAAGCAATTGTTAGGCATCAATGGTCATATACAGGGTGACAATTACTGAACTATATGAAATAAAATCGTCATAACTTCTCAACGGTCTGCTTTAGGACATTCAAACTGCACGGTTGGCGGCGGGACATGTTGGGGATTAGTACGCGCATGCTTGGTTTTGTTTAGCGACAAAGCCCACTTTCATTTGGTTGATTTCGTCAATAAGAAAAACTGGTGCATTTGAGGGACTGAGAACCCGCATTTCGCGATCGAGAAGTGTCTTCACCCTCAACGGGTGACTCTGTGGTATGCGATGTCCAGTCACGGAATCATCGGTGGGATATTCCTTGATGGCACGGTAACTACCGAACTATACGTGAAGGTTTTGGAAGATGATTTCACCCCCAATATCCAAAGTGACCCAGATTTCGACAAGATGTGGTTCATGCAAGTAGGAGCTCGACCTCATCGAATCAGGACAGTTTTTGACGTCCTGGAGGAGCGCTATGGGGACCGCACTCTGACTTTGGAGTACCCAGAGGCCACTGGCGTAGTCCCGATTGGCCACCATGTTCTCCGGATCTGAACACATGCGACTTTCTTTTTATGGGGCTATATTAAAGACAAGGTGTACAGAAATAAGCATAAAACCGTTGCTGAGCTGAAAACAGCCAATCAGGAGGTCATCGACAGCATCGATGTTCCGACAGTTCAGCGGGTCATGCAGAATTTCGCTATTCGTCTGGTCACATCATCGCCAATGATGGCAGGCATATCGAACATGTCATAACCTAAATCCGACTATCTGAAGTGACGTTTAGATGTTGAATAAAGTGTTTCCACGCCATAGTTTGTAATTAATTTTCGTTTTTTTTTCATATAGTTCAATAATTGTCTCCCTGTATCAGTATAAAGACCAATCAATCAGAGGTCAGGCAGCGCGCAGTTAGTTTCCAAAAGAGCAGCACCTTCTCCTCATTCCTTTTTTTGCATTTTCTAAAACAGAGAATATGGGAAATATGGCACAACTTTGTGCTAGGAAAGCCACTCAAGAATGCTGCTGAGATGTAGAAACCAGCGTACATGATGGTATCCTCAGGCTTAAGGGCTCGGGAACCACCTAGAGTCTCAGCCGACTCTGTACGTCGACTGAAAGCTGTGAAGGAACCGCTAGCTGCGACGAATGACAAACCGCACAAGATAAAAGGGTGTATCACGGATTTCGCAGGGAAGTGTGCTGTCAGTAGTGAACCACGTCGCAGCCGCGAGTGGAGCGAGGGAAGAGCACAGTCGCGAGGCGTTTGGAGATCACAGCACAGCTGTCCAAGACTGTTGGTCAAGGAGACACACTTTGCGCTCGTTTCCGATACGGTACTGGAAGTCAGTATAGGGGCAGGGTTCCACGAAAGTAATAGTGCAATGTCTGAGGCATACGTTATCGAATTTACTATGAAAGTAGAAAATATATGTAATGTATAAAAATCATGACGGAATTACGCAGTTTCTTTCATAATACGATTAACGAAATACGGTGTTTGCATTTCCTGGATGGAAATTGGCATAAAGGCACTCACTGTCCTGTTAAGTTATTTCACTGTTAGCTCATCGTCTAACCTCCGTTCTTCCTAATCACCTCAAAAACTCTCTTCGGCTTTGATTTTGCTATGGGTATGGTTAGTAGTTCTTGCGGGACAAATTGTTGCCCAC